>NC_133336.1:238633184-238946277 GCF_042186555.1 Aquarana catesbeiana
GGAAGGTGAACCTCTGCCCCAGTCTCAAGTCTTTTGCAGACTCTAATGCCACGTACACACGAGCGGACTTCACGGCAGACTTTGTCCTGCGGACTTTTCAACGGACTTTACGACGGACTTTCCGAATGAACGGACTTGCCTACACACGATCAACCAAAGTCTGACGGATTCGTACGTGATGACGTACGACCGGACTAAAACAAGGAAGTTTATAGCCAGTAGCCAATAGCTGCCCTAGCGTTGGTTTCTGTCCGTCAGCCTAGCATACAGACAAGCGGACTTTTCGACCGGATTCGAGTCTGTCGGACAGATTTGAAACATGTTTCATTTCTAGGTCCATCAAACTTTTGAGAAAAAAAAGTCTGCTGGAGCCCACACACGATCGAATTGTACGATGGACTCAGGTTCGCTGGACCAAGTATGCCGTAAAGTCTGGTCGTGTGTACGCGGCATAACAGGTTTTCTTCTAAGACTTCCCTGTGTTTGGCTCCATCCATCTTCCCATCAACTCTGACCAGCTTCCCTGTCCCTGCTGAAGAAAAGCTGGTGTGTTTAGGGTGATGTGCACTGTTAGTTTTTTCCGCCACACAGTGTTTTGCATAGGCGTGCTCAGCCTATTGCATTAGGGTGTGCACCCCAAAACTCAAACACACATGCGTGTGTATAATTATATATATATACTGTATATACTGTGGCAGAGCAAGGCTCTGTCCCTATGAAAATGGGGTTAAAGTGGACACAGAGTCTGCATATCGGCAGAGCTACAGAGCATAAGTTTGAAACAGAGAAAACTGCTCTGGCAGTTTTTTCCAGGTTTTGCTAGTTCCCTATGGGGCTCTGTAGTTTGGAGATCCTTCAGAGTCTTGGGTGGGATGGGATCTCCAACCCTGTGTCCTGGTCTTGTGGACAGCCAGCAGGGTGTGTGCCCAGATGCACACAGCCCATATAACGAGGGGCTGGTGAGAGCAGAAGGAGAGTGGAGGAAGGTGAAGTTGGAGCAGTGGCTGCTAGTAAGTGTCTCTGTGTGAGAATAGATGCTGTGTGCATTGAAGGGCTTCAAAGCTGTGTGCGCTGAAGCTCTTGAAGCTGTGTGCGGCCAAGGAGCCTAAGACTGTGTGTATCCAAGCAGCTCGTTTGAGGGGCCTGTACCTATAGCAGCAGTACTGCTGAAGAGTAGCCAGGTGGGCTAGCATTTTCATTTGGATTTTGTGTATTTAATTGAAGCTTGGACCCCTGCGTGGGATTCCTGGATAGACTTTTGTTTTTCCCTTTAATAAACGTGGGCTACCAGGCCCTTAACTATAATTGTAGTCAGAGTCTTCGAGTTAGAAAGTGATACTCCTAAGCACCAAGGCCTGAGGTGTGCCTTGGCCTGACTGGTCAGTATGCCTGAAAAGAGGGCATACCCTGAATGTAAGAAAAGTAATGAGTAAGTATGAATATTGGGGGAAACGGGTGGGTGGGTGGGAACCCAGAATGCCCACGAGCCCTGACCTGACAGAGGAGGAGGCTTAAATAGCCCTCTCAGACTCCTCCCACAAATGCAGGCTAGCCTTCAGCCAGCCTTTGTACTTGTAGTCAGAGTCTTCGAGTTAGAAAGTGATACTCCTAAGCACCAAGGCCTGAGGTGTGCCTTGGCCTGACTGGTCAGTATGCCTGAAAAGAGGGCAAAAAGACACAAATTTAGGTGAAAAAGGGAAGGTAACAATCCATCAAGTGGAGTAGTACTTGCCCGGATGGCAACAGTATATAACTGATAAGTGTCCGTTATGAGGTGATGAGACAGAACCCCTTGTAGAAGCCTGCGAAGCTACCCAGAACCCAACGAAACGTCCCATGAACGATTGGACAGAGCCTGGCGCCCGAGACGACCCAGACATGAGAATGAACTACTGTGAATGAGAGGATGCGTGGGGGAAGGGGAGCCATGGCTGTCCCGAGGAGCCCCTGCAAAATGATAGCCGAGAAGATCAAAACTTCGACCAGACCCTCGGAAGTGCTCTGTGAAACCCTCCCCCCAAGCCCTGGCCTACCCAAACTGGTATGGGAAAGAGCGAGGGTAAGTGCCAAAGGACAACTGGCAGGAGTTCAAAATGATAAATACCTGAAGGATGTGATGGAGTAGGTGGTTGAGGCACAAACCCTAAGGCAATAAGCACTGACAACGTGGAGAAACCATGCCAGACACCGAATGCTGGTCCCACCTGATTTGATCAGGTCATGCTGCAGCAGAGTCTGAATCCTGAACCGAGGAAGGAGGGCCAGACTCCACACCGGGGAAATAAGTCCCATGGCCTGAAACAGTCATACCCCAAAGTGACAGAAACCCCCCTACCTGACACCGGCTGGGGAACGGAAAAAATGACTGGACTGACGTCCCTGAGCAGTCTTCCAGGCCACATCCTAGACAAGATATCAGGCCCGAGCGTAGAATCCAGAATCATGACGACGTTTGCCCAAACCTACCACTTAAGGACCAACAAGGGGATGATGGCTGCCAATGCAGCCCACCTGAGAACATGAACAAGAGAAATGACAGTCAACAATACAAGAGAACAGCAATCCCCCTCTGAGCCTACCCAAGTATGAGAACATGAGCAGAAATGTCAAGACCACTGCGCGTGAATGAAGCTGATGATGGACCACCCCCCCCTCGTGTAAGTAGTGACTGAGCCCGAGTAACCTGCTGCGCAGAGACAGGTAATTAACTGAAAACTCAGGGCTGGTGTACCCACAGACCGTGGTGGGTAATCGTACAGGTGTGGTGAATGAACGTGCATCGTATGACGTATGTTATACAGGCGAGAAGATTGTGGTCAACAATCATTAACAAACGAAACCTCAGCCCGTATGGATCTGTAGACGTGACAGATCCTGACATGTGAGCCCTAGCTAACTGACCCAGGTACAAATATGAACAAAGATACAATGAGACATGACAAACAACGAAGATAAAACCAGCTACCGAAGTATGCCGTGACTGAACAACAACGCCCCTCTGAGAAACGCTGTGACAGGAATGCTGAGACTGAACACTGAGGTAGAAAGGCTATGCCAGAAATCTCGGGGCAGAAGCGCACTGACCGCAATGTTGACAGAAAACCCTACGACAGGAATGCTGAAACTGAAAGCTGAGGCAGGAACGTGAGAACCGAAACCCTGGGCAGAGCGTAATGACAAATGCTGAGACTAAAATCCTGGGGCAGAAATGAAATGACAGAAATCCTGGGGCAAAAACACTATGACAGAACACTATGACAGAAATGCTGAGGCAGAAAAGCAAAGACAGAAATCCTGGGGCAGAAACGCAGAGGCAGAAATGCCATGACCGAAATCCTGGGGCAGAAACGCAGAGGCAGAAATGCCATGACAGAAATCCTGGGGCATAAACACAGAGGCAGAAATGCCATGACAGAAATCCTGGGGCAGAAACGCAGGGGCAGAAATGCCATGACAGAACTCCTGGGGCAGAAACGCAAGGGCAGAAATGCCATGACCGAAATCCTGAGGCAGAAACGCTATGACAGAACGCTAAAGCAGAAGTGTAATGACAGAAAAACCTGGGGTAGAAACACCAAGACAGAAAAACTGAGACTGAACGCCAAGTCAGAAATGCTGGGGCAGAATGCTGCCATGACAGAAATCCGGGGCAGAAACGCTGTGATAGAAATCCTGGGCAAAAAAATGCTATGACAGAAATCTTGGGCAGCCATGCTGTGACCGAAAACCTGGGGCAGAAACGCCTTGAGAGAAATGCAGAGACTGCACTGAGACAGCAATGTGAGGGTAGAACGTTGTGACAGAAATGCAGGGGCCGAACGCTGTGACAGAAATGCAGGGGCCCGAACGCTGTGACAGAAATGCAGGGGCCCGAACGCTGTGACAGAAATGCAGGGGCCCGAACGCTGTGACAGAAATGCAGGGGCCAAACGCTGTGACAGAAATGCAGGGGCCAAACGCTGTGACAGAAATGCAGGGGCCAAACGCTGTGACAGAAATGCAGGGGCCAAACGCTGTGACAGAAATGCAGGGGCCAAACGCTGTGACAGAAATGCAGGGGCCAAACGCTGTGACAGAAATGCAGGGGCCAAACGCTGTGACAGAAATGCAGGGGCCAAACGCTATGACAGAAATGCAGGGGCCAAACGCTATGACAGAAAGGCAGGGGCCAAACGCTATGACAGAAATGCAGGGGCCAAACGTTGTAACAGAAATGCAGGGGCCGAACGTTGTAACAGAAATGCAGGGGCCGAACGTTGTGATAGAAATGCTGGAGAAGAACGTTGTGATAGAAATGCTGGAGAAGAACGTTGTGATAGAAATGCTGGAGAAGAACGTTGTGATAGAAATGCTGGAGAAGAACGTTGTGATAGAAATGCTGGAGAACGCTAAGACAGAAATCCTGGGGCAGAACGCTAAGACAGAAATCCTGGGGCAGAGCGCTAAGACAGAAATCCTGGGGCAGAATGCTAAGACAGAAATCCTGGGGCAGAACGCTAAGACAGAAAACCTGGGGCAGAACGCTAAGACAGAAAACCTGGGGCCGAACGCTAAGACAGAAATCCTGGGGCCGAACACTAAGACAGAAATCCTGGGGCCGAACGCTAAGATGGAAATCCTGGGGCCGAACGCTAAGACAGAAATCCTGGGGCCGAACGCTAAGACAGAAATCCTGGGGCCGAACGCTAAGACAGAAATCCTGGGGCCGAACGCTAAGACAGAAATCCTGGGGCCGAACACTAAGACAGAAATCCTGGGGCCGAACGCTAAGATGGAAATCCTGGGGCCAAACGCTAAGATGGAAATCCTGGGGTAGAAACGCTAAGACAAATGCTGAGAACGAAATGCCGGGGTAACACGCTAATGATGGAAATGCTGGGGCGGAACGCTAAGACAGAAATGCTGGATGTTGTAACAGAAATGCTGAGGTAGAAATGCTGACAGAAATGCCGGCTGAACATGACAGAAACGCTGGGGCGGAAACGCCATGACAGAAATGCAGGGCTGAATGTGACGACAGACATGCTGGGGCAGAACACCCTGAAAGAAATGCTGGGGGAGAATGCTGCGACAGAACTGCTGAGGCAGAAAACGCTATGTCCGGAACGCTACGACAGGAGCGCTATGATAGCAAAACGCTGACACCAAAACGCCTAGATAGAAACGCTGTGACGGAAACCTGAGGCTGAAGCGCTATGACAGAAATCCTGGGGCCGAAACGCCATGATGAAACACTGGTACCTGAAGCGGTGAATGCCCGGGAGGCGTGCGGGGATCTCCCCCCCCCCCCCATGATGCCCCATGTGAGTACCGGGAAGTGAGCAGGCGGGTGAGCACCCCCCCCATGAGAACCGGGAAGCGTGCAGGTGATTCCTCCGTGATGCACGGTGTGACTTCCAGGGAGGTGAGGTGAACTGGCGGGTGAGTGGATACAAGATGGACGAACAGACGACCCCCCCCCCCCAGGAGAAGCGGGCGGGCGGCCGCCCCCCCACGCTGGCAGGACACACGGATGAGGGAGAAGCAGGCGGCGCACCCCCCCCGACCATGCGGGATTGGGCCCAGCGAAGGTGGATGGACAGATGACCCAACCCCCCCCCAAACTGAGCCCTAGGGAAGTTGGTGTGGGTGAAAGATAATGGACAGCCGTGACGCGCCCCCCCCCCTCCACCCTCCCCCATGGGCGCCGGGAGAAGCTCGAGCTGCGTGCTGGCCATATAGAGCTGTGCAGGATGGAATGACGTCCCCCCCCCCCGCTATGAGCTCCGGGAGAAACGGGCGGGCTGCACCACACGGAGCTGTGGAGGATGAAAGGACGCCCCCCTCCCCCCTGCATGAGCGCCGGGAGAAGCGGACGGGCAGCACCTGACAGCTGCAGCCGAGGGGATAGAAGGAGGGTGGTGGAGGACGGATGGATGGCCCCCCTCCCTTCCCCCGGCATGCTCGCCGGGAGAAGCGGGCGGGCCGCACCTGACTGGCTGCCGCCGAGGGGAAGGAGAGTGGGTGGAGGATGGACGGCCCCCCTGCATGGTCACCGAGAAAAGCGGGCGAGCGCCCCCCCCCCCGTAGTGCCGTGTGCAGCGGAGCAGGCAGCTGGCTGGACATCCCCCCACCCTCAATACCCGGAGAAGCGGTCGGCAGCTCCCCCCCCTGAAGCAAGCTGGTAAGGGGAGAGAGGAGCTGGCTGGCAAGAGGCTCCCTTGTGGAGCTGCATTGCATGGGGAGAGGAGTCGGCGGGCGGGCGGCCGATTGCCCCCCCCTCCCTCCTGCTGAAATACCAAGAGAAGCGGGGACCCGTGAATGTGGGTGCCGAGGGGTAACCAGGTGGGTGGAGAGGTGAACTCCCTGGTGAAGCACCGAGAGAGGCACCGCCACCATCTTGCAATCGATCCGGAAGTGACGCGTAGGCCCCGCCCCTACTGAACCCAGAACGCCCACGAGCCCTGACCTGACAGAGGAGGAGGCTTAAATAGCCCTCTCAGACTCCTCCCACAAATGCAGGCTAGCCTTCAGCCAGCCTTTGTACATGTCTCTCTGATGTGGACGCATCTATCCACTTGAGCTGAACAATCCCCAATGTCACAATATACACACACACACACACACACACACGTACATAAAACCACCCATTTATGTTCCTGCCTGACCCCAAGTGCCTTTGTTTACTTTTTTATGAAAAAATAATAATAAATCCATAGATGTTTGCTAGGGCATTTATTCTTTTTTAAAACTGGAGACGGCAAAGTATTGCGCCCACAATCAGCAGAGTGCGGGTGAAGTGTCAGGCTCCTGCAGACACTGCCTACAGTTCTGTTGCCCGTACCTCTGTATGGCTGTCACTGCAGAGCTGTAGGCAGTGTGAATGAACTACAGGTGTACTGATCAGTGTGCCGGCTGCAGTGTTGGATTGAACTTGTAGTTTATACATTCTCAGATTCCTATGACTTAGCCCAGGTTCACACTGGGCTGCGGGAGTGAAGCCGTGCGAGTTCAGTTGAACTCGCATGATTTCACTCCCACCTGTCAGTCCCGATTTCGGTCGCAATTTTAGAGACATCTGTGCAGGTTTCTGCACGGCTGTCAATGTAAATCGCTGGCTGAAATCACAAAAAGTAGTCATCATACCATACAGGGTTAATGTCCCTCTGGTATGTGATGATGTCATGGCTTTGGGGTGAAGGAAGAGAAATTAGAATCAGGTAAGTGAAAGAGGATATTCCCCCCCACACACACACACACTGCAAGGATGGACTTTTTTACTGTCCTGGAGTTGGGCTATATTATTATGATAAGAGTTTTTGATAGGTTAGGAATTCCTGGGACTTCTGAGGTGCTCCATAGATGTATTTCATATACACACACACACACATTATATGTTATTAAAAAAATAATTTTATAGTAATATAATGCGTATGTGGAATACATTTATGTAACACCTCAGAAGTCCCAGGAATTCCTAACCTGTTCAAGAATGTTACTTTCTCTTTCAATAAACCTGCAAAGTGCAGGGCAGGTTTACAGCACAGAATTGTATAGTGGAAAAGGCAGAGAAGGTCAGTTCTAAGGATGAGCTCCGGCATGTTCGCACACCCCACGTGCCGATTCTGCCAGGAAGTCAGCAATGCGCTGCACTAATCACAGGCAGTGAGACATTTCCCGATGCACGGCTGCAGAGATGCCTGTGATTAGCGCAGCGCAGTGCCAACTTCTTGGCGGGCTCTGCATGTGGACTGTGCGAACACGCCGGAGCTCATCCTTAGTACTCATAGGTAAAGGCTGCTATCTGTCCTCTGAGATCTTCAGTCATCCCCAGGGAGAGCTGTGCTGTGTGCTGGACAGGAGGAAAGTGATGGAGGGTGCACTCTGTGATGATCTTTTCCTGCTCCTCCCACCTGTACTGGAGCTGTGAAAGCTCAGACTCAGCCAGACAGGAACCCGAGGAGAGACAGTTTTCATCCAAATGCTGCATCAGAGAGCAGTTTGGCAAGCTGTCTTCTGGCACACAGGCCATAGGATGGAGGGTAACTCCTGTGAGGACTTCAGCTACAGCTGTGAAGTAAGCAGTCAGGATTAAGGATGAGCTCCAGCGTGTTCGCACAGCCCACGTGCAGAGCCCGCCAGGAAGTCGGCACTGCTCTGCGCTAATCACAGGCAGTGAGACATTTCCCGATCTCTGCAGCCGCACATCAGGAAACTCATCAGGTCTCACTGCCTGTGATTAGCGCTCTTCAGTGCCGACTTCCTGGCGGGCTCTGCACGTGGGCTGTGCGAACACCCCGGAGCTCATACTTAGTCAGGAAGTATCCGATGCTCTCTGAAGTTCACATGCCTCATCTCTGACAGCTGACGGCGGAGTGATATCCAGCTGACAGGGATGCTGTTTCTGGAACTACAGAGTCAGCATCGGAAAATGCGTCTGACTGATTACTCCGCGGCCAGTGGCTGCAGTTCCCACAGGAGTTTTACGCATCCATGACAAATAGTCCCACTTGCAGCAGTGTCAATTAGGAAAAAAGAGTTCACACATTTTGGCAGCAAAAAAGCCCTGGGGTGTGTTGGATGTGCCTGGGCATTAGGGTGTGCCCAGGCACACCCGGCACATCCCGTGCGCATGCCTATGCTGTTTTCCTTTTTGGCCAAAAAGTAAAATTTTTGTCTCATCTGACCACATGTTTGCTGTGTCCCCCACATGGCTTCTCGCATACTGCAGACATGACTTCTTATGGCCACTTTTCCATAACAGCCCTTTCACACTGGGGCGGCGTCGGCGGTAAAACGCCGCTATTATTAGCGGCGTTTTACCATCGGTATTCGGCTGCTAGTGGGGCGCTTTTACCCCCCGCTAGCAGCCGAGAAAGGGTTAAATACCACCGCAAAGCGCCTCTGCAGAGGCACTTTGCCGGCGGTATAGCCGCGCCGTCCCATTGATTTCAATGGACAGGAGCGGTAAAGGAGCGGTATATACACCGCCCCGAAGATGCTGCTAGCAGGACTTTTTTTTCCCATCCTGCCAGCGCATCGCTCCAGTGTGAAAGCCCTCGGGGCTTTCACACTGGAATTAAGGCAGCGGCACTTTCGGGTCGGTTTGCAGGCGCTATTATTAGCGCAATAGCGCCTGCAAACTGCCCCAGTGTGAAAGGGCTCTAAAGTTCAGATTTGTGGAGAGCACGACTAATAGTTGTCCTGTGGACAGATTCTCCCACCTGAGCTGTGGATCTCTGCAGCTCCTCCAGAGTTACCATGGGCCTCTTGGCTCTTCTCTGATGAATGCTCTCCTTGCCCGGCTGGTAAGTTTAGGTGGATGGCCATGTCTTGGTAGGTTTGCAGTTGTGCCATACTCTTTCCATTTTCAGATGATGGCTTGAACAGAGCTCCGTGAGATGTTCAAAGCTTGGGATATTTTTTTTATAACCTAAACCTGCTTTATACTTCACCACTTTATCTCTGACCTGCCTGGTGTGTTCCTTCATCTTCATGATGCTGTTTACGATTTTTGTTGTAACATGATAAAATGTGCAACATTTCAAGGGGTATGAACACTTTTTTTCCAGGCACTGTACAACAGTAGGGATGAGCCGAACACCCCCCGGTTCGGTTCGCACCAGAACCTGCGAACGGACCGAAAGTTCGCACGAACGTTAGAACCCCATTGACGTCTATGGGACTCGAACGTTCGAAATCAAAAGTGCTCATTTTAAAGGCTCAATTTGCATGGTATTGTCCTAAAAAGGGTTTGGGGACCCGGGTCCTACCCCAGGGGACATGTATCAATGCAAAAAAAACTTTTAAAAACGTCCGTTTTTTCGGGAGCAGTGATTTTAATGATGCTTAAAGTAAAAAAAAAAAAGTGAAATATTCCTTTAAATATCGTACCTGGGGGGTGTCTATAGTATGCCTGTAAAGTGACGCGTGTTTCCTGTGTTTAGAACAGTCCCTGCACCAAATGTAATTTTTAAAGGAAAAAATCTCATTTAAAACTGCTTGCGGGTTTAATGTAATGTCGGGTCATGGCAATATGGATGAAAATCAGTGAGACAAACGGCATGGGTACCCCCCAGTCCATTACCAGGCCCTTTGGGTCTTGTATGGGTATTAAGGGGAACCCCGCACCCAAATTAAAAAAAGGAAAGGTGTGGGGCCACCAGGCCCTATATACTCTGAACAGCAGTATACAGGCGGTGCAAACAAGACAGGGACTGTAGGTTTGTTGTTAAGTAGAATCTCTTTGTAATTTTGAACGGATACATTTTTAACGTGTTTAGCTCCAGCCAAAAAATCTTTTTTAAGCTTTTTGGAAAACATAGGGAAGGGTTATCACCCCTGTGACATTTGTTTTGCTGTCTTTCCTCCTCCAGAAGATTTCACCTCACTTTTTGTCCCAATGAAAAATGTTTTTGAAAATTTGGGTTTTTTTGTGGAACAAGGATTGGAAAGCATCAGTGGAAAGGAGAATTTTTTTTTCCCATATTAACTCTTACAGGAGAGAATTTCCCTTCCTAGGGGTAGATTTCATCTCACTTCCTGTTGTCTCCTTCCGTTTGCAAGTAGGAGTCGTTTGTAAGTTAGATGTTTGAAAGTAGGGTCCTGCCCTATATACTCAGCAGAAATTTGGGCCTTAGGTGTTGCTGTGGCCACAACACTGTAAGCCCTCACAGGGCCCTGCTGTGAAATATTAGATAAAGAATTGTAATTACATGCCCCTGTTAGACAGGAGAAGAAAAATTGGGCCTTGGGCACTGGTGCTGGTGCCACAACACTGCAACCCCTCACAGACACTCTAGTTGGAATGCAGGAACGAGCCCTGCTGCAAAGTATTACATCAAAAATTGTAATTACACGCCCCTGTTAAACAGGGGCTGAAAAATTGTGCCTTAGGCACTGGTGGTGGCGCCCAGAACCAAAAATGTTCTTACAAGCTATCAGCGTGATGATTGAGGAGGAAGAGGATAATTACTCAGGGATAGTCACTCAGCATCAGCATAGGCAGTCTTTGAAGGGATCTGAGATTTCAAAAAAAAATTATTCGGTTACATCAGCATCAGGTGCTTGGTAGCTGGTGGTGATCCAAGACTGATTCATTTTTATGAAGGTCAGTCGATCGACCGAGTCGGTGGACAGACGCACCCTGTGATCGGTTACCATGCCTCCAGCAGCACTGAATGTGCGTTCCGAAAGAACGCTGGATGCAGGACAGGCCAGTAGCTCAATTGCATACTGTGCAAGCTCTGGCCAGTGATCCATCCTCAAGACCCAGTAACCCAGAGGATTTTCGGTGGGAAAGGTGTCCAAGTCTGATCTTGCCCCTAGGTATTCCTGCACCATGTAAAACAGACGCTGGCGATGGTTGCTGGAACCGATCATACCTTGGGGCTGCGGACCAAAAAATTGTCTGAACGCATCGGTCAGACGGCCACCTTCTCCACCGCTCCTTCTTTGACTGACCGAAGCCTCAGCAACACGTTGTCCAGAAACAGGAGTTTGTAACCTCCCAGTCTCTGGGAACGCGTTGCACAGACCTTTCTGCAAGGCCTCCCGAAGATGTTTCATCCTCTGCTCCCTCTGCGATGGCAAGATAAGGTCCGCAACCTTACCCTTGTAACGTGGATCAAGGAGGGTTGCCAGCCAGTATTGGTCCTTCTCCTTGATACCACGAATACGAGGATCCTTACGCAGGCTTTGCAGGATCAGGGAGGCCATGCAGCGTAGGTTTGCTGAGCCATTCGGTCCGGAGTCCTCTGGGTCACTAAGGACGACAACGTCCGCAGCCACCTCCTCCCAGCCACGTACAAGTCCATGTGTTTCTTGGGACTGATCCCTTAAAGGCTGATGCTGAGTGCCAGGCTCCACCTCCATACTGACACAATCTTCCTCCTCCTCCTCCTCCTCCTCCTCGTCCTCTTCCTGTGTGATCGGCGGGCACGCAGGAACACTGTCTGGATAAAGGGGGCCTTGAGAGCTAAGGAAGTCCTCCTCTTCCTGCCTCTGTTCTGCCTCAAGTGCCCTGTCCATTATTCCACGCAGCGTGTGCTCCAACAGGGGGACAGTGTCACTGATGCATGCACTGTCACTGCTCACCATCCTCATGGCCCCCTCGAATGGTGACAGGACAGTGCATGCATCCCTGATCATGGCCCACTGGCGTGGGGAAAAAAAACCAAGCTCCCCTGACCCTGTCCTGGTGCCATAGTCGCACAGGTACTCATTGATGGCCCTCTGCTGCGTGTGCAGCCGCTGCAGCATGGCCAACGTTGAGTTCCACCTGGTGGGCATGTCACAGATTAGGCGGTTCTTGGGCAGGTTAAACTCCTTTTGGAGGTCCGTCAGCCGAGCACTGGCATTATATGACCGGCGGAAATGCACACAGACTTTCCTGGCCTGCCTCAGGACATCCTGTAAGCCCGGGTACCTGCCCAAGAACCGCTGCACCACCAAGTTAAGGACGTGAGCCAAACAGGGCACATGGGTCATTTGTCCCTGTCGGAGGGCAGAGAGGAGGTTGGTGCCATTGTCGCAAACCACCATTCCTGCCTTAAGTTGGCGTGGCGTCAACCACCTCTGAACCTGCCCCTGCAGAGCTGACAGAACCTCTGCCCCAGTGTGGCTCCTGTCCCCCAAGCACACCAGCCCAAGCACCGCATGGCATCTTTTGGCCTGCATACTTGCGTAGCCCCTTGAACGACTACGGAGCACCGCTGGTTCCGAGGAAGAGGCCATGGAGGAAGAAGAGGAGGAGGGGGTGGAGGAGAGAGGTGTGTCACAATCATTAGCATTTTGGAGGCGTGGTGGCGGAACAACCTCCAACACTACTGCACCTTGTCCTGCATCCTTCCCAGCTGCCAGCAGAGTCACCCAATGCGCCGTGAAACTTGGGTAACGTCCCTGTCCATGCCTGCTGGACCATGAGTCAGCGGTAATATGCACCTTACCGCTGACCGCCCTGTCCAACGAGGCATGGACATTGCCTTCCACATGCCGGTAGAGAGCCGGAATCGCCTTCCGTGAGAAAAAGTGGCGTTTGGGTACCTGCCACTGAGGAACCGCACATTCCACAAACTCACGGAAGGGGGCAGAGTCTACCAACTGAAAAGGCAGCAGTTGAAGTGCCAGCAATTTTGCCAAGCTAGCATTCAACCGCTGGGCATGTGGATGGCTGGGAGCAAACTTCTTTCGGCGGTGCAGCAGCTGGGGCAGGGAAATTTGCCTGGTACAATCTGATGTCGGTGTACCAAAAGCAGATTGCCCACAAGTACTTGGCTGTGACACACCTAATTCTACACCTTCATTCCTCTCAGTGCAGGTCTCAGAGAGGACTGAAGGTCTAGTGGGGTTGGAAATCTCAGCTGATGAGGAGCAAGGAGAGGTCCTCTTTGGTGTGGGTCTTTTAGATGCGCTTGCCAACGAACTGCATGGCAGGTCAACATATGTCTGGTCAAGCATGTGGTACCCAAGCGGGAGATGTTTTGGCCACGTGAGATACGCTTGAGACATATGTTGCAAATAGCAGCGGTGCGATCTGATGCACTCGTCTCAAAAAAGGCCCACACCAAAGAACTTTTTGAATAACGCGCAGAGACTGCAGCGCCCTGCACATGTGATGCAGTCAATGTGCTGCCCTTAGGCTGGCCCCTGGAGGGCATCCTGCCTTGTTGGTGATGTGCCGCCTCCTCCTCCTCCTCCTCCTCCTCCTCCTCCTCCTCCTCTCTCCTATCAGGCACCCACGTTGAGTCAGTGACCTCATCATCCCCTTCCTCCTCATCACTGGAGCAAACCTGGCAGTATGCTGCAGCAGGGGGAGCATGACTGCCAGATTGCTGTCCTTCTTGGGCACCCCCTCTGTCCGTGCTCATGTTACTGCCTTCATTGAGCTCAGTATCATCATCAGAGCCTTCCAAACGCTGGGCATCCTCCTGGAGCATGTACCCAACACTGTGGTCAAACAGTTCCAGGGACTCCTCAGGAGGACATGGTGGAGCTAGGGAAGGAGTCACTGATGACATTGAGCCGAGGGAAGAGGCCGCTGCTTTGCCAGAGAAAGCACCCTGGGCATGGGTGAGAGAGGATGAGGAGGATGAGGACGGCTTGGTCATCCACTCGACCAAGTCTTCCGCATGTTGGGGCTCAACACGGCCAGCTGCCGAAAAAAAAGGCCAAGCGTGTCCCATGGCCACGTGCTGATGAGGATGCACCGTCTCCACGACCAGCACTAGACACAGAGCCTGCTTGCCCTCCCTTATTGGCTTGTGACTGTCTGCCTCTCCTTCTTGGCCTTCCAGACATACTAATGGCCTGTAGCTGCACTAAGCTGGGATATATATATATATATATATATATATATATATATATATATACATACATACACTGCAGCTAGCAAAATCAACTGCCTGCCTGTAGTATGAGAACACCACCAACCTTCTGCAGGTAGCTTTAGCTGAACACTGTGAGGTGGACGCACCCCACTAATTTGTAGGTTTAGCTGAACACTGTGAGCAGGACGCACTGCACTAAATGTAAATGGTCTAGCTGCCTGACCGTGGTACTAATAGGATCAAAAGAACACCACTAATTTTCTTTAGGTAGCTGTTAATACTGTAACAAGACAAGCCTGCCTGTCAGTAGGAAGATAACAGGAACGGATCTAGCTGAACACTGTGAGCAGGACGCACTGCACTAAATGTAAATAGTCTAGAAGATAACAGGAACGGATCTAGCTGAACACTGTGAGCAGGACGCACTGCACTAAATGTAAATAGTCTAGAAGATAACAGGAACGGATCTAGCTGAACACTGTGAGCAGGACGCACTGCACTAAATGTAAATAGTCTAGAAGATAACAGGAACGGATCTAGCTAAACTGAATACAGGGTATATATATATATATATATATATATATATATATATATATATATACACAATACACTGTAAGTGCAGCTAACTGACTGACTGTTCTGCCTAATCTATCTAACTCAAATCAAATGACACTGTCTCTCTGTCTATCTCTTTCAACGCCGGAACACACACTACACAGGGCCGCCGTGCAGGCGGCCTTATATAGTGTGGGGCGTGTACTAAATCCCCTGAGCCATAATTGGCCAAAGCCTCCTTGGCTTTGGCCAATTACGGCTCTCTGTTCAGGCGGCGCTGTGATTGGCCAAGCATGCGGGTCATAGTGCATGCTTGGCCAATCATCAGAAAGCAATGCACTGCGATGCCGCAGTGAATTATGGGCCGTGACGCGCCACACGAATTTGGCGCGAACGGCCCATATCGTTCGCAATTCGGCGAACGACCGAACAGCCGATGTTCGAGTCGAACATGGATTCGACTCGAACACGAAGTTCATCCCTATACAACAGCATGACAGATGATGCCACTGGGTACTCTCCCTACAGACTGATGTTTGAAAGAGAAGCTTGATTACCAGTTACCTGACTTTTGGAACATCCACAGATCACACATCCCTAGCTTTCTATAAAGGATACTGTATTTCCACCCTCCTGCTCCTCCCCTCCTCACTTCCTATTTCCTTTCTAATGTTCGAAAACGCATTCAATTTGCATCGCATTCGGAGCTCAGTGTACAGGGCATACAGGCAGAGAATTTGAATGCAGGACAGACACATTGGGGTTTATTTACTAAAACTGGAGAGTGCAAAATCTGTTGCAGCTCTGCATGGTAGCCAATCAGCTTCTAAGTTCAACTTGTTCAGTTACTATGTACCTCATACACATTCACATAGGGAAGGGGGTGGGGGGATCTGGGGGCTCCTTGTTAAAGGGGGTTTTCAGATTCCTATAAGTCACTTCCCGCACCCCCACAGCCTCCAAGCCAAGGATGTGGGGAAGAGGCCTTTGTCTTCATCAACATAGGGACAAGGTGCTTTGGTGGGGGGAGCCAAAGTACCTCCCCCATGTTGACGGCATGTGACCTGGTATGGCTCCTGGGGGGGGGGGGGAGAGACTTTATTTCTTTCTTGTCTCCCCCCCCCCCTTTCCCAGCCTGCCAGGCTACATGCTCAGATAAGGACCTGTTATGGATTGGAGGGGACTCCACGCTGTTTTTATTTATTTGTAATGCTGGCCAGTGGCGTAGCGTGAGTTGTCAGCACCCGGGGCAAATCAAGTACTCCCTTCCATTAGTACAGTATTAAACCCCATAAGCACATGTATGTAATTAAAAAACAATGCATCTGTGTCACTGCCCCCGCTCCCCCCCCCCCACATCACCCCATGTATTATATATACACTGACCCCTCATCACCCCATGAATTACACACTGCCCCTCCATGTATTATGTATACACTGACCCCCCCCCCCCATCACCCCATGTATTACACACTGCCCTCCCTCACCCCATGTGTTATATATACACTACCTTCCATATATTATATATACACACTAACCCATACATTATACATATACACACTAACCCCCATATATTATACATACACACACTAACCCCCGTATATTATACATACACACACTAACCCCCGTATATTATACATACACACACTAACCCCCGTATATTATACATACACACACTAACCCCCGTATATTATATATACAGTAATCCCCATATATTATATATACACGCACTATCCCTCATATATTATACATACACACACTAACCCCCATATATTATATATACACTAACCCCCATATATTATATATACACGCACTAACCCTCATATGTTACATACACACACTAACCCCCATATATTATATATACACACACTAACTCCCATAAATTATATACACTAACCCCACCCATTACCCCATATATTTTATATACACTGAATTTTATATATGTACACTGACTCCTCATATATTATATATACACTGGTCCCCATGTATCATATATACTAACTGCCCCCCCCATGTGTTAAACATACACTGACCCCCTATGTATGATATATATATACTGCCCCCCCCCCATCATCCCATGTACTATATATACACAGAATCCCATGTATGAAGCACAGAGCAGAACGCTCTGGGTACATGTTGGCAATTCTGGTTTCCCAGTCTGTCGGAATGTGAAGTGTCCCAGAAGTGGTAGAAAAGCGGCACTTCAGATAAACTTCCTCCCTCCATCTCATTTCAGCCTGGCAGAGAAGGTGTCACCCCGGCCATCCCCATCCTACCTGATCTGTTTCCTATTCACTGCTGAGCCTTCTAGTCTCCAGCCAGCCCGGCCCCAGCACGGCAGTACAAAGCCACCACTCACCTGGGCTCTTCTTGTATCCCATATGTGGGCTGCAGAGTGTGGTGGAAGCCTGCCCCGGCACAGCCAGCGATGAGACCTGGACAGCGAGGTGGGAGCAAACCGGCGATCAAACGCCAAAGCCAGCTCTGCTTGCCGCCGTGCCTACACATTACTGGAGCAGCCAATCGCAGAGAGTGTCCATCGCTGAGGCCGGACAGCTGGGGAAGCTCCGACAGCACAAGCACAGAAACATGGAGAGCGGCAGAGGCGGGCTGCAGACAGTGGCACACTCGGTACTCCCAGGTGTGGATGACAGTAGTCGGGATAGCGGGAGTCGGGGTTTCTGCGCCCCTCTAGATATTGCGCCCGGGGCCACGGTCCCCCCCCGCAACCCCCACGCTACGCCACTGATGCTGGCACTTGTTTTCTTTACATTCTGCTGTCAGTGAGGAATCCTGCTGACAGCAGATAAGTCATGCTTGTTAAGGATGCAGTGGCTGTCTGCTCCTTAATAATCAGCTATTCTGAATACTACAAAACAAATTCTGAAAATGAATTGGTTCAATTAACAAATGCATCTGAGATTAAACTAAATGGAAATCTGTGGTGTGCATATGTCTAGTATTTCTAAAAATGACACTTACTGAACACAGTGAGATGATAGTCACAGGTCTTTATCTCTTTATCTATGCGGGATTGTGCTCGGTAGTCCCCTTGGTCTTCCAGTCTTAGCTCAGTTATTATTAAGGATCCATCAGGTGTGCTGCTCAGTCTTCCGTCATACCTACTATCTTCAATTTCAGGTGATTCTTGTGGTTTTGTTCTGGCAATTGTTATTCCTCTTTTAACCAAATTCCAGGTAATGGATGTAGCCCCAGTGTAACAGAGATGTAGGGTGACAGCTCCTCCCACAGCGCCTAATACATCCTCCTTTACACTCGGTGCCTCACTCATCACATCTGATAAAGAATAATAATACTTCATGTTAGCAGGCAGCAGGCTTTGAAGTGTTAGGCTTCCCTTACACTATTATTATTATTATTATTATTATTATTATTATTATTATTATACAGGGTTTATATAGCGCCAACAGTTTGCACAGCGCTTTACAACATGAGGGCAGACAGTACAAATACAATTCAATACATGAAGAATCAGATAAACTAGTAGATTTTCTTATACAAGCACTTCTACAAACATGTATTCATATATTCAATGACTTCATGAAAATTGTCCTGAAGCCTAAAAATGTTATTTGCTTTTAAAATTTCAAAATTTTACACCCTGCTCCTTTCAGTTTTCTCATAACTGTGGTAAAAATGAATGTTGATTTGGCCCCACTAATCAGGGTTGCCAACTGTCTGTTCATTCATGGACAGTTTGTAAGAACCCATGATTTTTACTCTTGTCTGTCAATGTCTGTGACGGTAATTAGTGGTAACTAGCTGGTAGTTGCCCAAACAATAGCATGATTCATTCTAACTCCACCCATATA
The DNA here is from genome assembly GCF_042186555.1 of Aquarana catesbeiana. Lineage (NCBI taxonomy): Eukaryota > Metazoa > Chordata > Amphibia > Anura > Ranidae > Aquarana > Aquarana catesbeiana. The sequence goes on from NC_133336.1 coordinate 238,651,882, forward strand.
GGGGCCACCCAGTATGAAATAGAGGGAGTGACTCATGAGACAAATTCCTCCGCCTCCTGCTGCCTCTTCAGCTATTGAGTGCTGTAACCCTACCCACTCCCTCAGCTCACCACATTTCATGTCAGACAGCAGATAGAGTGGAAGAAGATACAACACCAGAGGTGACCCCAGGACAGAGGCTTGACTTGGATAACTGGACATTCTGTGTCCACCTGTCTGAGTACTACAACCCCACAATGTCACCTATAGTTCTCTTCAGCTGGAGGATCCCATGTTGTCAATGCTGAGTCATAAATAACCACCCCCACAAATAAGAGCAGAGGGTGGTGGGATTTATTTTTACAACCTGTGTAGAGGTCCATGTCTCCAGTGGAGAAAGGGATTTGTACTGGTGTGTCATACCTTTCTACCAGGACCTTCTGAAACCCCTAATCCATGCGCCCGTCCCCTAATCTCCATGCAGGGTGCTGGGCGCATGGATTTCAATGTTTTGTTTTTTTTAAGCACATGATTAGAGCCTGAGGGTCTAATTGGCTTAAAAAAGGGGGGGGGGGCTTGGGGTGCAGAGCACTGCACACTGAGCCCACCAAGTTGTGTGACAATAGCGAATTTATATTCACAAATGTCTTCCTGCTTCTCCTCTTGGTCAATCAGGAAGCGGGTCCTGAGACTTGATTGGCCAGAGAGTCTTAGGACGTAGGAGTGAGCGAGAGGGTGACTACATTCCTATATACAGTGTGACCATGGACAAAGAATGTAGCCACCCTCTAACCAAAAGTCAGATAAAAGTTTATTGTATATACAGAATAAAATGATGATACTTTAAATTCATTAAAAAAGATAGGTAAGACAAAAATCCTGATGTAAACTGCAAATATAGCATGCACTATAAATAAGTTTGGCCATGGTTGCTTCCTCAGGATAGGTGCTGCATTGTGGAAACATAAAAATAAAAGTATTTTTCTTTCTTTCTTACCATGTAAATAGCTATATACTGTTATACTATTCACTATTATAACCTATTAAAATATTTGTATTTTTTTCAGGTGTTATGCTATACTGTATATATTCTTTTGGATTCTATGTTTTTCCACAGTGTATAACTTATCTTGAAGAAGCGGCCAGCAAAACACTTTGGGAGTGTGTTACATTTACAGTATACATCTTAGGTGGAATTTGTGGCTTACATATCTTTTAATGGATTTGTTTTATCATCATTTGACCCCCTTCCAGCCCAGGCCATTTTTTCCGTTTTCAGCGCTGTCACACTTTTAATGACAAAAACTCAGGCATGCAACACTGTACCCATATGAATTTTTATAACATTTTTCACACAAATAGTTTTTTTTAGGGGGTATTTAATTAGTGGGAATGCTTTAGCAGTCCCACTATTGTTGTTCGTTTTTTTATTATTTTTCTTCTTATTCCGTACGTTTTTCGGTAATGCGTAACTTCTGCATACTTTCAGCTATTAAAACCATTCAACTATCAAAATGTTCGTCTCTTTTAGCTGAGGTGTGCTCTTTTTCAACTTTTTTTCTACCATTTATACTTTTTAAAATGTTAAGCTTTTTATCACTTTTTTTTAACATTGAAGTCAATGGGAGCATGCTTGAGAAACTTAAAATCTTCTTCCGCTCCCAAAAGTTTCAGCTCCTTCATACTTTCACCTAGAGACGCCAAACAAACTTTAAAATGTTCACAAAATATTCAGCTATCTGGCTTTATCTTTTCAGTTTGATATCTTTTACACTTTTTGAGAAAAAGCTTTTTGTTTAGAGGTCATTTCAGGAAATTTTAGCCATTAATCAGAGTGTACTGTTTGTTTTGTTGCCATGGTTACCAAAGCTTCTGTTATACACAGGGGGGGAGGTGGCTGGAGCATCTCAGCTCTGATTACAGAGCCCGGGGGGAGGGGACAGACACACCATGTACTGATTTATAATAGAGGAATATGATGGGGCAGTTTTGATAGGGCAATTCTGATGGGGCAGTTTTGATGGTGGCAATATGATGGGGCAGTTTTGATGGTGGCAATTCTGATGGGGCAGTTTTGATGGTGGCAATATGATGGGGCAGTTTTGATGGCAGTATGATGGGGCAGTTTTGATGGCGGTCGTTTTAGCAATTTAGCTATTCAGCAATTATTTTTGAAAAAAAAAAAATATTTTTGAAAAAAAAAAAATATTTTTGAAAAAAAAATATATATTTTTGAAAAAAAAAATAATTTTGAAAAAAAAAACAATATTTTTGAAAAAAAAATATTTTTGAAAAAAAAAAAATTTTTGAAAAAAAAAAATATATTTTTGAAAAAAAAAAATCATTTTTGAAAAAGAAAATTATTTTTGAAAAAAAAATTATTTTTGAAAAAAAAAATCATTTTTGAAAAAAAAAAAATATTTTTGAAAAAAAAAAAAATTATTTTTGAAAAAAAAAAATATATATATTTTTGAAAAAAAAATTACTTTTGAAAAAAAAAATTACTTTTAGTTTTGATGGGGCAATTCTGATGGGGACAATTTTAATGGGGCAATTCTAATGGGGCAGTTTTGATGGCAATATGATGGGGGCAGTTTTGATGGTGGCAATATGATGGGACAGTTTTGATGGTGGTAATATGATGGGGCAATTCTGATGGGGCAGTTTTGATGGTGGCAATATGATGGGGCAGTTTTGATGGTGGTAATATGATGGGGCAATTCTGATGGGGCAGTTTTGATGGTGGCAATATGATGGGGCAGTTTTGATGGGGCAATTCTGATGGTGGCAATATGATGGGACAATTTTGATGGAGCAATTCTGATGGGGCAGTTTTGATGGTGGCAATATGATGGGCAGTTTTAATGGGGACAATTTTGATGGGGCAATTCTGATGGGGCAGTTTTGATGGCGGCCGTTTTAGCAATTTAGCTATTCAGCATTCCCACGTATTTTCCCCAGGAAATGCATTTTCTAGTTACTACTGGGTTTCTTTTTTTCCCCTGCTATATAAAGGAAAAAAGACCAAGATAACACGTATTCCTTAGTTTCTGTTATAAAAATGTGCAAATAAAAAAATCTTTCTTCAAAAAGCGTTTTTTTCGTGAAACGCGTCAACCTTGTTGCTTTCTATCTGTATCGTGATTATGCTTTGATATTTTATATTGATTTTATGGAATAAAGAATATCATCCTCTGCAATGTGGAGTGCGGTCACCTTCTCTTCTACATTGGATCAGGAACACTGTGACCAGGGGCGGCCCGTCCATTTAGGGCACACGGGCGCCGCCCACTCATCCAGGACGCCGGATGCATGAGTTCCAATGCGGAGGGGCTTTTTTTTGAAGCACGTGATTAGAGCCAGAGGCGGGCTTGGGACGCAGATCACTGCGAACTGAGCCCACTCAGTTGTGTGACTATAGCGAATAGTCTGAGACCCGTTTTCTGATTGGCCGAAAGGAGAAGCGTCCCGATTGGCCTCAGAGAAGGAGGAGTAGACGGAAGCCACCCATGATGCCTGCTGCCCATGATGCCCGTGGAGGAGAGCAGGGGGAAGAGGAAGCCGCCCATGATGGCCGCAACCCGTGATGCCCGCCATAGTGCTCCAGACTCGACCGTCCAAACCGGGGGGGAGGGGTTTCATTCACAGTGCTCCTGATCATTGGCACATAAAATTAATAGAAAGTATCAAAACATAATCACAATACAGACAGAAAGCAGCAATTCTGACGCGTTTTACGAAAAACTTAGCTTAGTTATTTGTCTTAGGTTATGACTAAGCAAAATTTTTGGTGAAATGCATCAACCTTGCTGCTTTCTATCTGTATCGCGATTATGTTTTGATACTTTCTATGGATTTTATGTGACAATGATCAGGAACACTGTGACTGGTGTGGTCTGGTAACATTATACTACTGTGGTGGTGATCAGAGAAAGCACCAAGCCATTGTACATGATCACCACCACAGCAGTACAAAGCCACCATAGTAACAATTTGTTCCTTCTTGTTGCTATGCAGGGGTCTCTATACTTTTCATAACTTGGACTGCCTTCAGGAACTGAGCTTCCAGGTTTTCTTGCTGCCAGCAGTTCATAGTGTCGTTAAGATATGACCATCTTTATCAAAACCTAACAGAGGTCTCCAATTGCATTTCATCATGATCCTAATAACATTCACTGCTCAAACCCTAAAGAAGGGGGAGACCTTTTCCCTAAAATGTGTTGGCTTTATTTGATTTTCTTACCAAATAAACATTTTTAAAGGACCTCTGAGTTTTATGAACTTATGTACTAGGCACTTCTCAATACCCATCCCAGACGTCCTGTTGCTAACCATTAGCAATATGTTAAATACCCTATCCAGGGAAAATGGGAGAGCGAAAGGTTTTATATAGCCTGTTCCTTTTCTGAATAAAGGATCTTGATGCAAACCCTGAGAATGACACTTTCCCTTCCTCTTTTCATGGGGTACCCTTGATTGAACTGCTGTGAATCTTGGAACATAGCATATTTAAAAGGTATGTGGCACCGTTTTTGTCCCCTGCATCACCTCTTCTTCTTTTTTTTTTTTTTTTTTTAACTTTCTTTTCACTGTCTTCCCTCTGTTTGATCTTTTGAGCTCTTAAAATGTAGCCGTTGGTGCACTGGCACCTGTATGTCACTGGGTTCAGGCCAAAGACCCAGGGAACTCAGGACACACAACAGTACCTTGCAGCTCATCTGCTTATACAACATATCATATTGTGTTATTAAACCATATAGAAGTCAGGAAAAGCAGTGGTGGCTGGTGCTCAATTTTTTTTTTTTTTTTGGGGGGGGGGGATTGCAACCAAACTGAAATAATTCTGAAAAAAAAACCATCAAATGCAGCCACTGTGCCCTATCAGTCGCAGCCTCACTGTGCCCCATCAGTTGCAGCCTCACTGTGCCCCATCAGTTGCAGCCTCACTGTGCCCCATCAGTTGCAGCCTCACTGTGCTCCATCAGTTGCAGCCTCACTGTGCTCCATCAGTTGCAGCCTCACTGTGCTCCATCAGTTGCAGCCTCACAGTGCTCCATCAGTTGCAGCCTCACAGTGCTCCATCAGTTGCAGCCTCACAGTGCTCCATCAGTTGCAGCCTCACTGTGCTCCATCAGTTGCAGCCTCACTGTGCTCCATCAGTTGCAGCCTCACTGTGCTCCATCAGTTGCAGCCTTACTGTGCTCCATCAGTTGCAGCCTCACTGTGCCCATGAAATGCAGCCTCACTGTGCAGTGCTCATCAGCAACTTTTCTTTCACTCATGGTTAGTGTTTGACTGCAACCATTTATTATCAATCAACTGTGTTTACTCTTTTTAAATTTTTTTTTTAAATCATAATGACAACAGAACTACCCAAATGACCTTGATCAAAAGTTTACATATCCCAGTTCTTAATACCGTGTGTTGAGATCTCCCCAGAGTTGCGCAATGATATTGAGGTCAGGAGACTGAGATGGCCACTCCAGAACCTTCAGTTTATTCTGCTGTAACCAATGACAGGTCGACTTGACCTTGTGTTTTGGATCATTTTCATGTTGGAATGTCCAAGTACGTCCCATGCACAGCTTCATGGCTGATGCAAATGTTCCTGCAGTATTTTTTGATAACATACTGCATTCATCTTGCCAACAATTTTGACCAAATTTCCTGTGTCTTTGTAGCTCACACATCCCCAAAACATCAGCGATCCACCTCCGTACTTTTCATCATAGGCCTTGTTGACTCCTCTCCAAATGTAGCATTTATGGTTGTGGCCAAAAAGCTAAATTTTGGTCTCATCTCTCCAAATTACTTTGTGCCAGAAGGTTTGAGGCTTGTCTCTGTGCTGTTTGGCGTATTATAAGTGCTATACTTTGTGGCATTTGCATAGTAATGGCTTTCTTCTGGCGACTGGACCATGCAGCCCATCTTTCTTCAAGTGCCTCCTTATTGTGCATCTTGAAACAGCCACACCACATGTTTTTGTGAGTCCTGTATTTCACCTGAAGTTATTTGTGGGTTTTTCTTTGCATCTCGAACAATTTTCATGGCAGTTGTGGCTGAAATTTTGGTTAGTCTACCTGACCGCGGTTTGGTTTCAACAGAACCCCTCATTTTCCACTTCTTGATTAGAGTTTGAACACTGCTGATTGGCATTCTCAATTCCTTGGATATCTTTTTATGTCCCTTTCCTGTTTTATACAGTTCAACTACCTTTTCCCGCAGATCCTTTGACAATTCTTTTGCTTTCCCCATGACTCAGAATCCAGAAACGTCAGTGCAGCACTGGATGAAGGATGCTAATTACAAGCAAACACATCACAGGTGAGGATGGTTACCTTTAATAGCCATTCAAACCCCTTTGTGTCAACTGTGTGCATGTTATCAGGCCAAAATCACCAGGGTATGTAAACTTTTGATCCGGTTCATTTGGGTAGTTTCTATTGTCATTATGATTTAAAAAGAGTAAACACAGATGATTGATAATAAATGGCTTCAGCCAAATACTAACCATGAGTGAAATAAATGTTTTTGTGTTATCATTCATATTCTCTGAAAAATGGCCAAGAAATCATAAATTCTGCCAGGGTATGTAAACTTATGAGCACGACTGTATGTAAAAAGATGGATCACATGTAACAAACACATTGTGTGTATAAAAGCGTCAAATCTTTGGAATAACCTAGAGATCAACTGTCCAAAGTGGGACAGAGGAAACCCAACACGTTTCAACAGACATAATTGAAGTCTTCTTCAAGGACAGTAGGTTATTCAATTCCAGATTTTGCAATGTTACTCCTGTGTGCTAATGGTATAGCAAATGGGAATCATGGCTCAAGAGTGGAAGGAAATAACCGAGACAGACCACTGAAAGTGTGCCTGCAAATGAGGAAGGAGGGAACCTTTTGAGAAACCATGAATCAGACTGAGACAGAAGTACAGTTAAAAAGTAGATATTTGTCAGCACACCATGGATCGACACAAAGTAGCGTCCAAACGGATAGTTTATTTCATGATCACAACACAAGGGGAATGCAACGTATCGGAGTCACACAGGACCCCTTCGTCAGGCATGTGATAAACGTGGAGTAACAGTCAAAAGAACCAATCAGAAAAAGAAAACCAAAACTCCTCCCACCCCCAGACAGGTATGACGTCACAAATCCCGCCAAAAGACTCAACAAAATAAGCACAATATCAAAGATTTAAAAAACGTATAAAAAAAGGAGTTGCCAAAAACATACTGTCACTACCTGTGTATTGTCATAATGGACTTGGTGATTTGGATCATTAGTCACTGTGAGAACAGACCTGTTGCTAGGGAGCATCATTACACAACGCACGATCTGGCTATAGATCAGCGCCAGTGCAGGAATCAATAGTTGCAGGACAGATCATGGCTGCGATCGGCGGTCGCGCATGCGCAATGCGGCAGCGGCAACCAAGCGACGGGGGGCGCTGCAGTGCTGGAGCCGGTGTCTTGCTGAAAAAGTTCCCCCGGCGGATAAGGACCCCCCCTGTACTGCGCAGGGGCAGCGCTTGCGCAGTATGAGCCACCGAAGGTCTCCGAAGTTGAACAGCTGATCGTCAGCTCTACACGGCGCCTGAGCACTGAGTCCAGGTTCAAGCCCCACCATCCAAGCGGACATTGAGTAAAAAATAAAATATGCAGAGCGAAGCGAGGCCATGCCCGAAGCATGGCGAACAAAGCTGTCTCACAGGTGTTCAGCTTCGGCTATTTTCGGCGGCTCGTACTGCGCAAGCGCTGCGCCTGCGCAGTACAGGGGAGTCCTTATCCGCCGGGGAAACTTTCTCGGCAGAACGCCGCCAATGCCTTGGAAACGTGTGACGCCAGGCGAACCCCGTCCAGCCCCAGATCAGCGCCAGTGTGGGGATAAATGCTTGCAAGTCGGCTTGGATTATAACAGTCATCACTGGCCGCGCATGCGCCATGCGCCGGCGTTAGTCGAGTAACAAAGGACGCTGCAGTGCTGGGGGCGTCGATGTCATGGAAACGGATGACGTCTGCGGATTCCGCCCATCAAGGGCAATTGCATCCAATCAAGGACAGTAGGGAGGGGAAGTGAATGTGAGGAACATGAGTGAGTGAAGAGGGATACAGCCGTCAAAGCGGCAGTAGAACAGGGAGGGGAGAACAGGAAGTGAAAACAGAAAAAAGAAAGAGAGAGAAACATGAAAAGGAAGAAAAAGATTGGGACCAAGGAGTAATCAGAAAACAAAGAAAGATATGAATAAATAAGGGTTTAGTAAACTAGGTCAAGAAAAGGAGGAGGATGTAGAGAGGAGAGAAAAAGAAAAGAGAAATCCATAGTGGTGATAATAAATAAATAAAAGTAAAGAAAAATAAATAATAATACATATAAATAAATATAAATAATAATAAAAATTAATATAAATAAATTTAAACATAAATAAAGATAAAAATATAAATAAAAATGGATGGAAAAAAAAAGGAAAGAGAAAAAAAAGAAGAAAAGAAGGAAATAAGAAAAAAGAGGGAAAAAAAGAGAGGAAAAATGAAGATAAATAAAAAAAGAGTGAAAAAGAGGAAAAATAAGAAGAAATAAAGGAAAGAAAAAGAAGAGGAAGAATTGGGGGGGGGGGGGGGAGGAGCGATGAAAAGGGGGGAAGAGGGAGTCGGGAGGAAAAGAAGGGGGGGAGGTGTCAGAACCTGGATGCAAGAGACCTATTCTACTACGTTCAAAATTAATCTCAAGGACCATTATATGCAGGGAAACATATAAGTGAAATGATCACAGCAGGTAAAAAGTAATCCCATAATTAGTCGCCATAGGTTTGTCATCAGGCCATCACCCAGACAAACAGAAGATTTAAAAGGAAAAAAGGAACAAATGAAAGAAAAAGGACTCCAAGGTCAAAGGAAATTAGTTTGATCATCGTTCAAGTCAAGAACACAGGTCAGCTATCTCATTTAAGAAGCATGTAAATGATAGGTTGGCATTGAGTCCTCCAGGATGGACCGTGCCCAGGGTATGAATCCAATAGACTTCACGTTGTAGCAGTTGACGGTCATGGTCATCACCGCCTCTAATGGGCTGTTGGATCTGTTCAATGACCATGCCCCTTAGTTTGTGTATTTGATGTCTATGTTTGACAATCCCCTCTGAGCATCCTTTTCCCAATACAAATTCTTTTTTTTTAAATTTTAAACGGAAATACCTTTTTATATTCTTCTTTCTCCGGCACTTTCGGCAGTGTCCGCATGGGCAATTATGTCACCAGGCGATTCGCGAGGGCTCCTGGGATGGCGTCATGTAACCCATGATACTGTAGGGGTTTAAGCCCAGTCTCCTACTATTTTACCTTACCCCACATACCCTCCCTCCAAAAACATCATAAACGACTCAAACTAGTTTTTGGAGTAAATGGCCTCACGGCCTTAAATTTCTTTATTAAAATATAAATTACCATAAATATATAACATAAATAACCGTAACTTTTAATAATACTTTATTGTGAAACTTTCAGTAAACAACTGTCACCATGGTCACTGTAAACAATTCTTTTCTTGAACCTACCAGTCGGGAACCCCTGACTCGGCAGTACCCTAACTTCCGGTGACCAAAACCATTTTACCTCCTCCAAGCCCTACATAGCCTGAAAGTACACCACTTCAATACCCAACCTTCATGGATGGGTACCAGCAAAACTCCCCATCCAATGGATGGGTACCATAACCAACCCCCATCCCCTGGATGGGTACAACATGTTTCATACATGTAACTTGAGAAATCCTATTCAAGGAAACCAAAAAACTGCCAAAAAACTCAGGGCGGGTGGGTGGGAATCTTCTTCCTCCGCCGCTCTTCGAATGACATCACTTCCCCCCTCCTGTTCTACTTCCCCTCACTGCTCCCTCAGCCCCTCCCTTATCCTTAAAGGACCATACTCTCTCTTCCAATAATAACTGTGCCATCCCCAGCACTGTCATGCCGGCCCTGCACCGATCGTTTCACTTAGCTCCGGGCCTCTCTGGAGTCCTTGCGAAATGCCTAGTGACGAAATCTCGCATTATTTCCAGACCGTTGCTGTGGCAACGTGTCAGGAGGATGGAGCGCTGTGCGGTGACATTACTGCGCAGGCCCGAGATCGGGAGGTGCATGCTGGGAATCCAGCTGCACCTAGTCCCGGAAATAGATACAAGAGGGCTTTAGATGCCCACAATGGACATGGCCCCTGCCAGCTTCCGAGATTAAAGTAGTCTTTCTTTATTTTAAACTGAAATTAACCGGAATACACTATAGGCACTAGCTAAATGTGCCAGATAAAATTGAACAAATGACAACGGCGTTTAAAACAAAAATTTGACTTGGGGGACTGGAACTCCGCTTTAAGATTGATCAGCATATCCTCCTCTGTTTTAGACAGACAGGGCGAGTCTACTGTCGTTTCTGTGTTTTTGAAACCTCCTTTTTTGTAGCAGCCGGTCTTCTGGAAAATCCTCGGTACAGTTGGCATATTTTTGTCTGGGACCAGCTTGTACGAGAAAATCATGAAGTTTTTTGTTGCGTCTATGTGCAATTAGGAGCATTGTTTTAAGCTCATATGCCAATGCGTTGTCGGCTTGTAGAATATGTTTTTCATCATGGCCTGTTTGATGTGGTCAGACTCGCGGTTGAATGTGTGGATGAACAATGGTCGATCCAAAGGCCCAGAGGGCTTGGTGCGAGTGGTCCTAATCTTGGTTAATGCATGGTCAAGAACTTCTGCAGGATACCCCCTTTCCCAAAACTTGTTATACATCTTGTTATGTTGCTGTAGTTTGTCATCTTCAGCAGAACAGATACGTGAAACTCTCATAAACTGAGATAATGGCAGACTATTGAGAAGATGTTTGGGATGTGCACTTTGTACAGTTACACATGTACACTTTGACTGTACAGTTAAATCACACTTGTTTAATAATAATAAAATAAAGTAAACAGAGTAAACATAGTCAAAACATAGCCAGAGTTCAGGAACCGGAACGGATAGTCAGACAAGGCAAAACGTCAGGGACCCAGAGACCAGTGTAGTAGAACAGCAGGCAGGATCTGGAGCCAGAAGAAATGTCAGCCAAGCAAGTCTTTAACAGGAACACAGGAGAGTGTCTCTAGAGATGTGACCAAGGCGAAGGCAGAGATCATTTGGGCTGGACGGCTTAAAGTGGATGTAAACCCGAATTATTATTATTATTATTATAATTTTTTTTTTTATAGCATACTGTAGAGTATAAGATTTCCTATCATTTGAGCCCAGTCTTGCCACACAGAGTTAATCCATCTCTAAACAATCCTATTTTATTGTTCAGTGAGATAAATCTTGACAAACTGAGAAAACCTTTGTCAAATCCTCCCCCTTGCTGTGAGTGACAGGGGATTTATATATCTCTTGAAATAGCCTAAGACATGCAGTATTTTTTAATTCCCTCCCACTCCTTTCTTCAGCAGCTCTGCAAGGATTGTCTGTTCCACACCTCACCATGATTTGGCATGCTGAAGTCATGTGGTTACTTTCCTGTCTTTTCACTGGATGTTAGAGATCATAGCAGAAGTTCAGTGTAAGAAATACACAGGAGAAAATGCATATTGACAAGGGGAGTGTAGAGGTGGGCGGGGAGTCTACTGACATCACGACTCCACCCACCGAGCTCCAGACAACAGACCCGCCCACAGAATATGCAGTTTTTCGGGTCTCATAAGAGACAGAGGGGAGACATTTGACAGGTAAAGATACATTCAGGAGGCATGTATATCTTTATAGATAACCCCAATGGCAATAGTTTAGAAAGGATGACACTGGGTCTACATCCATTTTAAGTAGGCAGGACTGACGAGCAGGATATCATCAACAGGTGAGTCACTGTGGAGAGATAGGAGCTGGCAATCAGCAGACAGCTGAGCATCCAGCTCTGAAAAGGAAGGGCTGAGCCCAGCCCTGACAGAACCACCAGATGGAGCCCCAGTCACAGACCAAAGTCACCCCAACAGGGAACGGAGCAGTCGGAAGACCGATGCGTCTCCCCTAGGTCACATAGAAAAAGGGATATTCATCACGGAAAGATGTCAATTTAGAATGGTTAAAGGATTAAGCCATATATACTCCCAGCCGCCAAACACAAGAGAAAATGAATGAAAGAATTCTCATTTGCATTCAATTTGTACTGGAATGAGTACTGGAAATAGCATCTGACGATGTTTCTGGTGTAAAGGAGCCCTCAATTAGAAGTTTGAGTGCAAAACAGAACTAAGAACCTTCCCTCTATTACCACATCCGGAGCTACATCTGTCATAAGAGATGTGGTCACAGCTATTTCCTGTGTCACAGCAAATGGAATCCACAATGCTGCCTTGCAAGTATGTTATTGCATCAGCCGGTCAAGAAACAACCCAAAATTGGACCTTTTATTACCGATACAAATCTGCATAAATAAATCCATGACATGTTTCAACATACAGCAACATTATCAGTCAAATACTTCCACCCTTCATCATTAAAAAGCCTTAAAGTAATTGTAAAAGTTCACCTTGTAAAACAACCCATTCAGTTTAAAATAGAAATGAAAAGCAAAACATTTGTGTTGAGATATAAAAAAAAAAAAAAAAAATTATAAATACCCTTTTTCCCTTTTTTTAGAAGTGATCACATTCCCTCTGTTGTCAGCTGCATAACAGCTAAGCAGTGGCGGCAGGTGCTTAATATGTTCGGGGGGCAACAACCCCCCACCCCCCCCAAAAGCCCACCCCCCCCGTAACAGGAAACGGAGTGGATGGCAGCGATCAGGGCATTACCTTTGGAGCAGTGGCGGCCCGTGCATTGAGGGTGCACGGGCGCCGCCCCCCCATTCCTGTTGCTGCCTCCCTATCCATTCGTCCTTCCCCTTTCAGGACGCCGGACGCATGGATTCCTATGGCGGGGGTGGGCGGGGGTTTTGCTTTTTGAAGCAGGTGATTAGAGCCAGAGGCTCTAATAGGCTTCAAAAAAGGGTGGGCTCGGGCGCAGAGAATGCGCCCTGATCCCACCCAATTGTGTGACCATAGCAAATTAATTTTCACTATTTTTCACACTACAGTGCCTCCCCGCCAATCAGGAGGCAGGTCAGTGAGACCTGTCTCTTGATTGGCCAAAGCGCCAAGAGTTCCTATTGGATGCCTAGAGGAAGCTTGAGGAGCGGACACCTCCGCCGCCGCTGCCCGCACTGTGGAGGAGAGGAGAGTGGAGGCACAGCATGATCCTCTCTACAGCTCGGTAAGTGCCAGACCTCCCGGAGGGGGGGGGGGAGAATGAGGGGTGCAGCCAGTCCTGCGAGTCAGTTGTACTGCCAGTCCCGTGAGCGCTGTGGGGGGGGTGGGTTGCTGCCAGTGCCACTGTTGCTGCGAGCCAGATGTACCACTGTACTGCCAGTCTTGTGAGCCCCGTGGTGGGGGGGGGGGGCATGCTGCCAGTGACACCAGTGCAGTCAGTCAGCCAGCCAGCAAGCGGGGGGGGGGTGTCTGTAATGCTGCCCTAAATAGTTGCTGAACCTTATAATAATCAAGGTATGTATGGGCACCCTTAGATCTTACCTAACACACCTGAGACCTCTGTGCTACGATCGGATACAGATCTTCCATGCAGATGCAATGGGAGCCATGCAGAATACTTACACGAAGACCCCTTAGAGCAGCGCTCAGATGCCGAGCTCCTCTAGCAGTGCCCCCATTATTCCGCAGTGATCAACAGGGGGGAACTCTCCACTGACAGATCGATCTCAGTCAGCGCTCACAGGTCCTCCACTGACAGATGGATCCCAGTATTGGGGCAGCTCTCTACTACTAGATCCTACTCAGCGATCACCGGGGGACCCCCCACTGGCAGATTGTTCCCGATCAGATCCTTACCCTAGAAGTGCACAGTGCGTTTGATGGCACAGTAGTGGCAATTGATGGGCACAGTGGCTGCGTTTGATGGGCACAGTGAGGCTGCAATTGATGGGGTTTTTTTCAGAATTTTTCAGTTTGTTTGCGCCCCCCCAAAAAATTTTGAGCACCAGCCGCCACTGCTTTGGAGCCAGAGGGAATGAAGGGCAGGGCCATTGATTCTCCTCCCGGGCAAACAGGAAGTGTGTCCTAAGACTCCCTGACCAATCGAGTCACAGGAATGCTTCCTGATTGGCCGTGATGAGAATCAGGAAGAAAATAGTAAAATATTAATTTACTATTGTCACACAACTGGGTGTAGCGCCCCGAGCCCACCCTTTTTTGAAGCCAATTAAAGCCTCAGGCTCTAATCACATGCTTAAAAAAAATTAATAAAAACATTGGAGTCCATGCGTCCGACACCCTGCATGTAGATTAGGAGTCGGACGCATGGATTAGGGGGGTGGCTCTGCCACTGCAGCTGGTGGAGGAGAAGCAGCAGCACACTGAGCTTCCCAGTGAAAGGCTGTGTGTGTGTGGGGGGGGGGGGGGCAAGTTAGGACAAGTCTGATCATTGGAGTTGAGCAGGCTAAGTTCCCAGCATAGCTAGAGAACTGACCACGCTGTGCTCTCCTGCCTGGTGTGGTCAGTTTATAATAGGAAAGCAGAGGGAATGGCAGGAACACCAGGGATTTCACACAAAGGAAGCAATACCAAGAGAACTGGAGACTTCCTCATACAAGTACATGGTACAGCAGGCACATATCAGGAATATGAAATATTGGGGTAACAAACACTTTTTAAAGTGGTTGTATAAGCTCAAGGTTTGTTGCCTTCATGAATTCTATGCACCAAGGTAAAAAAAAAACCTTCTCTGTACAGCACCCCCCATACTTACCTGAGCCCCATCTCATCGATGTGTAAGAGAGCCTTGGCTCTCCGGTGACTCTCCCTCCTCATTGGCTGAGACAGATGTCAATCGCAGCCAGTGAGCCAATGAGGAAAGTGGGGGGCGGAGCCGAGCTGCAGCTCTGTGTGTGAATAGCCCCATCTCATCGATATGTAAAGGAGCCTTGGCTCTCCGGGGACTCCCCCTCCTCATTGGCTGAGACAGATGTCAATCACAGCCAGTGAGCCAATGAGGAGAGTGGGGGGGGGCGGAGCCGAGCTGCAGCTCTGTGTGTCAATAGGCTCAGGAGTGAGCCTGCTTGGGTGTCCCATTGCAAGCTGCTTGCTGTGGAGGCACTCGGCAGGAGGGAGGGGCCAAGAGCACCGGTGGGGGACCCCAGAAGAGGAGGATCGGGGCCTCTCTGTGCAAAACCATTAAAAAGAGCAGGTAAGTATAACATGTTTGTAATTAGAAAAAAAATTGTCTTTAATATCACTTTAAACTCCACTTCAGTGACTACGGTGTCTAGGCTCGGCTCACAATATATCAGCCTGCTGTTCATAGGAAAAAGAATTTCTTTAGTCTGTGATCACTCAGACTGTACATTGTGGATTACTGTGATGAGAGGTAATAAATACCTAGATTTATTATTATTATAATACAGGATTTATATAGCGCCAACAGTTTACGCAGCGCTTTACAATATAAAAGGAGACAATACAGTTACAATACAATAAAATACAAGAGGATTAAGAGGGCCCTGCTCAGAAGAGCTTACAATCTAATAGGTTGGGGCAGGTGGTACAAAAGGTTCTAACTGTGGGGAATGAGCTGATGCAAGTGGTAGAAGATTAGTTGGAGACGTGATAGGCTTCCCTGAAGAGATGAGTTTTCAGGGATCGCCTGAAGGTAGCAAGAGTAGGGGATAGAGCCGGATAGGTGGAGGTAGCGAGTTCCAGAGGATGGGAGAGGCTCTGGAGAAATCCTGGAGATGAGCATGAGAGGAGGAGATGAGAGAGCTTGAGAGTAGGAGGAGGTCTTGTGAAGAGCGGAGAGGATGATTTGGGTGATATTTGGAGGCAATATTGGTGATGTAGCTCGGGGGCAGAGTTGTGAATGGCTTTGTATATTGTGGTTAGTATTTTGAATTTAATTCGCTGGGCAGGGGCGGACCGACAACTCATGGGGCCCCCAGGCAATAGGAGATCCTGGGGCCCCCTGTCCCCGCTCATGTGTTCCCACCCACACGCAAGCCACACCCACACAAATCCCCACCTAAATTTTGCACTGCCCACACTACATGCGTTCGTCACAGAATTACATTAAAGAAAGTGCAACAACAGTACATTTCCAAAATTAAAGTGATTGTAAAGGCTCGTTTTTTTTTTTCAATAACAAACATTTCATACTTACCTCCACTGTGCAGCTTGTTTTGCACAGAGTGGCATACTTACTGGGGGTGGCTCTCGCGGCTCCTCCTCGCATCAGATAACCCCCTAGGAGAAGCGGTCTGGGGGGGGGGGGTTACCTTGCGGATGCACTCCCGTGTCCAGCATTTGCGTCTATAGACGCTTGTTTACATACATGTGCTCGTCCTACATAAAGCTTTTCATATAGAGCGTGTGCAGGGGTCATGGGGGTGCTTTAAATTTTTTTAAAATTATTTTTATTTACTTTATATAATTTTCACTGATCACCAATGTAAGGAACATTCTTCCCACTGATCACCAATGTAAGGATCATTCTTCTCACTAGGGATGAGCCGAACACCCCCCGGTTCGGTTCGCACCAGAACCTGCGAGCGGACCGAAAGTTCGCACGAACGTTAGAACCCCATTGACGTCTATGGGACTCGAACGTTCGAAATCAAAAGTGCTCATTTTAAAGGCTAATTTGCATGGTATTGTCCTAAAAAGGGTTTGGGGACCCGGGTCCTACCCCAGGGGACATGTATCAATGCAAAAAAAACTTTTAAAAACGGCCGTTTTTTCGGGAGCAGTGATTTTAATGATGCTTAAAGTAAAAAAAAAAAAAAGTGAAATATTCCTTTAACCACTTCAATACCAGGCACTTAGACACCTTCCCGCCCAGCCCAATTTTCACCTTTCAGCGCTGTTGCAATTTGAATGACAATTGCGCGGTCATGCTACACTGTACCCAAACAATTTTTTTATCATTTTGTTCCCACAAATAGAGCTTTCTTTTGATGGTATTTGATCACCTCTGCGGTTTTTATTTTTTGCGCAACAAATAAAATAAAAACCGAAAATTTCGAAAAAAAACAAGTTTTTCTTTGTTTCTGTTAAATTTTTTTGTAAAAAAGTACGCTTTCTCCTTCAATAATGGGCACTGATATAGCTGCACTGATGGGCACTGATGGGCACCGATGAGGTGGCACCAATGAGGTGGCACTGATGAGGTGGCACTAACGGGCACTGATAGGCACTGATAGGCAGCACTGATAGGTGGCACTGATGGGCACTCATAGGTGGCACCGATGGGCACACATAGGCGGCACTGATGGCCACTCGTAGGTGGCATTGATTGGCATATATGGGTGGCACTGATGGGTACTTATGTGTGGCACTGATGGGCACTGATAGGTGGGCACTGATGGGCACAGATGGGCACTGACAGGTGGCACCGATGGACAATGACAGGTGGCACAGATGGGCAATGACAGGTGGCCCTGATATAGCATTGCTGGGCAGATCTGGGCATTGCTGGGCAGATCTTTGGCATAATAGTGCCAATCAGTGCCCATTTGTGGGCACTGATTGGCACAGATTGGGCACATGTGGATGGCCATGGGGTACATACCTGGCCATCCACGTTGTCCGTTCCCTGGTGGTCCTAGTGGCATCCCTGGTAGTCCAGTGGGGTGATCTGCGGGGGGGCTGCGCTGATAAACAATCAGCGCAGACCCCCCCTGCCAGGAGAGCCGCCGATCGGCTCTCCTCTACTTGCGTCTGTCAGACGCGAGTGAGGAAGAGCCGATCAACGGCTCTTCCTATTGACAGCGTGATCAGCCGTGATTGGACACGGCTGATCACGTGGTAAAGAGCCTCCGCCGGAGGCTTTTTACCAAGATCAGTGTAGCGGTGTGTCAGACTGACACACCGCTCCACCGATCGCCGCGATGCGCGCCCCCGGGGGCGCGCTGCGGCATGTTAACCTGCTGGACGTCATATGACGCCCAGTCAGGATAACACAACCACTTCCCGGACGTCAATCCGCTATAGGGCGGGCGGGAAGTGGTTAAATATCGTACCTGGGGGGTGTCTATAGTATGCCTGTAAAGTGACGCGTGTTTCCCGTGTTTAGAACAGTCCCTGCACCAAATGTCATTTTCAAAGGAAAAAATCTCATTTAAAACTACTTGCGGGTTTAATGTAATGTCGGGTCATGGCAATATGGATGAAAATCAGTGAGACAAACGGCATGGGTACCCCCCAGTCCATTACCAGGCCCTTTGGGTCTTGTATGGATATTAAGGGGAACCCCGCACCCAAATAAAATAAGGAAAGGTGTGGGGCCACCAGGCCCTATATACTCTGAACAGCAGTATACAGGCGGTGCAAACAAGACAGGGACTGTAGGTTTGTTGTTAAGTAGAATCTCTTTGTAATTTTGAACGGGTACATTTTTAACGTGTTTAGCTCCAGCCAAAAAATCTTTTTTAAGCTTTTTGGAAAACATAGGGAAGGGTTATCACCCCTGTGACATTTGTTTTGCTGTCTTTCCTCCTCTTCAGAAGATTTCACCTCACTTTTTGTCCCAATGAAAAATGTTTTTTGAAAATTTGGGTTTTTTTGTGGAACACGGATTGGAAAGCATGAGTGGAAAGGAGAAATGTTTTTCCCATATTAACTCTTACAGGAGAGAATTTCCCTTCCTAGGGGTAGATTTCATCTCACTTCCTGTTGTCTCCTTCCGTTTGCAAGTAGGAGTCGTTTGTAAGTTAGATGTTTGAAAGTAGGGTCCTGCCCTATATACTCAGCAGAAATTTGGGCCTTAGGTATTGCTGTGGCCACAACACTGTAAGCCCTCACAGGGCCCTGCTGTGAAATATTAGATCAAGAATTGTAATTACATGCCCCTGTTGAACAGGAGCTGAAAAATTAGGCCTTAGGCACTGGTGCTGGTGCCACAACACTGCAACCCCTCACAGACACTCTAGTTGGAATGCAGGAACGAGCCCTGCTGCAAAGTATTACATAAAAAATTGTAATTACACGCCCCTGTTAAACAGGGGCTGAAAAATTGTGCCTTAGGCACTGGTGGTGGCGCCCAGAACCAAAAATGTTCTTACAAGCTATCAGCGTGATGATTGAGGAGGAAGAGGATAATTACTCAGGGATAGTCACTCAGCATCAGCATAGGCAGTCTTTGAAGGGATCTGTGATTTCAAAAAAAATTATTCGTTTACATCAGCATCAGGTGCTTGGTAGCTGGTGGTGATCCAAGACTGATTCATTTTTATGAAGGTCAGTCGATCGACCGAGTCGGTGGACAGACGCACCCTGTGATCGGTTACCACGCCTTCAGCAGCACTGAATGTGCGTTCCGAAAGAAAGCTGGATGCAGGACAGGCCAGTAGCTCAATTGCATACTGTGCAAGCTCTGGCCAGTGATCCATCCTCAAGACCCAGTAACCCAGAGGATTTTCGGTGGGAAAGGTGTCCAAGTCTGATCTTGCCCCTAGGTATTCCTGCACCATGTAAAACAGACGCTGGCGATGGTTGCTGGAACCGATCATACCTTGGAGCTGCGGACCAAAAAATTGTCTGAACGCATCGGTCAGACGGCCACCTTCTCCACCGCTCCTTCTTTGACTGACCGAAGCCTCAGCAACACGTTGTCCAGAAACAGGAGTTTGTAACCTCCCAGTCTCTGGGAACGCGTTGCACAGACCTTTCTGCAAGGCCTCCCAAAGATGTTTCATCCTCTGCTCCCTCTGCGATGGCAAGATAGTGTCCGCAACCTTACCCTTGTAACGTGGATCAAGGAGGGTTGCCAGCCAGTATTGGTCCTTCTCCTTGATACCACGAATACGAGGATCCTTACGCAGGCTTTGCAGGATCAGGGAGGCCATGCAGAGTAGGTTTGCTGAGGCATTCGGTCCGGAGTCCTCTGGGTCACTAAGGACGACATGGTCCGCAGCCACCTCCTCCCAGCCACGTACAAGTCCATGTGTTTCTTGGGACTGATCCCTTAAAGACTGCTGCTGATGCTGAGTGCTAGGCTCCACCTCCATACTGACACAATCTTCCTCCTCCTCCTCCTCGTCCTCTTCCTGTGTGATCGGCGGGCACGCAGGAACACTGTCTGGATAAAGGGGGCCTTGAGAGCTAAGGAAGTCCTCCTCTTCCTGCCTCTGTTCTGCCTCAAGTGCCCTGTCCATTATTCCACGCAGCGTGTGCTCCAACAGGTGGACAAGGGGGGCAGTGTCACTCATGCATGCACTGTCACTGCTCACCATCCTCGTGGCCTCCTCAAATGGTGCATCCCTGATCATGGCCCACTGGCGTGGGGAAAAAAAAACCAAGCTCCCCTGACCCTGTCCTGGTGCCATAGTCGCACAGGTACTCATTGATGGCCCTCTGCTGCGTGTGCAGCCGCTGCAGCATGGCCAACGTTGAGTTCCACCTGGTGGGCATGTCACAGATTAGGCGGTTCTTGGGCAGGTTTAACTCCTTTTGGAGGTCCGTCAGCCGAGCACTGGCATTATATGACTGGCGGAAATGCACACAGACTTTCCTGGCCTGCCTCAGGACATCCTGTAAGCCCGGGTACCTACCCAAGAACCGCTGCACCACCAAGTTAAGGACGTGAGCCAAACAGGGCACATGGGTCATTTGTCCCTGTCGGAGGGCAGAGAGGAGGTTGGTGCCATTGTCGCAAACCACCATTCCTGCCTTAAGTTGGCGTGGCGTCAACCACCTCTGAACCTGCCCCTGCAGAGCTGACAGAACCTCTGCCCCAGTGTGGCTCCTGTCCCCCAAGCACACCAGCTCAAGCACCGCATGGCATCTTTTGGCCTGCGTAATTGCGTAGCCCCTTGACCGGCTACAGAGCACTGCTGGTTCTGAGGACAAATCACAGGAAGAGGCCATGGAGGAAGAAGAGGAGGAGGGGGTGGAGGAGAGAGGTGTGTCACAATCATTAGCATTTTGGAGGCGTGGTGGCGGAACAACCTCCAACACTACTGCACCTTGTCCTGCATCCTTCCCAGCTGCCAGCAGAGTCACCCAATGCGCCATGAAACTTAGGTAACGTCCCTGTCCATGCCTGCTGGACCATGAGTCAGCGGTAATATGCACCTTACCGCTGACCGCCCTGTCCAGCGAGGCATGGACATTGCCTTCCACATGCCGGTAGAGAGCCGGAATCGCCTTCCGTGAGAAAAAGTGGCGTTGGGGTACCTGACACTGAGGAACCGCACATTCCACAAACTCACGGAAGGGGGCAGAGTCTACCAACTGAAAAGGCAGCAGTTGAAGTGCTAGCAATTTTGCCAAGCTAGCATTCAACTGCTGGGCATGTGGATGGCTGGGAGCAAACTTCTTTCGGCAGTACAGCAGCTGGGGCAGGGAAATTTGCCTGGTACAATCTGACGTCGATGTACCAAAAGCAGATTGCCCACAAGTACTTGGCTGTGACACACCTAATTCTACACCTTCATTCCTCTCAGTGCAGGTCTCAGAGAGGACTGAAGGTCTAGTGGGGTTGGAAATCTCAGCTGATGAGGAGCAAGGAGAGGTCCTCTTTGTTCTTTGGTGTGCGTCTTTTAGATACGCTTGCCAACGAACTGCATGGCAGGTCAACATATGTCTGGTCAAGCATGTGGTACCCAAGCGGGAGATGTTTTCCCCACGTGAGATACGCTTGAGGCATATGTTGCAAATAGCAGCGGTGCGATCTGATGCACTCGTCTCAAAAAAGGCCCACACCAAAGAACTTTTTGAATAACGCGCAGAGACTGCAGCGCCCTGCACATGTGGAGCTTTGGGGTGTGATGCAGTCAATGTGCTGCCCTTAGGCTGGCCCCTGGAGGGCATCCTGCCTCGTTGGTGATGTGCCACCTCCTCCTCCTCCTCCTCTTCCTCTCTCCTATCAGGCACCCACGTTGAGTCAGTGACCTCATCATCCCCTCCCTCCTCATCACTGGAGCAAACCTGGCAGTATGCTGCAGCAGGGGGAGCATGACTGCCAGATTGCTGTCCTTCTTGGGCACCCCCTCTGTCCGTGCTCATGTTACTGCCTTCATCGAGCTCAGTATCATCATCAGAGCCTTCCAAACGCTGGGCATCCTCCTGGAGCATGTACCCAACACTGTGGTCAAACAGTTCGAGGGACTCCTCAGGAGGACATGGTGGGGCTAGGGAAGGAGTCACTGATGACATTGAGCCGAGGGAAGAGGCCGCTGCTTTGCCAGACAAAGTACCCTGGGCATGGGTGAGAGAGGATGAGGAGGATGAGGACGGCTTGGTCATCCACTCGACCAAGTCTTCCGCATGTTGCGGCTCAACACGGCCAGCTGCCGAAAAAAAGGCCAAGCGTGTCCCATGGCCACATGCTGATGAGGATGCACCGTCTCCACGACCAGCACTAGACACAGAGCCTGCTTGCCCTCTCTTATTGGCTTGTGACTGTCTGCCTCTCCTTCTTGGCCTTCCAGACATACTAATGGCCTGTAGCTGCACTAAGCTGGGATATATATATATATTGTGGCAGTAGGACCCTGTGCTACCTGAAAGATTGCTGGTTTACGCCAGATTTTGGAGAGAAAGGCACGCTGATTGCACAGCTGTGTGCTGGGCTATTTAATTGTGACCTGGCTATGGCTCAGGGTTCCACCCAACAGACAGGAAGTCTGTGCATGGGAGTCAGGTGGACTCCCATTCCTCTCAGAGGAGTCAGAGGCTGCAGGAGGCAGCCAGGGTATGCATGTCTGCATGTCTGCAGGAGGCAGATGTAATTGGTGACAGAGCAGCAAGTAGTAAGCAGCAGGAGTAAGCTAGGAGAGAGCTTCACTCTAGGAAACTCTTTTGGGTCTGAGGAGCAGACCTAAGGCCTAGGCTAAAGGCCTGAATCAGCCATATGGCAAGAATGTAGGCCAGGAGGCTAAAGTATTGAGTGTGCAAGATACAGTAATGGTGGAACCCCCTGCGTGGGCTACTGATGTATTTGTGAACTTTTCCGTGCTTTTAAATAAAAGTGGGCTACCAGGCCCTTAAAAATACAGTTGTGTACTGGAGTACTCACTGACAATGCACCTACCGTTTGAGTCTGATACCCCAATCTTACATATGGTGGAGAATGCGGGCAGACTTGGAAGATTTCCAGATCCTCGCATACCAAAAACAGTGAGTAGCAAGAAACTGTGTTTTGCAGCAATGCTGTGAGGAGCAGCTCATGTGATTCAGTGGAGTCTGCATGTGCAAGTGTGCTGTTTGCAAGTCTTAAAGAGACGGTACGCAAAATTTTCCTGTGTTAAAAGGAACTGTGTTAAAAAGCGTTGTGTGCCTGACTGCAGAGATGGGGCGGTCAAAGCGCAAAAAGGAAGCAATGTTTGCTGAGATGAGAGACAGAACAAGCCCCAGACTGGAGGGGTTGTTACCGACAGAACAAGCCCCAGACTGGTGCAAGATGCATTTGGCCGCACTGGAGCAAAGGAAAAAGGAAAGCAAGCCGTCCTTTAGTGCAAAGAGTAAGCAGATGGGTGCGGTTGTCCATGGCAACAAAGCAGAAATCCATACAGCTGACTTCATATGGCCTATGCTGCCTTCTGAACATGTTATAGACTTTTTGGATGATTTTGCGATGATTGCTTCCTACAGAGGATGGCCTAAAAGTCGTTGGGTTGAGTTGGTGCAACCTTTTTTGATGGAGGAGTACCAAGAGGTGTATCGCGGGATGTATCATAACCGAGATGACTATGACAATTTCCTAGGAGCAATCCAATCTAGAGAGCACTGGAAAAGATCAACAGGGAGAAAGTGGCCTCCCATGGCAACCGGAGAAAGTCTGTTTGCAGAAAAGAGGAGCTACAGCGGAGATGTGGCTCAAATTCTAAATGAAGAGGTTTGTGCAAAAGTGTCTGTTGTCACCCCTGGCAACCGTGAAGGAAATTTTGTTCAGCCTGCAGGGGGTGATGGAGAGCACAAGAAATCCATGGTTTCAAGTTACGGCTGCTTGTGTGAAGTGGTCAGCCCAGAGAAGAGAGCACAGTATCCAGCATCCTGCAAGGGGTGTGACCATGTGTGTAAGTCTGCTGTTACCCCTGGCAACAGAAAACCTGTTTGGCCTGCAGGGGATGTTGGAAAATCCAAGAAGGATGCAATGTTGCCCTATGTCCATGTGGGGGCATTAGCTTGTGAGAGCACAGCAAAGAAGGGACAACGCCCTCAATTGAAGCTTTCAACACCTTCCAAATGTAATGGTAAGACTGTTGCAGTTACAAATGTGAGAGAGACTGGTTATGGGACTATTCCCTGTGAAGTGGGAATAAGTCCAGTGAGAAAAATTGCTTTCAGAGACTTGCAAGTGAATACCCTGTGTAGTAACAAAGCCCAGTTTGAAGCTGAACCTGCAGCAAGCTTGAGGACTGGTAAGGACTTGTCTTCAGGCAGTGTATTGTTTAGCAGGAAGACAAGTGGTAAAAATGAAGATATGTTGCTTGCTAATGCAATTAAAAATGTGATATTGCATCCAGAAATGTCAGGGGTGACCACTGAGAAATGTGTGCCGTTGCCCCTAGCAACCATGGCAGGTGTAGCAGAGGTGTCCCTGGAGACCGCCCAGGAGCTCATGGTGTCTGAGCTCAGAGTTTCCCAGGACAACTGTGTCGCTGCACCAACTGACAAGTGTGTTTCACATGAGGTGAAAAGCAATGTACTAAATATCCTACAATCTCAAACTGCTAATGTGATAATGCAGCCTATACAAGGCAGGCAGGTGGATAATGATGATGTTGAAAAGTGTATTACTGACAATGTTGATGGTTTGGTGTCTCCCATGGTAACCACAGGTAGTGCAGCAGAGTTGTCCCAGGAAATCTCAGAAGGACTCCCAGTGTTGGAGCCGGTGGGGCTCCAGGACAGCTCTGATACTGCTCAGGTGGAAAACAATGGGAAAATAGCTCAAATGAGGGAGTATGTATTATCACAATCTGATGTGGTTGACAGTGACTGGTGCAGATTGTCTGCTGCTAAACCACTCTGTCCACCTGTGTCTCCATGGGCAGAGGGAGCAGTACTACGGAGTACTGGTGATTGGAGCACAGACAGGATAGACTGGGATAGTCTCGCCATTAAGGTGATAGCGTGGTGGAAAGAAATTTCTGAAGGTAATAGTAAGCTGGACAGTATTGCTGCTGTGACAAATGAAGAGGCTGCAAAGCCAGTAGACACAGGTGCGTTGGCTGTTGCAGAACTTAACCCCCTCCAGGCGGAAGGATCGGAAAAGGGCGCATATATAGCAGAAGTTTTGTCCACAGCAAAAGAGATGAGTAATGTTGAGTGTCAGGATGATGGGATAATGGATAGGGACTTGGAAGGGCTCAGTGTTGCTGAAAATGAGACGATGAGTGTGACACATGCATTTAGCGGTGCTCATGGGGAGCCGCAAGTTTTGTCAGTGGCCTCTGAGGTGGAGGTCTCTGAGTGTCTCGGCCTCTCAAGCCTTAGCAAATGAGCCCCTCCACGTCGTTAGTAAGGGAAAAGTCCCTAGAATTCTGTGTTTAGATGTGGCATGTCTAGAAATAACTGAGATGTTGTTGGAATTGGTGAAAATCTTTCCGCTGTATACCTGCATGTATCCACCGCAGATGGGCGACCTGGTACTGCGTAGTACCAATCAGTGGAGACACGTGGTACAGGCGATGTTAAGCAATGTTGATAAAAATTGGTTACTGCAATGTTGGTTACTTTTGCGGAAAGTGGTCTTGCAGTTCTCTGCGAGAGTGCTTCCAGCGACAGTTATGTGCGGAAGGCGTTCAGGGGAACTGCTAGAGGAATCAAAAATGATAGACATAGTGGAAGTCTCTCCGTATGCTGGTGTGATGAGGTGCATTCCTGTTGGTGCGGTCCGAGGTGCAGCTGAGCAGTGGTTGGTACATGGTGCGTGTGCTGTCTCACCCGCTAGACCTCATGTAAAGAAAGGGCCCGCAAAAGATGCGGCAGTAGTGGGAATTCAATCCATCACTCGCAGGGAGGTGCAGTTTGAGGTACCCGGAGACACTTTGACAGGAAATGACAGTGTTGGTAACTGTAATAAAAAAGTGTATGAGAAGCACTGTAGAGCACTATCGGACAGCTCAGAGGTATTGGTTGAGGTACCAATGGACACAAATAGTTAAAGAGATTGGTGTGGAAAAATGTGGCGAAAAATGTGCGTTGGTAGGACAGAGTCGCTATTGGAGTGTTGGACAACAGGGAGCGATGTGAAACTGCGGGAATGTCCCATAGGGAGTAACTTCTTGCCTGTAGATGGTCCCTCCCTAGACCCTGTCCTAGCAAACAAGGTGACAAGAGGTCTTGATGATAATAATATTGAGTTGAATAACCCCTTGTGGAACATTGCTATTGAGGTTAAACAGAAGTATGTGGTGTTGATCTCAGATGATTTGGTTGCCAAGGGTAACCACACAGGGGTTAGTGAACCTGATAAACGGATGTTGGTTAGTGTTGCATCAGGTAGTGAGAGGGGTCAGTCCCTGACAGATTTCATGGAAGTGGGTCCCCAACAGTCCCAGGAGAGTAGGTCTGTGGGAGGAAAAAGGAGGATCCCGTGGCCAGAAGGTGGAGGGGATAGAGAGATTAGTGGGAGCCCAAGGTTCAGGAAGAAGTGCTGGTGGAAGCACACCTGGAAGAAGATGTGGGTGGAGTGCCCCTTTAGAGAAAAGGTTGGGCAGATTAGGACTCCTGCTGCTGATAGTTGGCACAGAGGTGCCAAGGTGAAGTGCTGGTGGAAACATACCCGGAAAAAGAAATGGGCCTACGCAGCTAATGGCTGGCACAGAGGTGTCCCATTCTTAGTGACGGATTTATGTGTTCCTCCCTCCGGTTCGAAACAAGGGGGGAGGATATGTGGCAGTAGGACCCTGTGCTACCTGGAAGATTGCTGGTTTACGCCAGATTTTGGAGAGAAAGGCACGCTGATTGCACAGCTGTGTGCTGGGCTATTTAATTGTGACCTGGCTATGGCTCAGGGTTCCACCCAACAGACAGGAAGTCTGTGCATGGGAGTCAGGTGGACTCCCATTCCTCTGAGAGGAGTCAGAGGCTGCAGGAGGCAGCCAGGGTATGCATGTCTGCAGGAGGCAGATGTACTTGGTGACAGAGCAGCAAGTAGTAAGCAGCAGGAGTAAGCTAGGAGAGAGCTTCACTCTAGGAAACTCTTTTGGGTCTGAGGAGCAGACCTAAGGCCTAGGCTAAAGGCCTGAATCAGCCATATGGCAAGAATGTACGCCAGGAGGCTAAAGTATTGAGTGTGCAAGATACAGTAATGGTGGAACCCCCTGCGTGGGCTACTGATGTATTTGTGAACTTTTCCGTGCTTTTAAATAAAAGTGGGCTACCAGGCCCTTAAAAATACAGTTGTGTACTGGAGTACTCACTGACAATGCACCTACCGTTTGAGTCTGATACCCCAATCTTACAATATATATATGTACTGATACTGCAGCTAGCAAAATCAACTGCCTGCCTGTAGTATGAGAACACCACCAACCTTCTACAGGTAGCTTTAGGTGAACACTGTGAGGTGGACGCACCCCACTAACTTGTAGGTTTAGCTGAACACTGTGAGCAGGACGCACTGCACTAACTGTAAATAGTCTAGCTGCCTGACTGTGGTACTAATAGGATCAAAAGAACACCAGCAATTTTCTTCAGGTAGCTGTATTTACTGTAACAAGACAAGCCTGCCTGTCAGTAAGAAGATAACAGAAACAGATCTAGCTGAACACTGTGAGCAGGACGCACCCCACTAGCTTGTAGGTTTAGCTGAACACTGTGAGGTGGACGCACCCCACTAACTTGTAGGTTTAGCTGAACACTGTGAGCAGGACGCACCCCACTAACTTGTAGGTTTAGCAGAACACTGTGAGCAGGACGCACTGCACTAACTGTAAATAGTCTAGCTGCCTGACTGTGGTACTAATAGGATCAAAAGAACACCAGTAATTTTCTTCAGGTAGCTGTAAATACTGTAACAAGACAAGCCTGCCTGTCAGTGGGAAGATAACAGGAACGGATCTAGCTGAACACTGTGAGCAGTACGCACTGCACTAAATGTAAATAGTCTAGAAGATAACAGGAACGGATCTAGCTAAACTGAATACAGTATATATATATATATATATATATATATATATATATATATATATATATATATATATATATATATATATATATATATATATATATATATATATATGTGTGTGTGTGCAACACCTGGGATGCATATATATATATATATATATATATATATATATATATATATATATATATATATATATATATATATATATATATATATACACTTTAAGTGCAGCTAACTGACTGACTGTCCTGCCTAATCTAGCTAACTCAAATGAAATGACACTGTGTGTCTCTCTCTCTCTCTCTATCTCTCAGCACACCGGAACACACTGCACAGGGCCGCCGTGCAGGCGGCCTTATATAGTGTGGGGCGTGTACTAAATCCCCTGAGCCATAATTGGCCAAAGCCTCCTTGGCTTTGGCCAATTACGGCTCTCTGTTCAGGCGGCGCTGTGATTGGCCAAGCATGCGGGTCATAGTGCATGCTTGGCCAATCATCAGCAAGCAATGCACTGCGATGCCGCAGTGAATTATGGGCCGTGACGCGCCACACGAATTTGGCGCGAATGGCCCATATCGTTCGCAATTCGGCGAACGACCGAACAGCCGATGTTCGACTCGAACATGGGTTCGACTCGAACACGAAGCTCATCCCTACTTCTCACTGATCACCAATGTAAGGGCCATTCTTCCCACTGATCACCAATGTAAGGGACATTCTTCTCAATGATCACCAATGTAAGGGACATTCTTCTCAATGACCACCAATGTAAGGAACATTCTTCTCACTGATCACCAATGTAAGGAGCATTCTTCCCACTGATCACCAATGTAAGGAACATTCTTCTCACTGACCTCTAATGTAATGATCATTCTTCCCACTGACCACCAATGTAAGGATCATTCTTCCCACTGACCACCAATGTAAGGATCATTCTTCCCACTGACCACCAATGTAAGGGACATTCTTCTCACTAACCTCCAATGTAAGGGACATTCTTCTCACTGATCACCAATGTAAGGAGAATTTTTCTCACTGACCACCAACGTAAGGAGAATTCTTCTCACTGACCACCAACGTAAGGAGCATTCTTCTCACTGACCACCAATGTAAGGAGCATTCTTCTCACTGACCACCAATGTAAGGAGCATTCTTCTCACTGACCACCAATGTAAGGAGCATTCTTCTCACTGACCACCAATGTAAGGAGCATTCTTCTCACTGACCACCAATGTAAGGAGCATTCTTCTCACTGACCACCAATGTAAGGAGCATTCTTCTCACTGACCACCAATGTAAGGAGCATTCTTCTCACTGACCACCAATGTAAGGAGCATTCTTCTCACTGACCACCAATGTAAGGAGCATTCTTCTCACTGACCACCAATGTAAGGAGCATTCTTCTCACTGACCACCAATGTAAGGAGCATTCTTCTCACTGACCACCAATGTAAGGAGCATTCTTCTCACTGACCACCAATGTAAGGGACATTCTTCTCACTGACCACCAATGTAAGGAGCATTCTTCTCACTGACCACCAATGTAAGGGACATTCTTCTCACTGATCACCAATGTAAGGAGCATTCTTCTCACTGACCACCAATGTAAGGAACAATCTTCCCACTATTTATTTAATCCATATTGAGCACTATATTTAATTGGCTGCTTCTGCTTTGGCACACACGCACATGATGATGAAGTCATCATCATGTGCGATTGAGCGTGTGTGCCAGGCCTAAGCAGAAGCAAACAGCCAATCAAATATAGTGCTCAATATGGATTCAATAAATATGCATAGCCATAGATATCATAAATAAAGTGTAATAAAGTGATTTGTGCAGTGCAATAGCAGAAACTACTTATAAGTAGACTGGGGATGCGACTACAGGAGATGACCAGAGACTGCGAATGCGACTACAGGAAATAACCAGACTGCGAATGGGACTACAGGAGATGACCAGAGACTGCGAATGCGACTACAGGAGATGACCAGAGACTGGGGATGCGACTACAGGAGATGACCAGAGACTGGGGATGCGACTAGAGGAGATGACCAGAGACTGGGGATGCGACTAGAGGAGATGACCAGAGACTGGGGATGCGACTAGAGGAGATGACCAGAGACTGGGGATGCGACTAGAGGAGATGACCAGAGACTGGGGATGCGACTAGAGGAGATGACCAGAGACTGGGGATGCGACTAGAGGAGATGACCAGAGACTGGGGATGCGACTAGAGGAGATGACCAGAGACTGGGGATGCGACTAGAGGAGATGACCAGAGACTGGGGATGCGACTAGAGGAGATGACCAGAGACTGGGGATGCGACTAGAGGAGATGACCAGAGACTGGGGATGCGACTAGAGGAGATGACCAGAGACTGGGGATGCGACTAGAGGAGATGACCAGAGACTGGGGATGCGACTAGAGGAGATGACCAGAGACTGGGGATGCGACTAGAGGAGATGACCAGAGACTGGGGATGCGACTAGAGGAGATGACCAGAGACTGGGGATGCGACTAGAGGAGATGACCAGAGACTGGGGATGCGACTAGAGGAGATGACCAGAGACTGGGGATGCGACTAGAGGAGATGACCAGAGACTGGGGATGCGACTAGAGGAGATGACCAGAGACTGGGGATGCGACTAGAGGAGATGACCAGAGACTGGGGATGCGACTAGAGGAGATGACCAGAGACTGGGGATGCGACTAGAGGAGATGACCAGAGACTGGGGATGCGACTAGAGGAGATGACCAGAGACTGGGGATGCGACTAGAGGAGATGACCAGAGACTGGGGATGCGACTAGAGGAGATGACCAGAGACTGGGGATGCGACTAGAGGAGATGACCAGAGACTGGGGATGCGACTAGAGGAGATGACCAGAGACTGGGGATGCGACTAGAGGAGATGACCAGAGACTGGGGATGCGACTAGAGGAGATGACCAGAGACTGGGGATGCGACTAGAGGAGATGACCAGAGACTGGGGATGCGACTAGAGGAGATGACCAGAGACTGGGGATGCGACTAGAGGAGATGACCAGAGACTGGGGATGCGACTAGAGGAGATGACCAGAGACTGGGGATGCGACTAGAGGAGATGACCAGAGACTGGGGATGCGACTAGAGGAGATGACCAGAGACTGGGGATGCGACTAGAGGAGATGACCAGAGACTGGGGATGCGACTAGAGGAGATGACCAGAGACTGGGGATGCGACTAGAGGAGATGACCAGAGACTGGGGATGCGACTAGAGGAGATGACCAGAGACTGGGGATGCGACTAGAGGAGATGACCAGAGACTGGGGATGCGACTAGAGGAGATGACCAGAGACTGGGGATGCGACTAGAGGAGATGACCAGAGACTGGGGATGCGACTAGAGGAGATGACCAGAGACTGGGGATGCGACTAGAGGAGATGACCAGAGACTGGGGATGCGACCAGAGGAGATGACCAGAGACTGGGGATGCGACCAGAGGAGATGACCAGAGACTGGGGATGCGACCAGAGGAGATGACCAGAGACTGGGGATGCGACCAGAGGAGATGACCAGAGACTGGGGATGCGACCAGAGGAGATGACCAGAGACTGGGGATGCGACCAGAGGAGATGACCAGAGACTGGGGATGCGACCAGAGGAGATGACCAGAGACTGGGGATGCGACCAGAGGAGATGACCAGAGACTGGGGATGCGACCAGAGGAGATGACCAGAGACTGGGGATGCGACCAGAGGAGATGACCAGAGACTGGGGATGCGACCAGAGGAGATGACCAGAGACTGGGGATGCGACCAGAGGAGATGACCAGAGACTGGGGATGCGACCAGAGGAGATGACCAGAGACTGGGGATGCGACCAGAGGAGATGACCAGAGACTGGGGATGCGACCAGAGGAGATGACCAGAGACTGGGGATGCGACCAGAGGAGATGACCAGAGACTGGGGATGCGACCAGAGGAGATGACCAGAGACTGGGGATGCGACCAGAGGAGATGACCAGAGACTGGGGATGCGACCAGAGGAGATGACCAGAGACTGGGGATGCGACCAGAGGAGATGACCAGAGACTGGGGATGCGACTACAGGAAATAACCAGACTGATTTGTGCAGTGCAATAGCAGAAACTACTTTTTTTTTTCAAATATATATTTTATTATTTTCAAAGGAATAGGGCAAAGCCCGGAAAATACAAAACAGTAGGAGGGGGGGGGGGGGGGTTGCCGCCTCCTGATATTGCATCATAATAATACATAATACATCTTGAAAATTTAACATGGAAATGTTGTTCTAGAATATTATTATCAGCCTGTATTTCTGTATTATCAGCACAGAAAAATATTAAAGTAAATAGAGAAAGAAAAGGAAAGAGAGAG
The DNA here is from genome assembly GCF_042186555.1 of Aquarana catesbeiana. Classification (NCBI taxonomy): domain Eukaryota; kingdom Metazoa; phylum Chordata; class Amphibia; order Anura; family Ranidae; genus Aquarana; species Aquarana catesbeiana. The sequence goes on from NC_133336.1 coordinate 238,684,381, forward strand.
AGAAGTGGGGAAGGGAAAGTTGGGGGGGGGGGAACAGGGGGGAGGGGAAGGATCATTGGGGTATTATGGGGATGAGCTGGAATCTTCCGTTTCATAAGCTGGCCTCCTTACCCTGGGTCTATTAATTCGGGTTCCCAAAAAGAGTTTTCCCTTCTTCTGAATATTTGAACATATTCCAGAGTGTCCACGTTTTCTGATAAATTGCCTGTCTGTTTTGGGCTGTTATTATTAAATCCTCCATTTTATTTATGTCTTCTACTTTCCGTAGCCACATTGGTATAGTTGGTGGGGATTGTTGTTTCCATACCATGGGTATACAGGACTTGGCTGCATTTGTGAGGTGTCTTAATATGGATTTTTTTATAAGTTTTGAGCGGTATGGAAGATACGTGTAGTAGGAAAAATGCTGGGTCATTTGGGATCTGGAAGTCTGTAAATTTCTGCGAGATAGATCGGACTGCAGTCCAGAAACTTGTCAGTCGGGGACAAGACCAGAACATGTGTAGAATCGTTCCCACCTCCCTCTGACAGCGCCAACAATGTTTAGAGGAGTCAGTAAACATAGTATGTAAGCGACTAGGCGTTAAATACCACCTCGTCAGAATTTTGAAATTTGTCTCCTGTATTTTAGTGAAGATGGAGGATTTAAGGAAGAGAACTATCATGTTTTGCTTCTGAACTGCAGTGAAAGTACAATGAAGGTCTGTTTCCCATTTTGTGATGCATGGCAGGCAAGGTGGCTGCGTAGGTGTGTTTAATAGAGTATACATCCTGGATAATACTTGTGTGATCGGTTCTGTATCTGAGCATATTTCTACGAACGCAGTCAGGGGTCTAGTATACAATTGAGGGTTCGGGATTGTTTGGAGGAAATGATGGATTTGAACTACATTCCAGAATATAAGTGTAAACGGACCTGTTGGGTGTATTAGTTCTGTAATGGAGGGCCATCTGTCCTGTCTTACAAACTGGGAAGCCCTAACACAGCTAGAGTCTCTCAATGTCTGAAATTGTCCTGATCTTATCCCAGGGGGAAATTTGGTGTCAAAGGTGATTCTGTGGTCGTTAATGAAGTCTGCAATGTGGCTTGAAGACATTGCTTTATGGTGTTACCTATAAAGGGATGGGCTTTCAGTTCCAACGGAAGTGAGTCATAACACCACATTGCCGAATGCAACGGTATGTTTGTTTGATGTTGTTCCATTTGTGCCCATAGTTTGTATTCCTTATGTCTGTGCCAGTCTATCGTTCTGCCTAAATGGGTTGCAAGATAATATTTCCGAACGTCTGGGTATGCTATCCCTCCGTAGTGTTTAGGCTTGGATAGTTGTGATCTGGGGATTCGGGGTTTCTTATGTGCCCAGACGAAACGAGTAAAAAGAGTTTGCACTCGTTTGAAGTATGTGGGGGGAATTTTGATTGGCAGGGCTTGAAAAAGGTACAAAAATTTGGGTAATATACACATTTTGATTAGGTTACACCTCCCAAACCAGGAGTGTAGGCCCGCATTCCAATCCTCCAGTAGTAGTCTGGTTTTAATTAGTAGGGGGGGGGAAATTGCTGTCGAATAATAGTGTCAGATCTGTTGGTATCCTTGTGCCTAAATAGGTCAAGGCGGAGGTGGTCCACTTAAACCGGAAGTTTGATTGTAAATTTATGAGATCGTTAGCTGGTATAGAAATACCCATAGCCTCCGATTTTGAGAAATTAATTTTTAGATTTGACAACTTCCCGTATAGTTCAAATTCCTTTAGGAGGTTGGGTAGGGACACTACTGGGTTGGTCAGTGAAAAAAGTAAGTCGTCTGCATAAGCAGATAACTTATGTTGCATGGGGCCCAGTGAGATTCCGTGTATGTCAGGGTTTAATCTAATTTTGGATAGAAATGGCTCGAGAGAAAGGGCAAATAGGAGAGGAGATAGGGGACAGCCCTGTCTTGTCCCGTTAGTAATCGGGAAGGGATCTGACAAAACTCTGTTCGCTTTTACCTGCGCTGTGGGAGTGGAGTAAATACTAGCTATCCGGTTGAGCATCACCCCTCCTAGGCCTATGTGTCTGAGTACCGCGTTCATGAATGGCCAGCTGACTCGGTCGAAGGCCTTTTCTGCGTCAGTATTGAGAAAGACACATGGGGTTTTCCTGGATCTGGTGATATATAACAGATTCAGCACTTTTGTGGTGCTGTCTCTAGCTTCTCTAGAAGGGATAAACCCAACTTGGTCCAGGTGAATAAGTTGTTGGAGGTGCTGCGCCAACCGGACAGCCAGAACCTTAGTGAATATTTTAAGGTCTGTAGCTACCACATGCCGCTGGATCCTTTCCCTCTTTATGGATTACTGAAATATGAGCACTCAATGTCTCCCTAGCAAAAACTGCACCTGCCCCAATCTTGTTAAACAGTGTAACCATACGGGGTCCCAGTATTGGAAGAAGAGTTTTATAATATTGTAGCGTGTAGCCATCCGGACCTGGGGCTTTACCTGGTTTCATTGTCCCTATGGCGCTCTGTATTTCTGTTAGGGTAATAGGTGAGTCTAGTTCTGTTCTAATCTCCTGGGCGAGGGTTGACATTTGGGAGGACATAATGTAATCCTCTATCATATTATTGGAGGGGGTTCCCTGCGATAGATTGTATAACATAGAATAAAACTGTTTAAATTTGTCAGTTATGTGCGCAGGTAGGGTTACTTTTTTTCCTCCTGATGTGTTGATATGTGGGATATAGGTCGCCGATTTGTGACTTCTCACCGTGTTAGCCAGTAGTTTCCCACATTTATCCCCTGACTCATATGTCGTCTTGCGACAGCGTTGTAGGGCTGCTTTTGCCCTATAATGTAGGAGATCAGTGATCTGCCTTCGGAGGGTTGACAGTTGTGTTTCAGATGACTGAGTAGGGGCGTGTTTATGTTTAAATAGCTAAATGGAATAGGCTACGCTGCTTAATAGGTGAACATGATTAAAACAGGTGAGTATAACTAAGCCAAGCACATTCTTAGTAATAAACAACACTCAAAATGAATGAAAAATATGTGCAAAAAAACAATTAAAATGAGTAATAAAAAGACAATATAAATTAAACTCCATAAACTACACGATTCATGGTGAATGAAAAAAAACAGTGAAAACTCAGAATCAAGGACCAAATAATGCTGCAAAGTCCATACTTTCAAATAATAGTCCTTATAAGAGAAATTACTTGATGGTGAGGGAAGAAAACACCAATCTTGATGCAGAGTGAGGCATGCACAAACATATCTCCCTAGGGAGCGTGGAGATATAATAAGTTCCTCCACCTCTGACAAAAACGCCCCTTACCAGATGGTTAGATCTCCTGTCACAGAGATCGTGTGAGCGAGTGGCTGTGTCCCCCAGCCACTGGGTCTCTGCACTTCACACTCTGGAGTTCACAGGATTGGGGTATTAATGCTCAAATCCCAAAAATAGAAAGAGAGATACTCCATAGCGTAATACAGTAATGCTTTATTACAACCATTTTTTATATTTGTGATGTGTTCACCTAAGCGGACTTGTATGGGGCGTTTAGTTCGACCTATATATTGCAACCCGCACGGGCATTGCAATAAGTACACTACCCCTTTTGTGCTGCACGTGACAAAAGGCTCTATTTTATGGATCCTGGATGTACTATATGATGTGAAAGACTCAGTTTTTCTCTGTTTGCTTTTATTAAGTGAGCAAATCTGACACCTTCGACATTGATGATATCCCGACAAGTTTTGGAAGAAGGAAATCCTCTGGGTAGGTGGGTCCACTATGTTAGGGGCAATTCTGTCCCGTAACGAGGGGACCCCCCTAAAAACGATTTGTGGTTTATTGGGCAAAATCGTTTTAATAACCTTATCATTTTCTAAGAGGTGCCAGTGCTTTCGTAGGATCTTTGTGATCTGGTAATGTTGCGTGGAAAAACCGGTAATGAATGGTAATGAAGGTCCCCCCGAACAGTCTTTAGGAGCCTCATTTAGCAAAGAGGCTCTATCAATGGTTTCTACTTGTTGCATTGTTTCAACCAAAAAATTCTTTTCATATCCCTTTTCTTCCAATCTTTGGGATATACCAGCCTGTGTCCTATAATCCTTGATGTACATGCAATTACGCCTCATTCTTATGAACTGGCTTTTCGGAATGGATTTGAGCCATGGGTCATGATGACAGCTCCCGATCGGAATAAAGGAATTCCGATCGGTTTTCTTAAAATAAGAAATGGTTTTAAAGTTGCCTCCTTCTTTAGCTATGGTTAGATCGAGGAAATTGATCTTCTCATAGCTACTTTCATGAACAAACTTAATCCCCCTATTGTTGTCATTAATTGAAGAAAAAAAAATCATCAAGTTGGGAGGTGGATCCATCCCAAAGGAGGAGGACGTCATCTATATACCTACCCAGAACTTGAGATAGGGGCTCCGGTCTTTATAGATGACGTCCTCCTCCCACTTGGCCATAAATAGGTTAGCCAGACTGGGGGCGTATTTTGCCCCCATGGCCACGCCACGTTGTTGACAATAAAATTGATGACTAAACCAAAAATAATTATGGCCAGCTGCGTATTCAAGTAATTCAATTATATATGCCTGTTGTTGACCATGTAAGGAGGAAAATATTCTCAAAAAGTGTTCAACTGCGGCCACTCCCATGTGATGAGGGATGATGGTGTACAGGGATGTGACGTCCGCTGTCACCAATAGTGTCTGATCATTGGGCCTCTGTTCAGACAACAAGTTGATTATGTGTCGTGTGTCTTTTACATATGAGGGCATCTTATGCACCAGTGGTTGAAGGAAGTGGTCAATGTACTTGCCCACCCGGGACGTGATGGAATCAATCCCGCTAACAATGGGACGTCCCGGGGGGAAAGTCAGGCTTTTGTGAATCTTGGGTAAACAATACAAAATGGAAACTTTTGGTGCCTTCGGAACGAGAAAAAGTTTTTCTTTCTCATTGAGGATGCCCATCCGAAAGCCTTTTTCCACTAAAGGTGTTAAAGATTTTATATACTCCCGAGTAGGGTCACCTGGTAGCCGGACATAGGTGTTCTCATCGCCTAGGATATTCTGCACCTCTGAAAGGTATGCGTGTCTGTCCAAAATGACGATACCCCCACCCTTGTCCGCTGGGCGGATCACTATGTTTTTATTAGTGCAAAGTGAATCCAACCCTTCCTCCAGGGTTTTATCCATACGGGAACTAGGATTTTTTATTAATTCCAGATCCCGTATAAGAACATCCCTGAATACTCTAAATGAGGGAGCTAGGGTACCCGGGGGGTTAAACGTCGAAGCATTCGACAACCCCGAATGTTGGATGTATTGCTGTTCATTTGCAGTATGGGTAGTTTGATTAATCGCAAAATGTCGTTTGATATTAATTTTGCGAACGAACCTGTGTATATCCATGTAAGTTTGGAATTTATTTAGTTTCTTAGGGGGTGCAAATTTCAAACCCTTACTGAGCAAAGAAATCTCAGCACTAGTGAGGGTTTGAGAGCTTAGATTAAAAATTCCATCACTTTTTACTTCCTTGATTTTTTTTGACTGTGCTCTCCTCCCCCCTCTGGTTCCTCTTTGTTTTCCACAGGCCTTTTGACCCCTTGGTTTGGCCTGGGAAAACCCCAGTTCTGTTGTGAATGGTTTCCCCCTCTTATATTGTTAGAGTATTCACTGGAGGGACCTGGTCTCCCAAGATCGTAGTTGTGATTATAATTTGCAGAGTTAACAGATCTCTGTTCAATGGGACCTTCCCTATCTCTTAGGGGGAAAAATCTGTTCTGAGTGTCAATCCTATAATCATAACCGTAATCCTCCTCATCTCTTTCAGAATGTGTGCAGCCCCTTTGATGGTATTCATGGTCAAAGTGTCTAATAGGGCCATGATCATAATATGGCATTCTGTCCATCTCCCTCCTAGAATGTTGATATTCTCTTCCTTGGTCTCGATATGGGCCCCTATATTGTGGAGAACTATGTTCATAGTGAACATTCCTTCTTATTGACGGTGGAGCATTATCCCTTATTGATTTTTTAGGGTATCCCCCTCTAGAGGTGTCCGCCCCCCTCTGTGGGGATTGATAAGAGACTCTCCTCGCTTTTCTATCACCCTTGGTGTTGTTGGTCAGTTTTTTAGTTGTTGTCTGTTGTGAATAATGTGTTGTGGACAACTGTTGGGATGTCGTGGGAGTTGTGTTTGAACCATCCTCTCCCTGAGTTATGGCCTCCATACGGGGATCAGAGTTGGCCGTTTGCTCAGCAATCAATCTCTTCTGCCACTCGAAGACCAAACTAGCCTGATAGTCATCATAATCCCTATTATATTTTTTGCGTTTTTTGATTTTCTGTTCCTTCTCCTCTTTGTCGAGGGTTTTGATTAAAGAACCGGTCCTTTCTTTATATTCTTCGCTGTCTTTATAGGGAAGAAGACTATCTTTAAGGGTCTTAATTTCTAGGTCAAGTCTAGTTAATTTGTCTTTTTTACGAGATATTAAGAACTGAAGGAAGTCAATTCCAGCACCATTGAAATACCGAAACCATTCCTCCAGTTCAGTCTCACCTTTCTGTGGGCAAACATCCCACCTTAAACTTCTGGGAACCATTTTTAAGCGGATGTAGGTTTCCAAAAACGCTACATCCCACTGTGTGTGTATTTCAGAGACCATTAAGTTTTTCAGTCTCATGAATAGGCCTCCCAGATCCCTATCTCCATCTTTATATGTCTCGAAGACCCCATCCGTATTTACTGTTTTCGATGCCCTATAGTCAAAAATGTCCATGTTTACGTGTGAAAAAATTCTCTCCCCCCAGGGAGAAACCAAATTTGATACTAATATGTGATTGGTGATAATCTTATTGAATCAATTGGAATGAGGACAAGATTTGAAGCAAGCTTAAAAAATTAAGTATAGCATTGATTAAAGTGTAAGTGATGACAAACAGTAGTGATTGTATAAGAAATTCTGTCTTTGAATTAATGTGCATAAACACATGTGAAATGTGCATTTAGGGATTGCTGCTGTATATTCGTGTCTCAATATGCTATTCAAAATCAAAAAAATTTATACTGCGCTATCCCTCTAATATACCTTCAAATACTGTCTGTGAAAAACAAATAATATGATTGTGCTGCTGCAACCACAAATGAGAGACAACCCCCACCTCAAATAGCTAAATGGAATAGGCTGCGCTGCTTAATAGGTGAACATGATTATACCAGGTGAGTATAACTAAGCCAAGCACATTCTTAGTAATAAACAACACTCAAAATGAATGAAAAATATGTGCAAAAAAACAATTAAAGTGAGTAATAATAAGACAATATAAACTAAACTCCATAAACTGCACGATTCATGGTGAATGAAAAAAAACAGTGATTATGATGACTATCAGGCTAGTTTGGTCTTCGAGTGGCAGAAGAGATTGATTGCTGAGCAAACGGCCAACTCTGATCCCCGTATGGAGGCCATAACTCAGGGAGAGGATGGTTCAAACACAACTCCTGCGACATCCCAACATTTGTCCACAACACATTATTCACAACAGACAACAACTAAAAAACTGACCAACAACACCAAGGGTGATAGAAAAGCGAGGAGAGTCTCTTATCGATCCCCACAGAGGGGGGCGGACACCTCTAGAGGGGGATACCCTAAAAAATCAATAAGGGATAATGCTCCACCGTCAATAAGAAGGAATGTTCACTATGAACATAGTTCTCCACAATATAGGGGCCCATATCGAGACCAAGGAAGAGAATATCAACATTCTAGGAGGGAGATGGACAGAATGCCATATTATGATCATGGCCCTATTAGACACTTTGACCATGAATACCATCAAAGGGGCCGCACACATTCTGAAAGAGATGAGGATTACGGTTATGATTATAGGATTGACACTCAGAACAGATTTTTCCCCCTAAGAGATAGGGAAGGTCCCATTGAACAGAGATCTGTTAACTCTGCAAATTATAATCACAACTACGATCTTGGGAGACCAGGTCCCTCCAGTGAATACTCTAACAATATAAGAGGGGGAAACCATTCACAACAGAACTGGGGTTTTCCCAGGCCAAACCAAGGGGTCAAAAGGCCTGTGGAAAACAAAGAGGAACCAGAGGGGGGAGGAGAGCACAGTCAAAAAAAATCAAGGAAGTAAAAAGTGATGGAATTTTTAATCTAAGCTCTCAAACCCTCACTAGTGCTGAGATTTCTTTGCTCAGTAAGGGTTTGAAATTTGCACCCCCTAAGAAACTAAATAAATTCCAAACTTACATGGATATACACAGGTTCGTTCGCAAAATTAATATCAAACGACATTTTGCGATTAATCAAACTACCCATACTGCAAATGAACAGCAATACATCCAACATTCGGGGTTGTCGAATGCTTCGACGTTTAACCCCCCGGGTACCCTAGCTCCCTCACTTAGAGTATTCAGGGATGTTCTTATACGGGATCTGAAATTAATAAAAAATCCTAGTTCCCGTATGGATAAGACCCTGGAGGAAGGGTTGGATTCACTTTGCACTAATAAAAACATAGTGATCCGCCCAGCGGACAAGGGTGGGGGTATCGTCATTTTGGACAGACACGCATACCTTTCAGAGGTGCAGAATATCCTAGGCGATGAGAACACCTATGTCCGGCTACCAAGTGACCCTACTCGGGAGTATAAAAAATCTTTAGCACCTTTAGTGGAAAAAGGCTTTCGGATGGGCATCCTCAATGAGAAAGAAAAACTTTTTCTCATTCCGAAGGCACCGAAAGTTTCCATTTTGTATTGTTTACTCAAGATTCACAAAAGCCTGACTTTCCACCCGGGACGTCCCATTGTTAGCGGGATTGATTCCATCACGTCCCGGGTGGGCAAGTACATTGACCACTTCCTTCAACCACTGGTGCATAAGATGCCCTCATATGTAAAAGACACACGACACATAATCAACTTGTTGTCTGAACAGAGGCCCAATGATCAGACACTATTGGTGACAGCGGACGTCACATCCCTGTACACCATCATCCCTCATCACATGGGAGTGGCCGCAGTTGAAAACTTTTTGAGAATATTTTCCTCCTTATATGGTCAACAACAGGCATATATAATTGAATTACCTGAATACGCAGCTAGCCATAATTATTTTTGGTTTAGTCATCAATTTTATTGTCAACAACGTGGCGTGGCCATGGGGGCAAAATACGCCCCCAGTCTGGCTAACCTATTTATGGCCAAGTGGGAGGAGGACGTCATCTATAAAGACCGGAGCCCCTATCTCAAGTTCTGCGCTAGGTATATAGATGACGTCCTCCTCCTTTGGGATGGATCCACCTCCCAACTTGATGATTTTTTTTCTTCAATTAATGACAACAATAGGGGGATTAAGTTTGTTCATGAAAGTAGCTATGAGAAGATCAATTTCCTCGATCTAACCATAGCTAAAGAAGGAGGCAACTTTAAAACCATTTCTTATTTTAAGAAAACCGATCGGAATTCCTTTATTCCGATCGGGAGCTGTCATCATGACCCATGGCTCAAATCCATTCCGAAAAGCCAGTTCATAAGAATGAGGCGTAATTGCACGGACATCAAGGATTATAGGACACAGGCTGGTATCATATCCCAAAGATTGGAAGAAAAGGGATATGAAAAGAATTTTTTGGTTGAAACAATGCAACAAGTAGAAACCATTGATAGAGCCTCTTTGCTAAATGAGGCTCCTAAAGACTGTTCGGGGGGACCTTCATTACCATTCATTACCGGTTTTTCCACGCAACATTACCAGATCACAAAGATCCTACGAAAGCACTGGCACCTCTTAGAAAATGATAAGGTTATTAAAACGATTTTGCCCAATAAACCACAAATCGTTTTTAGGGGGGTCCCCTCGTTACGGGACAGAATTGCCCCTAACATAGTGGACCCACCTACCCAGAGGATTTCCTTCTTCCAAAACTTGTCGGGATATCATCAATGTCGAAGGTGTCAGATTTGCTCACTTAATAAAAGCAAACAGAGAAAAACTGAGTCTTTCACATCATATAGTACATCCAGGATCCATAAAATAGAGCCTTTTGTCACGTGCAGCACAAAAGGGGTAGTGTACTTATTGCAATGCCCGTGCGGGTTGCAATATATAGGTCGAACTAAACGCCCCATGCAAGTCCGCTTAGGTGAACACATCACAAATATAAAAAATGGTTACCAGTATCATTTGGTATCTAAACACTATGCGGTACATCACAATCGGAATCCAGCCAACACTCTATTTTTAGGAATAGACAGATATAGTGCCCACTGGAGGGGTGGATCTCTAGTCAGAGAACTGTCTAGATTAGAAATGGTTTGGATCTATCGAGTCCGGTGCTATACCCCCCACGGTTTAAACATAGACACTGATGTAAACGCTTTCATTGATAATAGTTAGAGTGTTATGGTTTGGGGCATTGTTCTGAGATCATGATGTCCGGTGGGGGTGGGTAATATATGGGTCCAGCATCCCCTGACTCTCGGTTCATGATGGACATTAAGGGGTTTATATCTTGTCCGGTACACATTCTGTCAAGTTGACATTTTTGAAACTGGTATTAAAATATCAGCCCAAAAGCTATCCATGTACTTAACAAATCTCCTATAAGTAGACTGAGCTTGCACATAAACTTTGGTGACTGAAGTCTCCTTTGTTTATTGTGTATATTACTATGGTAAATCAGTTTTTTTCTCTCACAGTCTTCGACCAGCTGGGTTTTTTCACCACCTTCTTATGCAGGTTAATTTGGGTCTATAGAATAGAGAGAGTTAGTCACTATCTTTCTCCTTTTTTTTTTTTTTTTTTTTTTTAATTTTTTAAATCATTTTAATTGATCATTTTTTAGATCTCTTTCCACATTAAGGTTCAAAGCACTTTGACCGATATGTATTAACATCTAGTATTTTTATAATCCATGTTGAGAGGATAACAGGGATGGTGCGACCCCCGTGCTTACAGCATGTGTTTTTTTGTTTTTTTATTTCTATTAAATCTGGTGACAATAATGGTAAAAAAAAGGGTTTCCATTTTCTCACTATTTATGAAATAAGTTTTTGGTCCATTTATATAAACATCACATGTCATCAGAGTACTTATACGCAATCTAAACCTGATCTGCAGCTCTGTATATATTTGACACCTAAGCTGTTAATATGTTCAACAGCGGCACGCTATGAGTGGCTGTTTTTTTAGTATCATTGACTGTCATGACTGATTTCTCAGTCTCTGAACTGATGGCAGCATTGATTTTCCTGCTCGGGTTATGGGACAGACATTTTTCCAATCCGGGCCGTCAATTAATCCTTATCCTCATTTTTAATTACCGAGTTATAAGCCCTGGTCGCCCAATTTAAATATGGCGGCGATGTCTTCGGTGATCCTGATCTCAGAAGGGGGCGTTACCTTTGTCTTGTATTTACCTATTTAGGTGGTGTGTCAGCACGCTGCCCGTACCCCAGGAAGACGACAGCTTTGTCGAAACGGCGTAGGGAGGAGCGGCGTGCTGACGTCACCACCATACCACGCTGATCCCGGAAGACACGGGCAGCATCTGAGAGCCGGCCGGCTTGCATTGTTTTTATGATGATTTTACATTGTAAGTGCATTTCTTTTATTCGTTATTGTAATAAAGCATTACTGTATTACGCTATGGAGTATCTCTCTTTCTATTTTTGGGATTTGAGCATTAATACCCCAATCCTGTGAACTCCAGAGTGTGAAGTGCAGAGACCCAGTGGCTGGGGGACACAGCCACTCGCTCACACGATCTCTGTGACAGGAGATCTAACCATCTGGTAAGGGGCGTTTTTGTCAGAGGTGGAGGAACTTATTATATCACCACGCTCCCTAGGGAGATATGTTTGTGCATGCCTCACTCTGCATCAAGATTGGTGTTTTCTTCCCTCACCATCAAGTTATTTCTCTTATAAGGACTATTATTTGAAAGTATGGACTTTGCAGCATTATTTGGTCCTTGATTCTGAGTTTTCACAGTTTTTTTTCATTCACCATGAATCGTGCAGTTTATGGAGTTTAGTTTATATTGTCTTATTATTACTCACTTTATTTGTTTTTTTGCACATATTTTTCATTCATTTTGAGTGTTGTTTATTACTAAGAATGTGCTTGGCTTAGTTATACTCACCTGTTTTAATCATGTTCACCTATTAAGCAGCGCAGCCTATTCCATTTAGCTATTTGAGGTGGGGGTTGTCTCTCATTTGTGGTTGCAGCAGCACAATCATATTATTTGTTTTTCACAGACAGTGTTTGAAGGTATATTAGAGGGATAGCGCAGTATAAAATTTTTTGATTTTGAATAGCGTGTTTATGTTTGGCTTCTAGAGTGGCGAGTTCCTGCAAAAGCTGTGTCAGTATTTTATTTCTCTCTTTTTTGATACGGGCACCATGAGAAATGAGGATCCCCCTTAGAACTACTTTGCGGGCCTCCCATAGTATCCCTGGGTCACAGTCAGGTTGGTCATTCTCTTGGAAATAAAGGTTTAGTGCTTTTGTCACATCTGTCAGTACTTCCGGGGTTTGCAAGAGGCTTTCATTAAGTCGCCAGAACCGATGTCTGGGCGAGGAAGTGTCCGATAAGCGGTAGCTTAAAAATATTGGAGCATGGTCTGACCAAGTTCTGTTGCCAATCGAAGTCTGTTCAACCGCGTGTAGCTGTGAGTGTGGAATCATGAAATAGTCAATTCTAGTGAATAATTGGTGTACGTTGGAGTAGAATGTGAAGTCTCTTTCCCCTGAGTGTTGTAAGCGCCATACATCTATTAACTGCGATTTACGGAGCGTTTTTGCTATACGTTTTGGTTGATTCGTTGGGATTGACGTTTTACCCGACGACATATCTACAGAGGGGATCAAGGGGGTGTTGAAGTCACCTCCTACAATCAGTTGACCTTCTTGGAATTCATTTAGTTTCTCTAATGTCTCCCGTAAGAATGTGGCTTGTTGTTCATTAGGGGCATACATGGTTGCTAGTGTTACCTTTATAGTTCCAATTGTACCTTTAAGGAAGAGATATCTTCCTGTCGGGTCTATTATAGAACTTTGGTGCTGCCAGGGAATCTTACTTGAAATGAGAATGGAAACTCCTTTGGATTTGGAGTCTGGATTCATAGAATGGAAGGCGGTAATTTATTAGTTTTAAAGTGTGTCTCTTGAAGGAAGGCTATATCTGTATGGTTCCTCTTTAAGTTATCTAGCAACATACGTCGTTTCTCTGGTATGTTAAGCCCTTTCACGCTAAGAGACATCACATTAATTTTGCTGACCGCCATATTATCCTCTGATAGGGGAGGGAGGGGGGAGAATGGTTGGTATGGGTTAGGGAGAAAAAGAAGATGGGAAAGGGTAAGTATAGATAGAAGAAAGAAAGTAGGAAAGGTAGAGAAGAAGTAAACAAAAAGTTATAAGAGACAGACAAGGCCTAGTGTCTTGCCTGTGACGTTCCCCTTAAATTACGGGGGTTGTATTTTGCATATAGCTCCTGTAGGGCGCAGATTCTACACCCCAGGAGTATATGTTAACCTAATCGGGAGGGAGGAAGGACAAGGCTCAGAAGGAGAGTTTCCCACCCGTTCCCCCATCCCAGCGTGGCTGACATATTAAGTTGTAAAAATACTATGCATCTTTATAAACATATAAACCTATAACCTCCATAATGCTAAACGGATATATATTTTAGTTACTTCTTTGCAGCGATGCAAAACATCAAATAGGACAGTCTCACCGCCATATCGTAACCTGTTAAGTATACCAATCTAATGCCATCTATCTTGGTTTGTGATATCTTGTCATATAAGGCTAGGTGTATTTGGTTACAGGCAATATTTGGACCTTATTTTGTGCATATATTCAACCTTTTCCTGAAAGGAATGCCACTTCATGAGGTACAGTATTATGGCGGCTGGGTAAGCACCTCATTTCTCCACTAAGTAGGAGCCGAGATGTTTTCCCCTAGAGCCACCAAGAATAGGCTCTGCTGACCAACTCTTTACTCTATCCTGCAAGGGTAAGTGAACATAGGCACCCCTTACATGCGTCCTTTCTAGTGCCGTTGTCGGCTCTGTAAGATGGTAGGCTATGTAAGCATTCAAGATATTATCTGGCAGACCTGCATAGTCGTGAGAGACAGACCCACGAGGAGTAAAGGTGTTTGAGTTTATCACCTCGAGGTTCCCAGAGTCTTACACGGCAGTTCCCTGTCCTTGTGGCTTCTGCAGAGTGCTTCTTCTCCCTTCAAGCATGGAAACTTCGGCTTGTTTCATAGATTGCTGAGAGAGAGCAAGAGTAGTGCTGAGGGATTGGTCTACTCTAACCGGCAGTCTGAAAGATCCGTCCCTCAGCCCAAGTCGGTAAGATTTCAGATTTCTGTATGGCTGAGATAAGCGAGTCACCGCCATTGTAGAGAAATATCGATCAAACTTAAACAGATAGAAACAATCAACTTTTCTCTGAGCAAGCCGGAGGAAAAAAACAAAAAGAAAAAAGTAAAAAAAGGGCAAACTTCACGTAGTAGTGATACAGAAGTCTCATGACTCACGTGCGTCCTCCTGGGAGGGTGCCCTGGATCGACGGCGGCTTCGTTGCTGTCTTGGTTGAGAATTATTCCCCAGTCTTGGCATGAACGGTCGTCCTGTTGGTTTCGGGAGAGGGCCCAACCAGTCCGGAACATCGATGGGTTCTGCATCTAGGAAAGTGAACAGGGCTGGTAATGCGTCTGGCTTGCGCAAGATGAAGGACCTTTGGTCTTTTCTGAATGTGGCTGATAAGGGGTAACCCCAACGATATGTAGCTCCTTTCTGCCTGGCCAGGTCTAAGAGTGGCTTCAAAATCGCTCGTCGCTGCAAAGTTGCACGAGAGAGATCTGGAAGGATCTTAACTGTGACACCATCCAGCTCCGGGTCCTCTGCTTCCCAGGCTTTGCGCAGGATCTGTTCTTTCTGTATGTAATGGTGAATTCTGCAAATAACATCTCTGGGTCTCAGAGGATCAGTTGGTTTAGGACCCAGAGCTCGGTGGATCCTGTCAATTTCTATGTGTTCTGGTAGATCTGTACCTGGCAGGCTGCGGAAGATGGTTACTGCTGTATCCGCCAGGTCTTCAGGCCCCGTGGCTTCTGGTAATCCTCTGAGGCGCAGATTGTTTCTGCGACTGCGGTCTTCCATCTCCTCTAAACGCAGCGCTTGTTCTTGTAGTGCCTCTGTTTGTGTGTCCTGTTTTCCTTCTACCGCTGTCACTCGGCGCTCCAGTGCCGCTAAGGAGCTCTCCCCTGTCTCTATTCTGGTGGCCAATTTGTTTACATCTGCGCTCACTGCCTTCACTTCTTTACGGTGGGTTGCTTCCACCGTCGCTATGAGAGCAGTAATGTCAGCTTTAGTAGGCAGTGCCAATAGTATAGAGCGCAGCTCCGCATCCCCTCCAGGATTTTGGGAGGGAGATTGAACAAACTCACTGTGGCCAGAGCAGAGCTCCGGGGGGAAGCCAGCATAGGAGTCCGTCTGGTGTATGTCTCTGTGCGGTGATAAGGAACCGTGCGCCGCCTGTCTCCCTGAGTGTTCTCCCCGTGGTGCCGCCATCTTGAACTCCGGGGAGCCGAGAAGGGAGAGCTGGAATCTCCTTCTTAGTTCGTTGGAGGAGGGCGGCTGTGGAGTAGATTTGATTAGTTTCCCACTCTTCTTCACCGCTCTCTTTCTGGAAGCTTGCATAATTTGCAATATAAGCTGAATTAGCTGGGATAAGGGTGAGACGGCCCGGGAGCTCAAGGACTGCACGTCTCTATTTAGCCATGTCCAGGCCACGCCCCCCAGAAACTACTTTTAAGTAGACTGGGGATGCGACTACAGGAGATGACCAGAGACTGGGGATGCGACTACAGCAGATGACCAGAGACTGGGGATGCGACTACAGGAGATGACCAGAGACTGGGGATGCGACTACAGGAGATGACCAGAGACTGGGGATGCGACTACAGGAGATGACCAGAGACTGCGAATGCGACTACAGGAGATGACCAGAGACTGCGAATGCGACTACAGGAGATGACCAGAGACTGCGAATGCGACTACAGGAGATGACCAGAGACTGCGAATGCGACTACAGGAGATGACCAGAGACTGGGGATGCGACTACAGGAAATAAAAAGACTGCGAATGCGACTACAGCAAATAACCAGAGACTGCGAATGCGACTACAGGAAATAACCAGACTGCGAATGCGACTACAGGAGATGACCAGAGACTGCGAATGCAACTACAGGAAATAACCAGACTGCGCATGCGACTACAGGAAATAACTAGACTGCGAATGCGACTACAGGAAATAACCAGACTGCAAATGCGACTACAGGAAATAACCAGACTGCGAATGTGACTACAGGAGATGACCAGAGACTGGGGATGCGACTACAGGAGATGACTAGACTGCGAATGCAACTACAGGAGATGACCAGAGACTGCGAATGCGACTACAGGAAATAACCAGAGACTGCGGATGCGACTACAGAAAATAACCAGAGACTGCGGATGCAACTACAGAAAATAACCAGAGACTGCGGATGCGACTACAGGAAATAATCAGACTGCAAATGCGACTACAGGAAATAACCAGAGACTGCAAATGCGACTACAGGAAATAACCAGACTGCGAATGCGACTACAGGAAATAACCAGACTGCAAATGGGACTACAGGAAATAACCAGACTGCGAATGCGACTACAGGAGATGACCAGAGACTGCGAATGTGACTACAGGAAATAACCAGAGACTGCAAATTCGACTACAGGAGATGACCAGAGACTGCGAAAGCGACTACAGGAAATGCAACTACAGGAAATAACCAGAGACTGCAAATGCGACTACAGGAAATAACCAGAGACTGCAAATGCGACTACAGGAAATAACCAGACTGCAAATGCGACTACAGGAAATAACCAGACTGCAAATGTGACTACAGGAGATAACCAGAGACTGGGGATGCGACTACAGGAGATGACCAGAGACTGGGGATGCGACTACAGGAAATAACCAGACTGCGAATGCGACTACAGGAAATAACCAGAATGCGAATGCGACTACAGGAGATTACCAGACACTGAGAATGTGACTACAGGAAATAACCAGAGACTACGAATGCGACTACAGGAAATAACCAGAGACTGCGAATGCGACTAAAGAAAATAACCAGAGACTGCGAATGCGACTACAGGAAATAACCAGACTGCGAATGCGACTACAGGAAATAACCAGAGACTACGAATGCGACTACAGGAAATAACCAGAGACTACGAATGCGACTACAGGAAATAACCAGAGACTGCGAATGCGACTACAGGAAATAACCAGAGACTGCGAATGCGACTACAGGAAATAACCAGAGACTGCGAATGCGACTACAGGAAATAACCAGACTGTGAATGCGACTTCAGGAAATAACCAGAGACTGCGAATGCGACTACAGGAAATAACCAGAGACTGTGAATGCGACTTCAGGAAATAACCAGAGACTGCGAATGCGACTACAGGAAATAACCAGAGACTGCGAATGCGACTTCAGGAAATAACCAGAGACTGCGAATGCGACTACAGAAAATAACCAGAGACTGCGAATGCGACTACAGAAAATAACCAGAGACTGCGAATGCGACTACAGAAAATAACCAGAGACTGCGAATGCGACTACAGGAAATAACCAGAGACTGCGAATGCGACTACAGGAAATAACCAGACTGCGAATGCGACTACAGGAAATAACCAGAGACTGCGAATGCGACTACAGGAAATAACCAGACTGTGAATGCGACTTTAGGAAATAACCAGAGACTGCGAATGCGACTACAGGAAATAACCAGACTGCGAATGCGACTACAGAAAATAACCAGAGACTGCGAATGCGACTACAGGAAATAACCAGACTGTGAATGCGACTACAGGAAATAACCAGAGACTGCGAATGCGACTACAGGAAATAACCAGACTGCGAATGCGACTACAGGAAATAACCAGAGACTGCGAATGCGACTACAGGAAATAACCAGAGACTGCGAATGCGACTACAGGAAATAACCAGAGACTGCGAATGCGACTACAGAAAATAACCAGACTGTGAATGCGACTACAGGAAATAACCAGACTGCAAATGCGACTACAGGAAATAACCAGACTGCGAATGTGACTACAGGAAATAACCAGAGACTGCGAATGCGACTACAGGAGATGACCAGAGACTGCGAAAGCGACTACAGGAAATGCAACTACAGGAAATAACCAGAGACTGCAAATGCGACTACAGGAAATAACCAGAGACTGCAAATGCGACTACAGGAAATAACCAGACTGCAAATGCGACTACAGGAAATAACCAGACTGCAAATGTGACTACAGGAAATAACCAAAGACTGCGAATGCAACTACAGGAAATAACCAGAGACTGTGAATGCGACTACAGGAAATAACCAGAGACTGCAAATGCGACTACAGGAGATGACCAGACACTGGGGATGTGACTACAGGAGATGACCAGAGAATGGGGATGCGACTACTGGGGATGCGACTACAGGAGATGACCAGAGACTGGGGATGCGACTACAGAAGATGACCAGAGACTGCAAATGCGACTACAGGAGATGACTAGACTGCAAATGCGACTATAGGAGATGACCAGAGACTGGGGATGCGACTACAGGAGATGACCAGAGACTGGGGATGCGACTACAGGAGATGACCAGAGACTGGGGATGCGACTACAGGAGATGACCAGAGACTGGGGATGCGACTACAGGAGATGACCAGAGACTGCAGATGCGACTACAGGAGATGACTAGACTGCAAATGCGACTACAGGAGATGACCAGAGACTGGGGATGCGACTACAGGAGATGACCAGAGACTGGGGATGCGACTACAGGAGATGACCAGAGACTGGGGATGCGACTACAGGAGATGACCAGAGACTGGGGATGCGACTACAGGAGATGACCAGAGACTGGGGATGCGACTACAGGAGATGACCAGAGACTGGGGATGCGACTACAGGAGATGACCAGAGACTGGGGATGCGACTACAGGAGATGACCAGAGACTGGGGATGCGACTACAGGAAATAACCAGACTGCGAATGCGACTACAGGAAATAACCAGACTGCGAATGCGACTGCAGGAGATTACCAGACACTGAGAATGCGACTACAGGAAATAACCAGAGACTACGAATGCGACTACAGGAAATAACCAGACTGCGAATGCGACTACAGGAAATAACCAGACTGCGAATGCGACTACAGGAAATAACCAGAGACTGCGAATGCGACTACAGGAAATAACCAGACTGCGAATGCGACTACAGGAAATAACCAGACTGCGAATGCGACTACAGGAAATAACCAGAGACTGCGAATGCGACTACAGGAAATAATCAGACTGCAAATGCGACTACAGGGAATATCCAGAGACTGCGAATGCGACTACAGGAGATGACCAGAGACTGGGGATACAACTACAGGAGATGACTAGACTGCGTATGCGACTATAGAAAATAACCAGAGACTGCGAATGCGACTACAGGAAATAACCAGACTGCGAATGCGACTACAGGAAATAACCAGAATGCGAATGCGACTACAGGAGATTACCAGACACTGAGAATGTGACTACAGGAAATAACCAGAGACTACGAATGCGACTACAGGAAATAACCAGAGACTGCGAATGCGACTAAAGAAAATAACCAGAGACTGCGAATGCGACTACAGGAAATAACCAGACTGCGAATGCGACTACAGGAAATAGCCAGAGACTACGAATGCGACTACAGGAAATAACCAGAGACTACGAATGCGACTACAGGAAATAACCAGAGACTGCGAATGCGACTACAGGAAATAACCAGAGACTGCGAATGCGACTACAGGAAATAACCAGAGACTGCGAATGCGACTACAGGAAATAACCAGACTGTGAATGCGACTTCAGGAAATAACCAGAGACTGCGAATGCGACTACAGGAAATAACCAGAGACTGTGAATGCGACTTCAGGAAATAACCAGAGACTGCGAATGCGACTACAGGAAATAACCAGAGACTGCGAATGCGACTTCAGGAAATAACCAGAGACTGCGAATGCGACTACAGAAAATAACCAGAGACTGCGAATGCGACTACAGAAAATAACCAGAGACTGCGAATGCGACTACAGGAAATAACCAGAGACTGCGAATGCGACTACAGGAAATAACCAGACTGCGAATGCGACTACAGGAAATAACCAGAGACTGCGAATGCGACTAAAGGAAATAACCAGACTGTGAATGCGACTTTAGGAAATAACCAGAGACTGCGAATGCGACTACAGGAAATAACCAGACTGCGAATGCGACTACAGAAAATAACCAGAGACTGCGAATGCGACTACAGGAAATAACCAGACTGTGAATGCGACTACAGGAAATAACCAGAGACTGCGAATGCGACTACAGGAAATAACCAGAGACTGCGAATGCGACTACAGGAAATAACCAGAGACTGCGAATGCGACTACAGGAAATAACCAGAGACTGCGAATGCGACTACAGGAAATAACCAGAGACTGCGAATGCGACTACAGGAAATAACCAGACTGCAAATGCGACTACAGGAAATAACCAGACTGCGAATGTGACTACAGGAGATGACCAGAGACTGGGGATGCGACTACAGGAGATGACTAGACTGCGAATGCAACTACAGGAAATAACCAGAGACTGTGAATGCAACTACAGGAAATAACCAGAGACTGCGAATGCGACTACAGGAGATGACCGGAGACTGCGAATGCGACTACAGGAAATAACCAGAGACTGCGGATGCGACTACAGAAAATAACCAGAGACTGCGGATGCGACTACAGAAAATAACCAGAGACTGCGGATGCGACTACAGGAAATAATCAGACTGCAAATGCGACTACAGGAAATAACCAGAGACTGCAAATGCGACTACAGGAAATAACCAGACTGCGAATGCGACTACAGGAAATAACCAGACTGCAAATGGGACTACAGGAAATAACCAGACTGCGAATGCGACTACAGGAGATGACCAGAGACTGCGAATGTGACTACAGGAAATAACCAGAGACTGCAAATTCGACTACAGGAGATGACCAGAGACTGCGAAAGCGACTACAGGAAATGCAACTACAGGAAATAACCAGAGACTGCAAATGCGACTACAGGAAATAACCAGACTGCAAATGCGACTACAGGAAATAACCAGACTGCAAATGCGACTACAGGAAATAACCAGACTGCAAGTGTGACTACAGGAGATAACCAGAGACTGGGGATGCGACTACAGGAGATGACCAGAGACTGGGGATGCGACTACAGGAAATAACCAGACTGCGAATGCGACTACAGGAAATAACCAAAGACTGCGAATGCAACTACAGGAAATAACCAGACTGCAAATGCATCTACAGGAGATTACCAGAGACTGCGAATGCGACTACAGGAAATAACCAGAGACTGCGAATGCGACTACAGGAAATAACCAGACTGCGAATGCGACTACAGGAAATAACCAGACTGCGAATGCGACTACAGAAAATAACCAGAGACTGTGAATGCGACTACAGGAAATAACCAGAGACTGCGAATGCGACTACAGGAAATAACCAGACTGCGAATGCGACTACAGGAAATAACCAGAGACTGCGAATGGGACTACAGGAAATAACCAGACTGCAAATGCGACTACAGGAAATAACCAGAGACTGCGGATGCGACTACAGAAAATAACCAGAGACTGCGGATGCGACTACAGAAAATAACCAGAGACTGCGAATGTGACTACAGGAAATAACCAGAGACTGCAAATGCGACTACAGGAAACAACCAGAGACTGCAAATGCAACTACAGGAGATGACCAGAGACTGGGGATGCGACTACAGGAAATAACCAGAGACTGCGAATGCGACTACAGGAAATAACCAGAGACTGCAAATGCGACTACAAGAAATAACCAGACTGCGAATGCGACTGCAGGAAATAACCAGACTGCAAATGCGACTACAGGAAATATCCAGAGACTGGGGATACGACTACAGGAGATGACTAGACTGCAGATGCGACTACAGAAAATAACCAGAGACTGCGAATGCGACTACAGGAAATAACCAGAGACTGCAAATGCGACTACAGGAGATGACCAGACACTGGGGATGTGACTACAGGAGATGACCAGAGACTGGGGATGCGACTACAGTAGATGACGAGAGACTGGGGATGCAACTACAGGAGATGACGAGAGTCTGGGGATGCGACTACAGGAGATGACCAGAGACTGGGGATGCGACTACTGGGGATGCGACTACAGGAGATGACCAGAGACTGGGGATGCGACTACAGAAGATGACCAGAGACTGCAAATGCGACTACAGGAGATGACTAGACTGCAAATGCGACTACAGGAGATGACCAGAGACTGGGGATGCGACTACAGGAGATGACCAGAGACTGGGGATGCGACTACAGGAGATGACCAGAGACTGGGGATGCGACTACAGGAGATGACCAGAGACTGGGGATGCGACTACAGGAGATGACTAGACTGCAAATGCGACTACAGGAGATGACCAGAGACTGGGGATGCGACTACAGGAGATGACCAGAGACTGGGGATGCGACTACAGGAGATGACCAGAGACTGGGGATGCGACTACAGGAGATGACCAGAGACTGGGGATGCGACTACAGGAGATGACCAGAGACTGGGGATGCGACTACAGGAGATGACCAGAGACTGGGGATTCGACTACAGGAGATGACCAGAGACTGGGGATGCGACTACAGGAAATAACCAGACTGCGAATGCGACTACAGGAAATAACCAGACTGCGAATGCGACTACAGGAAATAACCAGACTGCGAATGCGACTACAGGAGATTACCAGACACTGAGAATGTGACTACAGGAAATAACCAGAGACTACGAATGCGACTACAGGAAATAACCAGACTGCGAATACGACTACAGGAAATAACCAGACTGCGAATGCGACTACAGGAAATAACCAGACTGCGAATGCGACTACAGGAAATAACCAGAGACTGCGAATGCGACTACAGGAAATAACCAGACTGCGAATGCGACTACAGGAAATAATCAGACTGCAAATGCGACTACAGGGAATATCCAGAGACTGCGAATGCGACTACAGGAGATGACCAGAGACTGGGAATACAACTACAGGAGATGACTAGACTGCGTATGCGACTATAGAAAATAACCAGAGACTGCGAATGCGACTACAGGAAATAACCAGACTGCGAATGCGACTACAGGAAATAACCAGACTGCGAATGCGACTACAGGAAATAACCAGACTGTGAATGCGACTACAGGAAATAACCAGACTGCGAATGCGACTACAGGAAATAACCAGACTGCGAATGCGACTACAGGAGATTACCAGACACTGAGAATGCGACTACAGGAAATAACCAGAGACTACGAATGCGACTACAGGAAATAACCAGACTGCGAATGCGACTACAGAAAATAACCAGAGACTGCGAATGCGACTACAGGAAATAACCAGACTGCGAATGCGACTACAGGAAATAACCAGAGACTACGAATGCGACTACAGGAAATAACCAGACTGTGAATGCGACTTCAGGAAATAACCAGAGACTGCGAATGCGACTACAGGAAATAACCAGAGACTGCGAATGCGACTACAGGAAATAACCAGAGACTGCGAATGCGAGTCTGCGACTACAGGAAATAACCAGACTGTGAATGCGACTTCAGGAAATAACCAGAGACTGCGAATGCGACTACAGGAAATAACCAGAGACTGCGAATGCGACTACAGGAAATAACCAGAGACTGCGAATGCGACTACAGGAAATAACCAGAGACTGCGAATGCGACTACAGGAAATAACCAGAGACTGCGAATGCGACTACAGGAAATAACCAGAGACTGCGAATGCGACTACAGGAAATAACCAGAGACTGCGAATGCGACTACAGGAAATAACCAGAGACTGCGAATGCGACTACAGGAAATAACCAGAGACTGCGAATGCGACTACAGGAAATAACCAGACTGTGAATGCGACTTCAGGAAATAACCAGAGACTGCGAATGCGACTTCAGGAAATAACCAGAGACTGCGAATGCGACTACAGGAAATAACCAGAGACTGCGAATGCGACTACAGGAAATAACCAGACTGTGAATGCGACTACAGGAAATAACCAGAGACTGCGAATGCGACTACAGGAAATAACCAGACTGCGAATGCGACTACAGGAAATAACCAGAGACTGCGAATGCGACTACAGGAAATAACCAGAGACTGCGAATGCGACTACAGGAAATAACCAGAGACTGCGAATGCGACTACAGGAAATAACCAGAGACTGCGAATGCGACTACAGGAAATAACCAGAGACTGCGAATGCGACTACAGGAAATAACCAGAGACTGCGAATGCGACTACAGGAAATAACCAGAGACTGCGAATGCGACTACAGGAAATAACCAGAGACTGCGAATGCGACTACAGGAAATAACCAGAGACTGCGAATGCGACTACAGGAAATAACCAGACTGTGAATGCGACTTCAGGAAATAACCAGAGACTGCGAATGCGACTTCAGGAAATAACCAGAGACTGCGAATGCGACTACAGAAAATAACCAGAGACTGCGAATGCGACTACAGGAAATAACCAGAGACTGCGAATGCGACTACAGGAAATAACCAGAGACTGCGAATGCGACTTCAGGAAATAACCAGAGACTGCGAATGCGACTACAGGAAATAACCAGAGACTGCGAATGCGACTACAGGAAATAACCAGAGACTGCGAATGCGACTACAGGAAATAACCAGAGACTGCGAATGCGACTACAGGAAATAACCAGAGACTGCGAATGCGACTACAGGAAATAACCAGAGACTGCGAATGCGACTACAGGAAATAACCAGAGACTGCGAATGCGACTACAGGAAATAACCAGACTGTGAATGCGACTACAGGAAATAACCAGACTGTGAATGCGACTTCAGGAAATAACCAGAGACTGCGAATGCGACTTCAGGAAATAACCAGAGACTGCGAATGCGACTACAGGAAATAACCAGAGACTGCGAATGCGACTACAGGAAATAACCAGAGACTGCGAATGCGACTACAGGAAATAACCAGAGACTGCGAATGCGACTACAGGAAATAACCAGAGACTGCGAATGCGACTACAGGAAATAACCAGAGACTGCGAATGCGACTACAGGAAATAACCAGAGACTGCGAATGCGACCACAGGAAATAACCAGAGACTGCGAATGCGACTACAGGAAATAACCAGAGACTGCGAATGCGACTACAGGAAATAACCAGAGACTGCGAATGCGACTACAGGAAATAACCAGACTGTGAATGCGACTTCAGGAAATAACCAGAGACTGCGAATGCGACTTCAGGAAATAACCAGAGACTGCGAATGCGACTACAGAAAATAACCAGAGACTGCGAATGCGACTACAGGAAATAACCAGACTGCGAATGCGACTACAGGAAATAACCAGAGACTGCGAATGCGACTACAGGAAATAACCAGAGACTGCGAATGCGACTACAGGAAATAACCAGACTGCGAATGCGACTACAGGAAATAACCAGAGACTGCGAATGCGACTACAGGAAATAACCAGAGACTGCGAATGCGACTACAGGAAATAACCAGACTGCGAATGCGACTACAGGAAATAACCAGAGACTGCGAATGCGACTACAGGAAATAACCAGAGACTGCGAATGCGACTACAGGAAATAACCAGAGACTGCGAATGCGACTACAGGAAATAACCAGACTGCGAATGCGACTACAGGAAATAACCAGAGACTGCGAATGCGACTACAGGAAATAACCAGAGACTGCGAATGCGACTACAGGAAATAACCAGAGACTGCGAATGCGACTTCAGGAAATAACCAGAGACTGCGAATGCGACTACAGGAAATAACCAGAGACTGCGAATGCGACTACAGGAAATAACCAGAGACTGCGAATGCGACTACAGGAAATAACCAGAGACTGCGAATGCGACTACAGGAAATAACCAGAGACTGTGAATGCGACTACAGGAAATAACCAGAGACTGCGAATGCGACTACAGGAAATAACCAGAGACTGCGAATGCGACTTCAGGAAATAACCAGAGACTGCGAATGCGACTTCAGGAAATAACCAGAGACTGCGAATGCGACTACAGAAAATAACCAGAGACTGCGAATGCGACTACAGAAAATAACCAGAGACTGCGAATGCGACTACAGAAAATAACCAGAGACTGCGAATGCGACTACAGGAAATAACCAGAGACTGCGAATGCGACTACAGGAAATAACCAGACTGCGAATGCGACTACAGGAAATAACCAGAGACTGCGAATGCGACTACAGGAAATAACCAGAGACTGCGAATGCGACTACAGGAAATAACCAGACTGCGAATGCGACTACAGGAAATAACCAGAGACTGCGAATGCGACTACAGGAAATAACCAGAGACTGCGAATGCGACTACAGGAAATAACCAGACTGCGAATGCGACTTTAGGAAATAACCAGAGACTGCGAATGCGACTTTAGGAAATAACCAGACTGCGAATGCGACTACAGAAAATAACCAGAGACTGCGAATGCGACTACAGGAAATAACCAGACTGCGAATGCGACTACAGGAAATAACCAGAGACTGCGAATGCGACTACAGGAAATAACCAGACTGTGAATGCGACTACAGGAAATAACCAGAGACTGCGAATGCGACTACAGGAAATAACCAGACTGTGAATGCGACTTCAGGAAATAACCAGAGACTGCGAATGCGACTACAGGAAATAACCAGACTGCGAATGCGACTACAGGAAATAACCAGAGACTGCGAATGCGACTACAGGAAATAACCAGACTGTGAATGCGACTACAGGAAATAACCAGACTGTGAATGCGACTACAGGAAATAACCATGTAAACAAATAGAACCAATAAATAATTGCTCTATTACAAAAAAGTAGTGCGAGTGATAGCTGCCAGCGTGTAACAATGTGGTAGACAGTGTAGAAATGAATAGATACTAAACACATGCAGCGCTAAAAATATGCATTTACATCTTAAACATGTATAGGTGACAAAATGCTGAGTGCATAACTTCTGCCAAAATAGGCGATGTATGTAGTTAGTGGACGTTTAATAAATAAACAAAAAAAAAGTCCATTGGTGTGTGATGAATCATATGTTAGTCCACAGAAACTGGGGGTTCATGGGCATATGTGGTGCCACAACTGCGCATGGGGCGGAGGCTGGAGCAAACTATGTATAAGGAGGCACTTTACACACAGATCTTCTAAAATTCCAACTCAAAACTGCAAATGATGGGAGTGAATATCCTTACCAAAAGGGATTGACACAGTCACCGTACGGTGGACTGTCGTACAGGCTTGAGGGATCCAACGATCCCAGGGATATCCGGCTGGAAAAGTCCTGGCGGGGAGTCCCATCCGGGGCGACCGGAGCTGTTCAATGATGTGTGAGTCCACGACCAATCGGGATATCTCTCTCAGATGGAATGAGTGTACAGAGAAAAATGGCTAGGGCTCAGCGGGGTCTCATTCATGGAAGAAGGAAAGAACAAAAAATCTCCACATAGGGCATGAATCCCTTAAAAAAAGCTTTTTTTGAAAAGCTAGAAAGTGCTGAACAGTGCACTTCAATGGATAAAACGTGATCATAAAGAAGAATGAGATAAAATTGCGTGGTAACAGAGCATCTATAGGCTTTAGTCTATGGGTTGCTAAAGCCTATAGATCAGGGGTCTCAAACTCAAATTGGCAGAGGGCCACATGACAAGTTTTCATATCCCATGGGAGCCCCATGCAAACTTTCAAAACTATACCAGCAATAATATACTATACCCAGCACTGATGTCAACAAACGCATTATTAACCCAGCACTGATGTCAGCAAATGCATTATTAACCCCCAACACTGATGTCAGCAAATGCATTATTAATCCCCAACACTGATGTCAGCAAATGCATTATTAATCCCCAACACTGATGTCAGCAAACACATTATTAACAACCAACACTGATGTCAGCAAACACATTATTAACCCCCAACACTGATGTCAGCAAACGCATTATTAACCCCCAACACTGATGTCAGCAAACGCATTATTAACCCCCAACACTGATGTCAGCAAACGCATTATTAACCCCCAACACTGGTGTCAGCAAACGCATTATTAACCCCCAACACTGGTGTCAGCAAACGCATTATTAATCCAGCACTGATGTCAGCAAATGCATTATTAACCCCCAACACTGATGTCAGCAAACGCATTATTAACCCCCAACACTGATGTCAGCAAATGCATTATTAACCCCCAACACTGGTGTCAGCAAACGCATTATTAACCCAGCACTGGTGTCAGCAAACGTATTATTAACCCCCAGCACTGATGTCCGCAAACGCATTATTAACCCCCAACACTGATGCCAGCAAACGCATTATTAACCCCCAACACTGATGTCAGCAAATGCATTATTAACCCCCAACACTGGTGTCAGCAAACGCATTATTAACCCAGCACTGGTGTCAGCAAACGTATTATTAACCCCCAGCACTGATGTCCGCAAACGCATTATTAACCCCCAACACTGATGCCAGCAAACGCATTATTAACCCCCAACACTGATGCCAGCAAACGCATTATTAACCCCCAGCACTGATGTCCACAAACGCATTATTAACCCCCAGCACTGATGTCCACAAACGCATTATTAACCCCCAGCACTGATGTCCACAAATGCATTATTAACCCCCAGCACTGATGTCCACAAACGCATTATTAACCCCCAGCACTGATGTCCGCAAACGCATTATTAACCCCCAACACTGATGTCCACAAATGCATTATTAACCCCCAGCACTGATGTCCACAAATGCATTATTAACCCCCAGCACTGATGTCCACAAACGCATTATTAACCCCCAGCACTGATGTCCGCAAACGCATTATTAACCCCCAGCACTGATGTCCACAAACGCATTATTAACCCCCAGCACTGATGTCCACAAATGCATTATTAACCCCCAGCACTGATGTCCACAAACGCATTATTAACCCCCAGCACTGATGTCCACAAACGCATTATTAACCCCCAGCACTGATGTCCACAAACGCATTATTAACCCCCAGCACTGATGTCCGCAAACGCATTATTAACCCCCAACACTGATGTCCACAAATGCATTATTAACCCCCAGCACTGATGTCCGCAAACGCATTATTAACCCCCAGCACTGATGTCCGCAAACGCATTATTAACCCCCAGCACTGATGTCCACAAATGCATTATTAACCCCCAACACTGATGTCCGCAAACGCATTATTAACCCCCAACACTGATGTCCGCAAACGCATTATTAACCCCCAACACTGATGTCCGCAAACGCATTATTAACCCCCAACACTGATGTCCGCAAACGCATTATTAACCCCCAACACTGATGTCAGCAAATGCATTATTAACCCCAGAACTGATGTCAGCAAATGCACTATTAACCCCCAGCATTAACCCCCACACTGCACAAATCCCCCCACACTCCAAACCTCCCCCCCCCCCCACACTGCACACATTTCTACCCCAGTCACCCCACTAAGGACTTTGCCTCAGTGTGATGGCTCACTCACCTCTCCTGGCAGTCAGGATCATCCGCCTCCCGAGTCCTCTCCTCCTGGCTTCCACACACGCCTAGTGACAGCGGACCCAGAGAACACAATCTCCCGCCCTGAGGTCAGTGCCTAGGTGGGCGGGGCGATTGGCGGATCCTTCCTCCGCTCTGTTCTCTCTCTGGGCTCAACAGCGTGCAGCGGAGAGGACAGAGCAGATGGAGAGGTAAAGCTCTTCGGCGCCTCCCCTTCTGTGGTGCAGTGCAAAAAGACGTCCTGGATCGGCCCTGCCTGCGGGCCATTTTTAACCGGTCCGCGGGCCGCAAATGGCCCACGGGCCGGTACTTTGAGATCCCTGCTATAGATGCTCTGTTACCACACGGTTTTATCTCATTCTTCTTTGTGATCACGTTTTATCCATTGAAGTGCACTGTTCAGCACTTTCTAGCTTTTCAATAAAAGCTTTTTTTAAGGGATTCATGCCCTATGTGGAGATTTTTTGTTCTTTCCTTCTTCCATGAATGGGACCCCGCTGAGCCCTAGCCATTTTTCTCTGCACACTCATTCCATCTGAGAGAGATATCCCGATTGGTCGTGGACTCACACATCATTGAACAGCTCCGGTCGCCCCGGATGGGACTCCCCGCCAGGACTTTTCCAGCCGGATATCCCTGGGATCGTTGGATCCCTCAAGCCTGTACGACAGTCCACCGTACGGTGACTGTGTCAATCCCTTTTGGTAAGGATATTCACTCCTATCATTTGCAGTTTTGAGTTGGAATTTTAGAAGATCTGTGTGTAAAGTGCCTCCTTATACATAGTTTGCTCCAGCCTCCGCCCCATGCGCAGTTGTGGCACCACATATGCCCATGAACCCTCAGTTTCTGTGGACTAACATATGATTCATCACACACCAATGGACTTTTTTTTTTTTTTTCCTAAATTTGTTTATTTTTTAAACGTCCACTAACTACATACATCGCCTATTTTGGCAGAAGTTATGCACTCAGCATTTTGTCACCTATACATGTTTAAGATGTAAATGCATATTTTTAGCGCTGCATGTGTTTAGTATCTATTCACAGGAAATAACCAGACTGCGAATGCGACTACAGGAGATTACCAAGGACTGCGAATGCGACTACAGAAAATAACCAGAGATTGCGAATGCGACTACAGGAAATAACCAGAGACTGCGAATGCGACTACAGGAAATAACCAGAGACTGTGAATGCGACTACAGGAAATAACCAGAGATTGCGAATGCGACTACAGGAAATAACCAGAGATTGCGAATGCGACTACAGGAAATAACCAGAGACTGCGAAAGCGACTACAGGAAATAACCAGAGACTGTGAAAGCGACTACAGGAGATTACCAGAGACTGCGAATGCGATTACTGGAGATTACCAAAGACTGCGAATGCGACTACAGGAAATAACCAGACTGCAAATGCGACTACAGGAAATAACCAGAGACTGTGAATGTGACTACAGGAAATAACCAGAGACTGTGAATGCGACTACAGGAAATAACCAGAGACTGTGAATGCGACTACAGGAGATGACCAGAGACTGCGAATGTGACTACAGGAAATAACCAGAGACTGTGAATGCGACTACAGGAAATAACCAGAGACTGCGAATGTGACTACAGGAAATAACCAGAGACTGTGAATGTGACTACAGGAAATAACCAGAGACTGCGAATGCGACTACAGGAAATAACCAGAGACTGTGAATGCGACTACAGGAAATAACCAGAGACTGTGAATGCGACTACAGGAGATGACCAGAGACTGCGAATGTGACTACAGGAAATAACCAGAGACTGTGAATGCGACTACAGGAAATAACCAGAGACTGTGAATGTGACTACAGGAAATAACCAGAGACTGTGAATGTGACTACAGGAAATAACCAGAGACTGCGAATGCGACTACAGGAAATAACCAGAGACTGTGAATGCGACTACAGGAAATAACCAGAGACTGTGAATGCGACTACAGGAAATAACCAGAGACTGTGAATGCGACTACAGGAAATAACCAGAGACTGCGAATGCGACTACAGGAAATAACCAGAGACTGCGACTACAGGAAATAACCAGAGACTGCGAATGCGACTACAGGAAATAACCAGAGACTGGGAATGCAACTACAGGAAATAACCAGAGACTGCGAATGCGACTACAGGAAATAACCAGAGACTGCGAATGTGACTACAGGAAATAACCAGAGACTGCGAATGCGACTACAGGAAATAACCAGAGACTGCAAATGCGACTACATTAGATGACCAGAGACTGGAGATGCGACTACAGGAGATGACGAGACTGCGGATGCGACTACAGGAAATAACCAGAGACTGCGAATGCGACTACAGGAAATAACCAGAGACTGCGAATGCGACTACAGGAAATAACCAGAGACTGCAAATGCGACTACAGGAAATAACCAGGTTGCAAATGCGACTACATTAGATGACCAGAGAGTGGGGATGCAACTACAGGAGATGACTAGACTGCGGATGCGACTACAGAAAATAACCAGCGACTGCGAATGCGACTACAGGAAATAACCAGACTGCGAATGCGTCTACAGAAAATAACCAGAGACTGCGAATGCGACTACAGGAAATAACCAGACTGCGAATGCAACTACAGGAGATGACCAGAGACTGGGGATGCAACTACAGGAAATAACCAGAGACTGCGAATGCTACTACAGGAAATAATCAGACTGTAAATGCGACTACAGGAAATAACCAGACTGCGAATGCGACTACAGGAAATAACCAGATTGCGAATGCGACTACAGGAAATAACCGGAGACTGCGAATGCGACTACAGGAAATAACCAAACTGCGAATGCAACTACAGGAGATGACCAGAGACTGGGGATGCGACTACAGGAAATAACCAGGTAGCCAGTTTTAAAATTTTAACTTTCAGCAATGCACAGCTATACAGGGGGGTAAACAACATTTCCAGGGATGGTTTAGCAAAAAAAGGGGCCGTGTATATAATGTAGGCAGAAGGACCTACCTGACCAGCCGGGCTCACCTCCCGCTCTCAGAGGTCCGGGGGCAGACCTTTCGGTGGTAGGGGGCGGAGCTTTCATCGGTAGGGGCAGGGCTTTCGTCGGTAGGGGCGGGCTTTCAACGGTAGGGGCGGGGATTTTTGTGGTCCAGGGCGGAGCTCTCAGAAGTGCAGGAGAGACATACAGACTCAGACTACATGGGGAGGGGTGGGGCAGGGCAGGGTCAGAGCGTCAGTGGAGCTCCCTGCCCCGCCCCTCCCTGCTGACAGAGCCTCCCTCAGCCTAAGCCGAGCCCTGCGGCGCCGGGAGCTGTATTAATCCGGGAGGATGGGGGTTTTCGTGCGGTGTGGGGGGCGGCTTTTTACCACTACTGAGCTGACTGAGCCGCTCATGAGGCCCCTCCTGACGTCGGGCCCTCGGTCAGCGACCGAGTGCCCAAATGGTCAGTCCGCCCCTGTCGCTGGGTGATCTGGAGCCAGTGTAGGGACTGGAGGAGATGGTTGGCAGACACTGAGTGGTTGGTAAGGTGGATAAGTCTGGCAGCAGCATTCATTATAGACTGAAGAGGATATAGCCTATGGAGAGGCAGGCCAATGAGAAGGGAGTTGCAATAGTCAAAGCGAGAGATAACAAGGGAGTAAATGAGGAGCTTGGTGGTTTCATTTGATAAAAAGGGGTGAATTTTGCGGAGGTGAATTCTACAAACTTTAGACAACAATTGGATTTGAGGCTGAAAGGACAAGTCAGAGTCTAGGATTACACCTAGTACCCTGTTGTGAGGGAAGGAATTGATGGTTGCATTATTGATTTTGATGGAAAAGTCATGGAGGGGGGCACGGGGGGGGGGGGATAATAATAGCTCCGTTTTAGAGAGATTTAGTTTAAGGAAGTGGTGCGACATCCATGCTGATATGTCAGTTAGTAAGTTAGTAATGCGAGAGGAGACTGAAGGAGTGAGGTGACGAGTAGACAGATAGATTCGGGTGTCATCGGCATATAAGTGGTATTATTAAAAGCTGACAATCTGATGACAGGTCCTCTTTAGACTGCTTACAGTTTAAAACCTGTTTTTGGAGATCTTTTGTTTAACTTTTTTTTTTTTAACTGCTGAATCCACATTGTGGGTCAGCAGTGCAATTGTAAGCTCAGGATTTGGCTTGCGGTTGCAAAGCAGTCCCATTGAACTCAGTTAAAGAGGAACTGCCGTCTGCTCACATAATTTGTAATAAAAACATCTTTGCCATTCTGAAGCTTCCCTCCAACCACTTTGCATATTATTTTATATATACTGTGATTCTGTACTTGCCAATTATGCTGCAGAAATCTCCCTCTACTGAGTCTGGCTGCAGCCATTTTAACTGTGGGCAGCTGAAGCTGCTGCCTGTTCACTTCCTGGATTTACACAGACACACAAAGGCACACCCCCAGCCCTGCAGCTCTCATTGGCCCTCTTATGACTAATCCCCCCTCCCTTCCTGGCAAACTCTCATGAGAGTGAGAGAGAGAGAGCTGTGCATGATGTCATAGGCCTAGGCTAATGACCAGACAAGAAACAGGAAGTGGGCTGTATAAGGGATTTACTTGCAGAAAAAAAAATGTTTTACTATCCAAAGTTAAAACAACAACAAGGGCAGAAGATTTAATAGATGGAAAGATGAAAAAATTACTAAAGGTCCGCTTTAAGTTAAATATACTGCGGCTGTGAAGTAAAGCATCACAGCCTGAGGCTCTAATTGGCTTGTTTAACCGCTTCCGGACCAGCGGCCGCAATTATGCTGCGGCAGGTTGGCTCCCCTGTGCGAGCCTTTGTAGCTATACGTCGGCTCTTTAAGATGCCTCCAGCTGCACGCGTGCGCCCAAAGCGTGTCCCTGGAGCCGATGCGAGTGCCTGGCGGGCGTGATGCCCACCGCGCACCCAAGATTGATTGTTACAGAACGAGAACGGGGATCTGTGTGTGTAAAAACACACAAATCCCGGTTCTTTCAAGGGAGTAGAGACAGATTGTGTGTTCCTACTAAGTAGGAACACCGATCTCTCTCTTCCCCTAGTCAGTCCCACCCCCCCTCCTACAGTTAGAACACACCAAGTGAACACAGTTAACCTCTTGATCGCCCCCTAGTGTTAACCCCTTCCCTGCCAGTGTCATTTATACAGTAATTAGTGCATTTTTAGAGCACTGATCGCTGTATAAATGTCACTGGTCCCAAGAATGTGTCAAAAGTGTCCGATTTGTCCACCGCAATATCGCAGTCCCGATAAAAATCGCAGATCACTGCCATTACTAGTAAAAAAAAATAAAAATAAAATAATATTAAAAATGCCATAAATCTATCCCCTATTTTGTAGATGCTAGAACTTTTGTGTAAACCAATCAATATAAACTTATTGCGATTTTTTTTTCTTACCAAAAATATGTAGAAGAATACATATCAGCCTAAACTGAGGAAAACATTTTTTTTTTTTATTTTTAAATTGGGGATATTTATTATAACAAAAAGATATTGGGGTTATTTACGAAAGGCAAATCCACTTTGAACTACAAGTGCAATGTGCACTTGAAATTTCACTGAAAGTGCACTTGGAAGTGCAGTCGCAGTAAATCTGAGGGGTAGATCTGAAATGAGGGGAAGCTCTGCTGATTTTATTATCCAATCATGTGCAAGGTAAAATGCTGTTTTTTATTTTCCTTGCATGTCCCCCTCGGATCTACAGCGACTGCACTTCCAAGTGCACTTTCAGTGCAATTTCAAGTG
Source organism: Aquarana catesbeiana (assembly GCF_042186555.1). Taxonomy (NCBI): domain Eukaryota; kingdom Metazoa; phylum Chordata; class Amphibia; order Anura; family Ranidae; genus Aquarana; species Aquarana catesbeiana. The sequence continues at coordinate 238,719,953 of NC_133336.1, forward strand.
CACTTTGCACTTGTAGTTTGCACTTGTAGTGCAAAGTGGATTTACCTTTCGTAAATAACCCCCAGTGTGTGTTTTTTGTTTCAAAATTGTTGCTCTTTTTTTGTGTATAGCGCAAAAAATAAAAACTGCAGAGATGATCAAATACCACCAAAAGAAAGCTCTATTTGTGGAGAAAAAGGTCAATTTTGTTTGGGTACAGCGTCGCACGAGCGCGCAATTGTCAGTTAAAGTGATGCAGTGCCGTATCGCAAAAAATGGCCTGGTCATTCAGCAGCCAAATCTGCAATTGATGGTCACAGTGAAGCTGCAATTGATGGGCACAATGAGGCTGCATTTGATGAGCACAGCAAGACTGCATTTGATGAGCACAATGAGACTGCATTTGATGAGCACAATGAGACTGCAATTGATGGGCACAATGAGACTGCAATTGATGGGCACAATGAGGCTGCAATTGATGGGCACAGTGAAGCTGCAATTGATAAGCACAGTGAGGCTGCATATAATGGGCACAATGGGGCTACAATTGATGGGTACAGTGAGGCTGCAATTGATTGGCACAATGAGGCTGCATTTGATGAGCACAGTGAGGCTGCATATAATGGGCATTGTTTTATCTAGCAGTAATGATACATAATCACCTGATAAATAGCTATTTACAGTCTAATGCCCCGTACACACGGTCGGACTTTGTTCAGACATTTCAACAACAAAATCCATGGATTTTTTCCGGCGGATGTTGGCTCAAACTTGCCTTGCATACACACAAAGTTGTCGGAAAATCCGATCGTTCTGAACGCGGTGACGTAAAACATGTACGTCGGGACTATAAACGGGGCAGTGGCCAATAGCTTTCATCTCTTTAGTTATTCTGAGCATGCGTGGCACCTTGTGCGTCGGATTTGTGTACACACGATCGGAATTTCCGACAACGGATATTGTTGTCGGAAAATTTTATATCCTGCTCTCAAACTTTGTGTGTCGGAAATTCCGATGGAAAATGTGTGATGGAGCCCACACACGTTTAGAATTTCCAACAAGGTCCTATCACACATTTTCCGTCGGAAAATCCGACCGTGTGTACAGGTAACAGTCTACATTACTAACAGTTTAATTTTTCAGTTTGTTTGCGCCCCCCAAAAAATTTGGAGCACCAGCTGCCACTGGGTCAGCATTGGCTCAGACTGGAACTGGTTAGTGAAAAACAAGATCAGAATTAAAATAACTCTTGCTAAAGATATTGAGTTCTAAATTTATTGTTCAATTTGTTCCATGAATCATGAAACGATTGTCTTTAAAAGCATGGCAATGGGATTTACAAATAAAATTAAGGAGCTTTTTTTAAAAAAAAAATTGCTTGTTTATGCTAAAGCTAAAACAAAAAACAAATAAAAATTATTTTTAAGCATAAAAAACTTCAAGAGAAAACAATTACCTAGAGTTTATTGGGAATACCAAAAAGTTCATCTGGAGTTGATACAGATAGACCTTTTAAAAAACATTTCTTATATTTGTTTCACCAAAAATCATTACATTGTAAGGAGCTCCTCCAGGCACATGCAACTATCTACAATGTAACTTTTTTGGTTTCCATTTTACTAGTATTGTAACACCACAATTTGTACTTTATTTTAAAACATATAGTTTACCACATCATTTATACAGTTTAATGTTTTTTTGTGAAAAAAGTTCAAAGAAAAAGGGTAATAACAAGTTCTGTCTGAATTCAAACTTTGCTAGGTATGCAGATGCTGTAAAGTTTTAATTGTGATCTCAAATTAACTTTAAGAAATGCGCTGTTGACATGAAAAAAAAAATGGATATAACTTACATGATTGAAGGCTGAGAAGTATAATCAGGATCCATAAACAAAGGTTTTTCATTCTTCATTATTCTGCAGACAATTTTTAGAGGTAAAAAGTTTTATCTAACTGAAACAGGAAGCATACTTACCATAACTTCCTCAAACTTCGGCGCACATCACATGGGTAGTCTGACATCACTACAGTGTGAACCCGGGCTCAGTGGGGCTTCGATGAGTTCCTTCCGGCGCCACAGTGCCCCAGGAGAAAGTGGGAGCTGGAACCCTCCAAAAAAAAAAAAATGACATGCCAAATGTGGCAGGCATGTCAGAGGATCACTTTCCCCTAAAGTGGAAGTTCCATTTTTTTTAACCCCTTGATCGCCCCCTAGTATTAACCCCTTCCCTGCCAGTGACATTTATACATTGATCAGTGCATTTTATTTAGCACTGATCACTGTAATAATGTCACTGTTCCCCAAAAAGTGTCACTTGGGGTCAGGTTTGTCCTCCGCAATGTCGCAGTCCTGCTAAAAATCGCAGATCGCCGCCATTACCAGTAAAAACAATAAAAAAAAAATTAAAGTCCATAAATCTATCCCATAGTTTGTAGACGCTATAACTTTTGTCCAAACCAATCAATATAATCAATATACGCCTATTGCAATTTTTTTTACCACAAATATGTAGAAGAATGCATATTAGCCTAAACTGATGAATAAATTTGTTTATTTTTGTATTTTTTGGGGGATATTTATTATAGCAAAAAAGTAAAAAATGTTGTTTTCTTTTCAAAATTGTCGGCATTTTTTTGTTTATAGTGCAAAAAATAAAAACTGCAGAGGAGATCAAATACCACAAAAAGGAAGCTCTATTTGTGGGATAAAAGGACGTCAATTTTGTTTGGGTACAACGCCGCACAACTGCGCAATTGTCAATTAAAGCAGCACAGTGCCGTAACGCAAAAAATGGCCTGGTCATTAAGGGGGTAAATCCTTCCGGGGCTGAAGTGGTTAATAAAGCGCGTTCCGAAGCCTTGTTTTGAAGCGAGTGTAAACTAGCCCTAATGCCCCGTACACACGGTCGGACATTGATTGGACATTCCGACAACAAAATCCTAGGATTTTTTCCGACGGATGTTGGCTCAAACTTGTCTTGCATACACACGGTCACACAAAGTTGCCGGAAAATCAGATAATTCTGAACGCGGTGACGTAAGACACGTACGTCAGGACTATAAACGGGGCAGTAGCCAATAGCTTTCATCTCTTTATTTATTTTGAGCATGCGTGGCACTTTGTGCGTCGGATTTGTGTACACACGATCGGAAATTCCAACAACGGATTTTGTTGTCGGAAAATTTTATAGCCTGCTCTCAAACTCTGTGTGTCGGAAAATCTGATGGAAAATGTGTGATGGAGCCTACACATGGTCGCAATTTCCGACAACAAGGTCCTATCACACATTTTCCGTCGGAAAATCCGACCGTGTGTATGGGGCATTATTCTGTTAAAATTTGCTAGGTTTCCCCCTTTCCAGTAAGAATACACCAGGGAAATGCCAATCAGTGCCCAGGTAGCTGCCAATCAGTGCCATTGAAAAATGCCTGCCAGTGCCAATGATGCCTATCAGTGAAATCCAGTGCCAGCCATCAGTGCCCATCACTGACTATCAGTGCTGCCTTTCAGTACCCATCAGTGCAGCCTTTCAGTGCCCATCAGTGTCGCCTATCAGTGCCTGCCAGTGCCACCTATCAGTGCCGCCTATCAGTGCCCATCGTCAGTGCCCATCAGTGCCACCTCATTGGTGCCATCTCATTGGTGCCACCTCATCGATGCCACCTTATCAGTGCCCATCAGTGCAGCTTATCAGTGCCCATCAGTGAAGGAGAAAACATACTTATTTACAAAATTTTATAACAAAAACAAAGAAATACTTTTTTTTTTCAAAATTTTCGGTCTTTTTTTATTAGTTTAGCAAAAAAAAAAAAAAACGCAGAGGTGATCAAATACCACCAAAAGAAAGCTCTATTTATGGGAAGAAAATGATAAAAATTTAGTTTGGGTACAGTGTAGCATGACCGCGTAATTGTCATTTAAAAAGTGACAGCGCTGAAAGCTGAAAAATGGCCTGGGTAGGAAGGTACGAAAGTGCCCGGTATTGAAGTGGTTAACTAACATCCAGACATAGCCTGGCAAAACACATTTAACTCATCATAAACAATCAGAAACCTCATTGACAGGACCTAAGCAATTGAGGTAACAAGAATCCAAAGTCTGGTGTTTTATTAGCTAAACAAAAATTCTAATTTCCAGGCTCAAATAATTTGAGCCCCTGAAGCAAACATCCATTCTGGCTTATCAGCATTAGGCTGGCTTTATTACCCTATTATAAAATAGCTTAGCTTGAAAAAAAAACCCCACACATTTCTCGCTAACTATCCCCACCTGCCGAGCCCGTGGTTCAAGACGACCGTAAGTTCGACTCGAACATCGGGTGTTAGTCTGTTCTAAAACAAACTGTACATATCAGGCGTTCGCCATTTTTTTGCGATACGGCACTGCGTTAATTTAACTGACAATTGCGTGGTCTTGCGACATGTACCCAAATAAAATTGATGTCCTTTTTTTCCCTCAAATAGTTTTCTTTTGGTGATATTTGATCACCTTTTGCATTTTTTATTTTTTTGCCTTAGAAACAAAAAAAACACCAACAATTTTGAAAAAAAAATTTTTTTTTTACTTTCTGCTATAAACTAACTATATACTATGATTGTATGTTTTTCTTTTTTTTTTGGTTGAACTAGATTGACTTGTGTCTTTTTTAAAACAGACTAACTATGTAACTATATATAAAACATTAAAAAAAATTTAAAAAATCTAATTTCTTCATCAATTTAGGCTAGTATGTATTCTGCTACATATTTTTGGTAAGCAAAATCCCAATAAGCGTATATTGATTGGTTTGCGCAAACGTTATAACGTCTACAAACTATGGGATATTTTTATGGCATTTTTTATTTTTATTTTTTTTTACTAGTAATGTCGGAAATCAGCGACTTATAGCGGGACTGCGACACTGCGGCAGACAAATCGGACACCTAACTGACACTTTTGACACTTTTTTGGGAACCAGTGATACTAATACAGTGATCAGTGCTAAAAATATGCACTTTCACTGTACTAATGACACTGGCAGGGAAGGGGTTAACATCAGGGGCAATCAAAGGGTTAAGTGTGTCCCTAGGGAGTGCTTTCTAACTGTGTGGGGGATGGACTGACTGGGGGGAACACAGAGATCTGTGTTCCTGTTTAGCAGGAACACAAGATCTCTGTGTTCATCCCTGTCTGAATGGCGATCTGCCTTGTTTACATAGGCAGATCACCGTTCTGCCTCTCTGGGGAACGATGGCGGGTGGCCGGCGGACATCACATCCGCCGGACCTGCTGATTGGCTCCCTCTCTGGCCAGGGCCGGACTGGCCAACTGGGATACCGGGACATTTCCTGGTAGGCTGCCTGCCCTGGGGCCGCTTTGATCTATGCTGTGGCTGCAGTTCTCCCCTCCCTCCTGCTCCCCCTCCTCCTGCCTACTTGTCACACAGCGGGAGACTGCTGTGTCACAGAGCTGAGTGTGAAAAGTTTGGCCGCGCTGTGATAAAAGTCCAGCCCTCCTCCTAGACCTGCTTGTGTGATAGACGCAGTGTTCTGTCTATCTACACGAGCTGGTCTAGGAGGAGGGCTGGACTTTTATCACAGCGCGGCCAAACTTTTCACACTCAGCTCCATGACACAGCGGACGATCCCGCTGTGTGTAATGCATGCACTGACTGGTGAGGCTGCAATGAGGGCACAGTAAGGCTGCAATGGTGGCGAGGGAGGCTGCAATGAGGGCATGGTAAGGCTGCAATGATGTGAGGGAGGCTGCAATGAGAGCACAGTAAGGCAGCAATGATGGTGAGGGAGGCTGCAATGAGGGCACAGTAAGGCAGCAATGATGGTGAGGGCTGCAATGAGGGCACAGTAAGGCAGCAATGATGGTGAGGGAGGCTGCAATGAGGGCACAGTAAGGTGGCAATGATGGCGAGGGAGGCTGCAATGAGGGCACAGTAAGGTGGCAATGATGGTGAGGGAGGCTGCAATGAGGGCACAGTAAGGCTGCAATGATGGTGAGGGAGGCTGCAATGAGGACACAATAAGGCCTGGAATGATGGTGAGGGAGGCTGCAATGAGGGCACAGTAAGATTGCAATGATGGTGAGGGAGGCTGCAATGAGGACACAATAAGGCCTAGAATGATGGTGAGGGAGGCTGCAATGAGAGCACAGTAAGGCAGCAATGATGGTGAGGGAGGCTGCAATGAGGGCACAGTAAGGCTACAATGATGGTGAGGGAGGCTGCAATGAGGATACAATAAGGCCAGGAATGATGGTGAGGGAGGCTGCAATAAGAGCACAGTAAGGCAGCAATGATGGTGAGGGAGGCTGCAATGAGGGTACAGTAAGGTGGCAATGATGGTGAGGGAGGCTGCAATGAGGGCACAGTAAGGCTGCAATGAAGGTGAGGGAGGCTGCAATGAGGACACAATAAGGCCTGGAATGATGGCGAGGGAGGCTGCAATGAGGGCATAGTAAGGCGGCAATGATGGTGAGGGAGGCTGCAATGAGGGTACAGTAAGGCTGCAATAATGGGGAGGGAGGCTGCAATGAGGGCACAGTAAGACTGCAATGATGGTGAGGGAGGCTGCAATGAGGGCACGGTAAGGCAGCAATGATGGTGAGGCTGCAATGAGGGCACGGTAAGGCGGCAATGATGGGCACAGTGAGGCTGCAATGATGGGTATGGTGAGACTGCAATGATGGGCATGTGAGGCTGCAATGATGGGCACAGTGAGGCTGCAATGATGGGCATGGTTAGGCGGCAATGATGGGCACAGTAAGGCGGCAATGATGGGCACAGTAAGGCTGCAATGACGGTGAGGCTGCAATGAGAGCACGTTAAGGCTGCAATGAGGGTATGGTAAGGCGGGAATGATGGGCACGGTGAGGCTGCAATGATGGGCACGGTGAGGCTGCAATGATGGGCACGGTGAGGCTGCAATGATGGGCATGGTGAGGCTGCAACGATGGGCACATTGAGGCTGCAACGATGGGCATAGTGAGGCTGCAATGATGGGCACAGTGAGGCTGCATTTGATGGGCACTGGTGAGGCTGCATTGATCTCTTGTATTATGTGCGCAGTCTCTGACCATCTCTTGTATCATGTCCACAGTCTCTGACCATCTCTTGTACCATGTCTGCAGTCTCTGACCATCTCCTGTATCATGTCTACATTCTCTTAACATCTTAGTATCATGTCCTAAGTCTCTGACCATCTCCTGTACCATGTCCGCAACCTCTGACCATCTCTTGTCTTATATCATGTCTGCAGTCTCTGAGGGAGTCTGGAGAGGAGTCAAGAATGGGAGCACCGCTGGGATGGGGATCATGGATGAAGTCAGACGTGTGTGGACTGTGGAGAGGAGACTATAGGAAAACCAGAGCCACCAAGCTGGAGCCAACTGACTGATCCCTGCAAGATGCACCTGAGAGGAGGTCAGTGACAGCGCCGCCAGGTCAGTCTGAGGGGGGGGGGTCACTGATGTAAGGGGGAGTAAATACAATAATGTAAGGGGTAACTGATATAAAGGTTTCCCCCCTATATCATTAACCCATGCCCACCCCCTTACCCTAGTGTATTCTTTCTGCGGAAGGTGGTCTCTGGTCACCAGAGTCCCCCACATTCCCAGAGTCCCAGGTGTCCCCCTTGATGATTGCTCCACTTTTACTACTTTTAACTGAAATTTACTGTTAGATCTATCTAATCTATCTATCTATCTATCTATCTATCTATCTATCTATCTATCTATCTATCTATCTATCCCTAGCCCTATGTGCTTTCATATATATCTTATCTATATATAATACGCTCTTCAAATGTGCTTTAAAATGCATGCTTTTCCCTTTTTATGAACAGGAAAATAATGATGTTATGATGTTGGGCTGGAATAATGATGCTATGGGGCTGGTATGAAATTATTTCCAGGGCTGGTTTTTATTCCCAGTCCGTCCCTGCATCTGGCCAATCAGCGCGCGCGTGCCCCCTGCTGTCTATTGCATAAAATGACATACAGGTACGTTGTTTCAAGCAATAGAGCAGACCTGCAGCAGTATATGTACTGTGGCTGGTAGGAAAGTAGTTAAAAGAGGGCTATGGTGACTGTGGTATGCATGTCTCCCTGGGACTGCTTTGCTGGTTCCTTCTGTTTTGTGTTTCAGGTGACAGGCAACAGCAGCAGCCTGTCATTGCTTCTAAATATCCCATCCAGAGCGGAGGGAGGTGTTCTGGAGGGAAGAGCCAACTCGTCTGAGGCACTGAAGTGAAGGATTTTATTGCTGGCTGTTGCTGCTTGTGTCGGCGGGATGGAATGTGCTGGCCGTTCATTGACACATAGGACAGTCCTGGGCATGGCCATCATTAACACAGGGCAAAGGGGACAACTGCCCTGGGCCCAGTCATTGTTGTGGTGCCTAAAGCAGCTTCTCATTGAGCCCGTACTGCCCACAAATAGTTGTTAAGTGGATTCGGGAAAGCCCAAGTAAATGTTTGCCCAGAGTCCAATCAATATTAAAGATGGCCCTGGTCCTGGGGAAACCCACCTAGCAGCTTCTACAGCTGTTACTACTGCTCTCTAGGGATGAGCTCGAACATCGGGTGTTTGCTCGTTCACTGAACAGCGAACATTATGGGGCTTTTGTGGGAAATCCGCCCCACAATGCACTGCGAGCTCACAGTGCATTAACGTCTGATGATTGGCCAAAGCATGCACCTGACCTGCATGCTTTGGCCAATCACAGCTCGCTCTGCTGAGAGAGCCATAATGGGCTAAAGGCAGGGTGCCTTTGGCCAATCATGGCTTAGGGGGACTAAGTCCACGCCCCACACTATATAAGGCTGCTTACATAGCGGCTTAAGTCCATCAAAAACCACAGTTTGTATGGGTGAATATCAAAAATTCAGATATTGAAGGTGAGTCCACAGTGATGAATGGTCAAGGTTCACACCAAAGTGACTAGTGAAATAATTTCAAGCCAGGCGTGGATACTAGATTGGTAGCAGCAGATGTTACCTCTCTATTAGGGATGAGCTTCGAGTCCGAGTCGAACTCATGTGACTTCCCTGTGGCATTCCCCGTGACGTCACAGGGAAGTCCCGTCAAGTCACCGTGCGTCAGAGGGGGGCGGGGTCACCGGGTGGCCCCGCCCCCCGTTATTTAAGAACCGTCAGACGAGGAGACGCCGTCACACAGCGGGAGCCTCCCTTCATGCATGGATGCGGAGCGGCCCGGAGAAGAAAAGAAGAGAAGATGAAGATGAAGAAGAGAAGAGGATGAAGAAGAAGATGAAGAGAAGAGCGGGAGCCTCCCCTCATGCCATGGGTGCGGAGCGGCCCGAGGAGAAGAAGATAGAAGACGCCGCGGAGAAGATGCTGGACGAGAACGCCGGAGGAAGAACCAGAAGAGCCAGAAGAACCAGAAGAAGAAGAAGATGAAGGAAGATAGAAGAAGCATTTAAATAAAGGAATTGTCAAAAACTGTCTCTTGTCATTTTTAACTATTTTGACAGTTTTTTAGTGAAATGGTAGGGGTAAGTACCCCCTTACCATTTCACACAGGGGGGGGGCCGGGATCTGGGGGTCCCCTTGTTAAAGGGGGCTTCCAGATTCCGATAAGCCCCCCGCCCGCAGACCCCCACAACCACCGGCCACGGTTGTGGGGATGAGGCCCTTGTCCTCATCAACATGGGGACAAGGTGTTTTGGGGGGCTACCCCAAAGCACCCTCCCAATGTTGAGGGCATGTGGCCTGGTACGGTTCAGGAGGGGGGGGCCGCACTCTCGTCCCCCCCTCTTTTCCTGCGGCCTGCCAGGTTGCGTGCTCGGATAAGGGTCTGGTATGGATTTTTGGGGGAACCCCACAACGTTTTTTTCTTTTTTTTGGCGCGGGGTTCCCCTTAATATCCATACCAGACCTGAAGGGCCTGGTATGGAATTTAGGGGGACCCCCCCACGTCATTTTTTTTTTTTTTAATTTTGGTTCGGGGTTTCCCTGTGGGGAATTCCCATGCCGTTTTTATCAATGAACTTCTATGTGTATTGTCGGCAATGCAATAGCCGCGGGTAGTTTTAAATGTGTTTTTTCCTTCCAAATGTCATTTTGCTGTCAGACTGTTCTAAACACAGGAAACATGCGCCCCTTTACAGGCATACTATAGACACCCCCCAGGTACGAAATTTAAAGGGATATTACACTTTTATTGTTTGACTTTAAGCATTATTAAAATCACTGCTCCTGAAAAAACGGCCGTTTTTAAAACTTTTTTTTGCATTGATCTATGTCCCCTGGGGCAGGACCCGGGTCCCCAAACACTTTTTATGACAATAACTTGCATATAAGCCTTTAAAATTGGCACTTTTGATTATTCATGTTCGTGTCCCATAGACTTTAACGGTGTTCGCGTGTTCGAGCGAACTTTTTTCCTGTTCGCATGTTCTGGTGCGAACCGAACAGGGGGGTGTTCGGCTCATCCCTACTCTCTATATACGATAATTCCTCATCAGCTTGGCTTGGATGCAGTGTTCCTGTACCTTAATCGGTCTTCTAACCTTCCTCGTGAGCAAAATGACTTTATTATGGTTTTGTTGGAGTATTTTTTTTTTCTTTTTCTTAAAGCGGAGTTCCACACAAAAATGGAACTTCCGCTTTTCGGAACCCTCCCCCCCTCCGGTGTCACATTTGGCACCTTTCAGGGGGGAGGGGGGTGCAGATACCTGTCAAAGACAGGTATTTGCACCCACTTTCGGCATAGACTCCCATGGGAGTCTATGCCTCTTCCCGTCCCGACCGTGCTGTCTGCTGGGAACACACAGCTCCCAGGAGAGAGCGGGGACCATTAGGGACGCGCAGCGTGACTCGCGCATGCGCAGTAGGGAACCGGGAAGTGAAGCCGGAACGCTTCACTTCCTGATTCCCTCACCTAGGATGGCGGCGGCAGCTGCCGAGAACCGAGCGGGTTCTCGGCGTCCCCTGCCGACATCGCTGGACCCCGGGACAGGTAAGTGGCAATGTATTAAAAGTCAGCAGCTGCAGTATTTGTAGCTGCTGGCTTTTAATATTTCTTTTTTTTGGCGGTGTGGGTGGCCCCCCGCTTTAACCACTTCAGCGTTTACTTTTGAGAGACTCATTTCAACTTAACGTTCAAAAACTGTCCCTTCTCGAGTTCACATCACCGCGGTTACTTTGTATTTTGCATAGAAAAAAAAATGAGAAAAAAAAAAGATTCCTTTCCTTTATTTGTATAAAAAACTTTAAAAAAAGATTTTTTCCCACTCTACCCCATTCCCCTGCTACCTTCCCTATTCTAATTTCTACCCACCCCACCCCCTCCCCCGCCTCACCATTGACACTTTTCCAACCTTCCCCAGATGTTATTTCTCCTTGAGATCCGTTGCTTCCAGCAGCTTCTCCCAATAGCTGTCCAAGGTTTTGTATCTTTCCCACCCATTCCAGATGGAGATACATTTATCTAGTTGCCCTTCATCTTTGCAACAAAGTAATTCCATTCTGTGATAGTACTCCACCTGCCTAAACCATTTTCCCAGGTCTGGGCTTTCACTCCTTAGCCAATTCTTTGGTATCAGTCCCTTTGCAGCATTTAGTAGTTTTGATGTTACTTTTTTCATATATTGCTTTTTGGGAATTTTAGCATCGTGGAACAGACAGGTCAACCTATTGTTTTCTATCTTCTCTCCTGTGATCTCCTTTACACTTGTAATTACTTGCTGCCAGAATACGCTGATTTTCGGGCAGTCCCACCAAATGTGTATCATCGTGGCTTTTTTCCACAGTTTCTCCAACATAATGGCGATTTTTCTTGATTGATTCTGTGAAGTCTCTCCGGGGTCATATACCACCTAACCAAGAATTTGTAGTTCATCTCGATGGTGTTTATATCCCATGCTTGGTTATATCCACCTGCAATCATTTTCTCGACTTGTTGCTCTTCCAAATTTGTTTCCAATTCTTTTAGCCATTTTTCTATGAAGGAAGGCCTCTTTTGACCTTCAATATCCGATAGGAATTCATAAACCTTCAAAATCCCTCCCTTCAATGGCATTGGTGTCGTACAGAGCTTTTCCAACTTATTTAAGTCTTCTGCGTCTCTAAACGGATGTGGTGATGTAGTGACTATGTGCTTTAATTGTAAATATTCCCATTCACGCAATTTCCCGCCAAATTTAATCTCCAATTCTTGTGCAGATTCCATCTTCCCTTTTCTAGTGATATCTTTAATTTGTGGATCCTTTATTCTTAATCTTCAAAATATGTCCTCACCCGGTATGAAAATTTTTGTTCCCATAAGGGCGATTAATGGTGAATTGTGTACCCATTTTTGTTTCCGATATAGTGCATCCCAAGTTCTAAAGACATTTATTGTCAAATCGTGTGAATTGGAATCTAATGTTCTATACTTATTTGAAATCCAAATATTTTTATGAAGCGTGGTTTTGCTTAGTGTTTTCTATCTCAATCCATTTTTTTTCTTTGTTTTCTTTCGTCCACTCAATCATATGTGCTAGAATTACTGCTTTGTAATACCTAAAAATATCAGGTGCTGCTAAACCCCCGTGCTGTCTTTTCCTAGAAATTAGTGCAAATTTTACTCTTGGTTTCTTACTTTGCCAAATAAATTTTGTCAGTATTTTCTGTAAAGTCTTGAAGAAGCTCTGTGGGATCCCTATTGGTAACATTTGGAATTTATACAATATTTTTGGTAGTATTACCATTTTAAGCGTGTTGACTCTTCCGATCCACGATATTGATTGTATGTTTATCCTTTTAACTTCTGCCCTGATTTCGTTCAATAATGGAATGTAGTTTGCAAGATAAATTTTCTCGAGTGATGGTGTTAGTTTAATCCCAAGATAGGGTAGCTCTCCTTTTACCCACTTAAATGGGAATTCTTTTTGAAGGGCCAAGATATCTTTTTTTCCCACTCCAAGGTTCAGTATCTCTGTCTTTATGGGATTTATTTTGAAATTTGAAAGTTCACCGTACCTATTCACTTCTGTCAGGATGTTTAACAGAGTTTCTCTGGGCTTAGTCACATACACTAGGATATCGTCGGCGTAAGCCGCAATTTTATGTTCTTTTTCCTCTACCCTCGCCCCCTCTATCCCAGGGTTGTTTCGCAGAGTTGCCAAGAAAGGCTCCAATGACAACACATATAGAAGGGGTGAGAGCGGGCATCCCTGTTGCGTTCCATTGATCTTTTCATATTTAGATGACATCTTACCGTTTACCCTTACTTTTGCCGTCAGCCTATTATAGAGGTTGTTTATCCACTTCATTATTTTAGGCCCCAATCCAAACTGTTGTAACGTAGTCATCATGAATCCCCAGTCTACCCTGTCAAATGCTTTTTCTGCATCAATTGACAGGAGTAAATCTGGGGAGACATTGACGTTCTTTCTTCTCAGCATCAGAATTGTTTTTATGCTGTTGTCCCTTCCTTTTCTGCCCGGAATGAACCCTGTCTGGTCTGGACTTATCCAGAGTGGCATCAAACTTTTTATTCTCGTGGCTAATATTTTGGCATAGAGCTTTGTGTCCGTATTCAATAAAGCGATCGGCCTATAGCTTGAGCAGTTGACTCTGTCTTTTCCTTCTTTAGGTATTATGGTGATGTGTGCCAGAAGTGACTCTTTTCTAATATCTTACTCTTCCCCTATTTTGTTTAGATATTTGCACAATCTTGGAATCAATTGATCTTGAAATTTTTTATAATATCTAATCGTGAATCCGTCTGGCCCCGGGACTTTTACCAGCAGAGGTTTCCTTTAGTGCCGTCTTGATCTCTTCTTGTGTTATCTCCTTTTCTAAATCCGTTAAAAGGTCAGGTTTAATTTTTGGTAGGTTAGCTTTTTCTAAATAGGTTTGGATCATCTTCTTCTTTATTTCTACTTGTTGGCTTGTTTGTTGTTTTTTTATTGCGTACAAAGAGCTGTAATATTGTGCAAAAGCTTGTGCTATATCCGTGGTTTTGTTTTTTATTTCTCCCTTTTCATTTTTTATCTTCTCTATATAGTTTAAGGTCTTTTTTTTTCTTAGGATATTCGCAAGGTGTTTTCCTGCTTTTATTTCCTGTCTTAAATCTCTCACTTACGACCCTATTGATTTCCTTTCTATCTTCTTTTTCCAACAGGTCTTTTAGTTGTTCTCTTTTAAGGATCAAGGACCGATGTATTTCCTTTAACTTCTTTTTTATGTCTTTGTTCCAGTTTATAAATTTCATTTTGGAGATTCAGCATATTACTTCTCTTTTCCTTCTTTCTTGCTCCTATAGATATTAATTTTCCCCTAATAACAGACTTGTGTGCCTCCCACAGAGTTGCTCTTGCTATATCAGGGGTACCGTTTTCCCGAAAATATTTTTTAATCTCGTCTTTTATAATTTTTACTGTGTCTCTATCTTCCAATAATTCTTTGTTAATATGCCATGTACCTCTTCCTGTAGACTCTCCTTGAAAGTTTATCTGCATAGAAACTGGGGAATGGTTTGAGAGTACTGATGTTTCTATTTCTGTCTCAAGTACTTTCTCCAGTAATCTATGTTCCAACATAATATAGTCCAGTCTCGTATGGGTTCTATGTACTATTGAGAAATATGTGTAGTCCTTTATACCTGAATGCTGTATTCGCCATACATCAACTAATTGCAGTTCCTGTAGTTTTTTTTTTACCATCCTTAGTTGTTTTCTTTCTCTGTCTGGTACAGTGGATGTGGAATCTAAATTATGATCCATAATGAAATTGAAATCCCCGCTAATATTAATTTACCCTGTTTGAATTCACACAAATCCGTCAGTTTTTCTGTTAAAAAATTTTTTTGAGTCTTTATTGGGGCAGTAGATATTTGCTAACGTGTTTGTTGGAGTATGCGGCTACTCTTAACTTTTTTTGGTTTGATGGCCATTACTACCATCAAGATAGGGTAGGGTGGCCATGGGGGCAAAATATGCCCCCAGTTTGGCTAACCTGTTTATGGCCAAGTGGGAGGAAGATATCGTCTATGCCCAGCCAAGGTCCCAGGTGACCTTGTGGGTTCGATACATAGACGACATCCTCCTCCTATGGGATGGTAGCGACTCCGACCTATCTGATTACATGGGTTTTCTTAATAATAACGACAGGGGCATCCGTCTCAATTATGAGTCTAGTTCGGAGCAGATTCATTTTTTGGATCTCATGATCTCTATACGTAACAATGAATTTGTAATGTCCACATACGTTAAACCTACCGATCGAAATGCATTTATTCCCAACGACAGTTGCCATCACTCTTCGTGGCTTAAGTCCGTACCTAAAAGTCAGTTCCGTAGACTAAAAAGGAACTGTACAGACTGTACTACGTTTCAAACTCAGGCTCAGGTTTTAACCCAGAGGTTTGTGGCCAAGGGTTATGCTCCTGACTTTGTGGCTAGCACTTTAAATCAGGTTGAGAATGTGGATCGCAAAGATCTACTCGTTACATGGGCTGAGGGTTCAGTTGATGCTTCTTACCACTGCCCCTTCATCACTAATTTTTCCTGTCAATACGCTAGAGTAAAACACATCATTACCAGGCATTGGCATATCCTTAAGAATGATAGGGTTTTGAGGCCTATCCTTCCGGATAAGCCGCAGGTTGTTTTTAGAGATGCACCATCCCTCAGAGACAAACTGGCACCTAACATTCTGAATCCCCAAATTCCGAGATCGGGTTTCTTCTCCGAACTAACAGGGTACTATCAATGCAGGAAATGTCAGGTCTGCTCAATTAATGGATGTAGGACTAGAAGAACTGTCAATTTTATCTCTACTTGTATCTCCAAATTATTCACTATAGAGCCTTTCATCACTTGTGCCACTTCCGGGGTCGTCTACATGCTGCAGTGCCCCTGCGGCCTGCAGTATGTGGGCAGGACTAAGAGACCCTTGCAAGTAAGGCTATATGAACATATTAATAATATATGTAGAGGGTTCACTAAACACTCTGTCTCCAAACACTACTTGACCACCCACAATAGAGACCCTACTGGTACTATCTTTTTGGGGATTGACAAATTCAGACCTCACTGGAGAGGTAGTGGGTTAGTCAGAAGTATCTCGAGATTGGAAATGGCCTGGGTCCATAAGATGAAATGTTACACCCCCTTCGGTCTTAATATTGAAGTTGATGACAATTCATAGATTTGGGTCGGTGGGATACTCTTTACTTTTTGGGGTGGCAGTTGGCCCTTGAGGTAGGCACCTTTATGCCAGTTTATTATTGAGACATTCTATATTCTTTTTGGATTTTTTATTTTTTCATTTATATTTTTTTATTTTTATTTTCTCAATTCATTTTCTCATTTTACTTCATTTAGTTCATGGTTTTACATTTGGTAACAGTGAATTATATATGTCTATGTGATAGTATTTGTATTTTTTCATATATTTTTTGTATGATATCATTTTCATACATGGTGTATATTTAAATTTATATTGTGAAGGGTTTACGGAGAATGGCAGGGTGCTTTCCTAGCAATAGAAATGCTATACTGTTTTTTTATTTCTGTCACTTTATAGTCCCCATATTTTTTGTTCAAATTTTTGTATTTTATTCATCTCTTTATGTATTTTGTGGGTCTCTCAGTATACCTTTGCCCAGAATTACCACTTGTGTGTGGCTCGTTTTGGTCTAGTCTGGTGGTTATAGCCTTCAATGTTTTATCGATCAGTTGAGGTATGTTACCACCAGGTAAATCTGATTTCATGTATCGGAATATTGTTCACGCTACACACTGCTATTTTTTTCAATATTCTTATTTGTATTAATTATTTGGTTCGCTATATATTTTGATGTTTATTATATATCCGGTTGTTTTTTTTTTTAATAGTTAGACTTATTTCCATGGGGGATTTATCGCTCATGGCTTCAGCTACATAGCGGCTGTGTATAGTGTGTGGACGGAGATAGATTAAGCTAGATTAGGCAGGCAGGTTAGTTAGTGGCAGTGTATTTGATATTTTGATATATATATATATATATATATATATATATATATATATATATATATATATATATATATATATATACAGCCTAGTATATATATATATATCATAGGCGTGCACAGCCTTTTGCATTAGGGTGTGCACCCCAAAGCTCAAACACACACAT
Source organism: Aquarana catesbeiana (assembly GCF_042186555.1). Lineage (NCBI taxonomy): Eukaryota > Metazoa > Chordata > Amphibia > Anura > Ranidae > Aquarana > Aquarana catesbeiana. The sequence continues at coordinate 238,737,050 of NC_133336.1, forward strand.
ATATGTATATTTACACTATATTACTAAAAGTATTAGAACGCCTGCCTTTACACACACATGAACTTTAATGGTATCCCAGTCTTAGTCCGTAGGGTTCAATATTGAGTTGGCCTGATGGCTGGCACTGATGGACGGCACCGATAGGCAGCACTGATAGGCAGCGTTTAGTGGCACTGTTTGGCAGCACTGATGGGCACTGATAGGCAGCACCAATAGGCAGCACTGATGGGCACTGAACAGCACTGATAGGCAACACTGATTGGCACTGATAGGCAGCACTGATTGGGAGCACTGATGGGCACTGATAGGCGGCACTGATGGGCACTGATTGGCACTGATAGGTGGCATTGGCTGGCACTGACAGGTGGCGCTGATTGGCACTGATAGGTGGCACTGATTGGCACTGACAGGTGGCATTGATTGGCAATGATCGGCGGTGATGTTGGGGGTGGGTGGGACCGAACAGCTATCATACACCAGCCAACAGGTTAGGGGCTGGGCGGGCCGCTCCGAGTATGTGGCTCCACTCTTTCTATCAGCTATCAAACACCAGCCAATGACAGAACTGCTTAAAAATGGGCAGAGTCACATACACGGAATAGCCCACCCAGCCCCTATCCCGTTGGCTGGTGTATTATAGCTGTTCAGCCCCGCCCACCCCTGACATCACCGCCAAGTTTTGACAGATGGTCTCTGCAAGCAGGGACATTACATGACAGTTTAAGGCACTTAGTGGCTCCTACAAGCCTGGCGATCTGCTCAATGAGAAAGCGCTATACGCTCTTGCAGCATTTCACAGGAGAACTTGGGAGACAGCCGGCATGCAGCTACACTAACGGGGTGATTAGGTTGTGCCCAGGCACACCCGGCACACCCTGTGCGCAGGCCTATGAGATAGATAGATATATATATATATACATATATATACTCTGCATTTAGCGTACACTAGATATTCAGTGTAGATTCTATATTCAGTCAATGCAGGCAGTGTATTTGATATACAGTGCCTTGCAAAAGTATTCACCCCTTTAGCATTTTTTGTGTTTTGTTGCCTCACAACCTGGAATTAACATGGATTGTTTGAGGATTTGCATCATTTATTTATAGAACATGCCCACAACTTTGAAGATTTTTTAAATTTTTTTATTGTGAAGCAAACAATAAATAGGATAAAATAACAGAAAAAGTCAACTTGCATAACTATTCACCCCCCATAAAGTCAATACTTTGTAGATCCACCTTTTGCGGCTATCACAGCTCCATGTCGCTTTGGATAAGTCTCTCTGAGCTTGCCACATCTTACCACTGGGATTTTTGCCCATTCCTCCTTGCAAAACTGCTCCAGCTCCTTCGAGTTGGATGGTTTGCGCTTGTGAACAGCAATCTTTAAGTCTGACCACAGATTTTCTATTGGATTGAGGTCTGGGCTTTGACTAGGCCATTCCAAGACATTTACATGTTTCCCCTTAAACCACTCAAGTGTTGCTTTAGCAGTGTGTTTGGGGTCATTGTCCTACTGGAAGGTGAACCTCCGCCCTAGCCTCAAATCACACACAGAGTGGTACAGGTTTTGCTCAAGAATATCCCTGTATTTAGCACCATCCATCTTTCCCTTAACTCTGACCAGTTTCCCAGTCCCGACTGCGGAAAAACATCCCCACAGCATGATGCTGCCACCACCATGTTTCACTGTGGGGATGGTGTTCTTTGGGTGATGTGATGTGTTGGATTTGCGCTAGACATAGCGTTTTCTTTGATGGCCAAAAAGTTACATTTTAGTCTCATCAGACCAGAGCACCTTCCTCCATACATGCCTTTTTGCAAACTCAAAATGTGCCATTTTGTTTTTTACTGAAAATAATGGCTTTCTTCTGCCCACACTGCCATAAAGCCCAACTCTATGGAGCGTACGGCTTTTTGTCGTCCTATGTACAGATACTCCAGTCTCTGCTGTGGAACTCTGCAGCTCCTCCAGGGTTACCTTAGGTCTCTGTGCTGCCTCTCTGATTAATGCCCTCCTTGCCCGGTCTGTGAGTTTTGGTGTGCGGCCATCTCCTGGAAGGTTTGCTGTTGTGCCATGTTCTTTCCATTTGGTTATGATAAATTTGATGGTGCTCCTAGGAATCATCAAAGATTTGGATATTTTTTTATAACTTAACCCCAACTTGTACTTCTCAACAACATTGTCCCTTACTTGTTTGGCGAGTTCCTTGGTCTTCATGGCAGTGTTTGGTTAGTGGTGCCTCTTGCTTAGGTGTTGCAGCCTCTGTGGCCTTTCAAAAAGGTGTGTATATGTAATGACAGATCATGTGACACTTAGATTGCACACAGGTGGACATCATTTCACTAATTATGTGACTTCTGAAGGTAATTGGTTGCACCAGAGCTTTTTATGGGCTTCATAACAAAGGGGGTGAATACATACGCACAAGCCAATTATCAGTTTTTTATTTCTGAAAAATAGTGTTATGTATATATTTTTCTAATTTTACTTCACCGACTTAGACTATTGTGTTCTGATCCATCACATATCATTCAGATTTTAAAAAAAACATTGAACTAAAGGCTGTAATATAACAAAATAGGTAGAAAGCCAAGGGGGTGAATGCTTTTGCAAGGCACTGTACATCCACTTTTAGCTTTAAAGAAAATTCATCTTTACCACACCTCTAGTGGGTATTTGCTGTGTTTTATTTTTAGTTATGTATTCATTTCTTTGATCTCTTTTGTGGGTGCTAAAAACATGAGCCCTCCACAGGTCCCGGAAAACCAAAAGCATTTTAAAGTCTTTCGTTCCTTCTACACTTACTAATACTGAACCACAAATCTGCAATGGTGGTCCAATCCACAGCTCTGATAGTCTTCATCTGTAAGTATATGCTTAGATACCCATTCACATAGGGGGGGCAGGATCTGGGGTCCCCCTTGTTAAAGCCCCCTGCCCGCAGACCCCCACAACCCAGGCAAGGGTTGTGGGGATGAGGGCCTTGTCACCATCAACATGGGGACAAGGTGCTTTGGTGGGGTCCCCAAAGCACCCTCCAAATGTTGATGGCATGTGGCCTGGTACAGTTCAGGGAGGGATGCTCTATCGTCCTCCCCTTTTTCTGCAGCCAGCCAGGTTGCATGCTCAGATAGGGGTCTGGTATGGATTTTTGGGGGCCCCCACACCATTTATTTTTTAAATTGGCGCGGGTTTCTACTTAAAATGCATACCAGACATGAAGGGCCTGGTATAGATTGTGCGGGGGAACCCCCACGCCATTTCAAAAAAAATTTTGGGTGTGTAGTTCCCCTTAATAGCCATACCAGACCCGAAGGGCCTGGTAATGGACTGGCGGGGAACCCACGCCGTTTTTTTCAATGATTTTTTATGTATATTGCCGGGATCCGCCAATACATTACAGCTGCGAGCAATTTTAAAGCGGAGTTCCACCCAAATTTTGAACAATATCTGTATATATTCTCTTCCTTGCCTAGATGCTGACATGCCGTTTAAAAAACTTTAAATCGCTGTAATTACCTTTTATTTTTCTATTCTTCTTTGCACTTCCTGCTTCTCCTCCCGTGGGAGTAGGCGTGTTTCTAGCCTCTCCCAGACTCCTGGGAGCTAGTCTCAGGCTTCCCAGGATGCCACTGAGCATGTGCGGGAACGAGCGGTGAATGCTGGGAGCACAGCATTCACCACATCCAGGAAATAAATGCTTGTGGGCTTCAAATGCCCACAATGAAGATGGAAACCGCCTGCAGTGAATAATATAAGTTATTCTTTCCGATGAAATCTGACACAGGCGGACATATTACACACAATATGTGAGTATGTAATGCTGAGAAGAAAAGTTTGTGAATGAACTCAAAAAAAAAAAAAACGATAGATAGGTGGACCCCCGCTTTAAACGACATTTTATCCTTTAGAAATGTAATTTTGGTACTGTTATAAACATGGGAAAGATGCGCTACTTTACAGGCAGACTAAGGGGATCCCCAGGCATGAAATTTAAAGGAAAATTAAATTTTTATTGTTTCACTTTAATGTGACAACACTGAAGAAATGACACCTTGCTACAATATAAAGTAGTGAGTGTACAGCTTGGGTAACAGTGCAAATTTGCGGTCCCCTCAAAATAATTAAACACACAGCCATTAATGTCTAAACCCCTGGCATCAAAAATGAGTACACCCCTAAGTGAAAATATCCAAATTAGGCCCAAAGTGTCAATATTTTGTGTGGCCACCATTATTTTCCAGCACTGCCTTAACCCCTTGGGCATGAAGTTCACCAGAGCTTCACAGATTGCCACCGGAGTCCTCTTCCACTCCTCTATGATGACATCACGGGAGCTGGTGGATGTTAGAGACGTTGCTCTCCTCCACCTTCCATTTGAGGATGCCCCACAGATTCTCAATGGGCTTTAGGTCTGGAGACATGCTTGGCCAGCCCATCACCTTTACCCTCAACTTCTTTAGCGAGGCAGAGAACGTCTTGTTGGTGTGTTTGGGGTCATTATCATGTTGGAATACTGCCCAGTCCCTGAAGGGGGGGGGGTTAATGCACTGCTTCAGTATGTCACAGTACATGACACTGTCCCCACCATGCTTGACTGTAAGCAAGACACACTTGTCTTTGTACTCCTCACCTGGTTGCCACCACACACACTTGACACCATCTCAACCAAATAAATTTATCTTGGTCTCATCAGACCACAGGACATGGTTCCAGCAAACCATGTCCTTAATCTGCTTGTCTTCATCAAACTGTTTGAGGGCTTTCTTGTGCATCATCTTTAGAAGAGGCTTCCTTTTGGGATGACAGCCATGCAGACCAATTTGATGCTGTGTGCGGCGTATGGTCTGAGCACTGACAGGCTGACCCCCCCATCCCTTCAACCTATGCAGCAATGCTGGCAGCACTTATACGTCTATTTCCCAAAGACAACCTCTGGATATGACGCTGAGCAAGTGCACTCAACTTCTTTGGTCGACCATGGTGAGGCCTGTTCTGAGTGGAATCTATCCTGCTAAACCGCTGTATGGTCTTGGCCACCGTGCTGCAGCTCAGTTTCAGGGTGTTGGCAATCTTCCTATAGCCTAGGCCATCCTTATGTAGAGCAACAATTCTTTCTTTCAGATCCTCAGAGTTTTTTGCCATGAGGTGACATGTTGAACTTCCAGTGACCAGTATGAGAGTGAGAGCGATAACACCAAATTTAATACACCTGCTCCCCATTCACACCTGAGACCTTGTAACACTAACTAGTCACATGACACCGGGCAGGGAAAATGGCTAATTGGGACCAATTTGGACATTTTCACTTAGGGGTATACTCACTTTGGTTGCCAGTGGTTTAGACATTAATGGCTGTGTGTTGAGTTATTTTGAGGGTACAGCAAATTTACACTGTTATACAAGCTGTACACTCACTACTTTACATTGTAGCAAAGTGTAATTTCTTCAGTGTTGTCACATGAAAAGATAGAATAAAATATTTACAAAAATGTGAGGGGTATACTCACTTTTGTGAGATACTGTATATATGTATCTATATATCTCTCTCTCTCTCTCTCTCTCTCTCTCTCTCTCTATCTATATATATATAGATAGAGAGAGATATATATCTATATATATAGATATATATATATATATATATATATAGATATATATATATCTATATATATATATATATATATATATATATTAGGATTTTTTATACAGCTTACCTGTAAAATCCTTTTCTTGGAGTATATCACGGGACACAGAGCAGCCATAGTAATAACTATGTGGGTTATATGCCACCTATAGGTGAATGGACACTGGTACACTTCAAAGACAGGAATTCCCCCTCTATATAACCTATATAACCCCTACCATACCAGGAGCACCTCAGTTTTGTAGCCAAGCAATATACTTATATCCCAACATATTGGTTGGACTTGATAGACTTTTTTCAACCTCACCTACTATGTAACTATGTAACAGGAGGGGAGGGACCTCCGTGTCCCGTGATGTACTCCAAGAAAAGGATTTTACAGGTAAGCTGTATAAAAAATCCTAATTTCTTAATCGTACATTACAGGACACAGAGCAGCCATAGTAATAACTATGTGGGATGTCCCAAAGCAATGTCATCTGAAGTGAAGGGAGACACAAATAAGACAGGTTGCTATGAGACGTGAGGATCTAGACTGCTGCCTGCAGTACACTGCGCCCAAAGGCGGAATCCTCCTGCCATCTTACATCCACCTGATAGAATTTCGTGAATGTATGCACTGATGACCAAGTTGCGGCTTTGCAAATCTTAGTCATAGAGGCTTGTTGATGCACTGCCCAAGAAGTACTTACTGCCCTGGTAGAGTGCGCTTTTACTTGGAAAGGTGGAACTTTCCTTTTTAGACCATAGGCCTGAATAATAACTTGTCGAATCTATATCAAAATGGTCGATTTTCCTGATGCCTGCCCCTTCCCTGGGGCCATCTTGCAGCACAAACAAAACATCAGTTTTCCTTATCTGAGCTATCGCTTTTTGATAGAGAGTAAAAAAGTCTCTCTTCCGCAGAATGAGGCTGCGGAAAAAAGGAGGGTAGCACCACGCTGCTGCCAACTCTGATGCCCTCCTTGCGGAAGTTGCCGCAATCAGAAAAAAAAAATTTTTGTCAAGAGGGCCAAATAAATGTCCTGTATTGGTTCAAAAGGCTGTTTTTGTAAAACCGACAGGATGAGATTCAGATCCCATGGACACAGGGGCTTCTTGATCGGCAGGACCATATGCATTACCCCTTGAATAAAAGCCTGAACCAAGGAATGTGAGGCAAGCGGCCTTTGAAAAAAAACACCGATAAGGCCGAAATTTGACCTTTAATTGCACTCAAGCCCAATTTCATTTCTACCCCCAACTGAAGGAAGGTGAGAATTCTACCTATGACATACTTTTGAGGATGCCTTCTTCTAGCCTGGCACCAAGAAATATAGGCCTTCCAGACCCTATAATAAATGGTTCTGGAAACCGACTTCCTTGCATTAATCAGGGTGGATACCACAGAACCTGTGAGCCCATGTTTTTTCAGAATGTGGGTTTCAACAGCCAGACCGTCAAATTTAGCGACTGTAAGGGTGCAATACTGGCCCCTGCGACAAGAGGTCTGGACGAACTGGGAGAGTCCAAGGCTTCCCTGCTGACATCCTGATGATCTCTGCATACCAGGATCTTCTGGGCCAGGCTGGGGCTACCAGAATCACTGGCTTTCGTTACTGCCTGACTCTGCGAAGGGGCCAAGGTAGCAGCTGAACTGGGGGGAACGCATTTCTTGTCGAACCTGGACGCCAATAGATCTATATCCGGGGTGCCCCATCTTTGGCATATAGCCAGGAAGATGTCTGGGTGGAGAGACCATTCTCCCGGGAGAATTTGTTGATGGCTCAAGAAATCCACTTGCCAATTCTCTACCCCTGGAATGAAGACTGCTGACAAGCAAGGCACATGCTCCTCTACCCAAGTCAGATTCACCTCTTTCTGGGCTGCACGACTTCTGGTGCCCCCTTGGTGATTGATATAGGCCACTGCCGTGGTGTTTTCAGACTGTATCCTGACGGGACAGCCCTGCAACCTGTATGTCCAGGCTGTTAGTGCTAGACGTACTGTCTGAATCTCTAGGACATTGATAGGCAAGGTCCTTTCGAACACTGACAATTTCCCTTGGACGGTGGTCTCTTCCAGGACTGCACCCCAACCCAAAAGGCTAGCATCCGTTGTCACCACCTTTCAGGTAACCGGTATGAAGGACTTTCCCTTCAGCAAATTCTTGGTTACCAACCACGAATTGAGACTCTGGAATACTTTCAGGGTCAGATGCATTGGATGATCCAAGGTCTGTGTATCCTTGTTCCAAACAAACAGGATGCTCTTGAATGGAACTGGGCATAGGGCACCACTTCGAACAATGTCACCATGTTTCCCAGCAACCTCATACAAAGGCGGATTGAAGGATCCTTCTTTGTCCAGACCATCTGGACTACCTCCCTCATGGAGTTGATTTTTGTCTGGGGCAAGAACACCCTTCTTTGGACTGTGTCTATGACTAGTCCTAAGTATTCCAGCCTTCTTACCGGATGCAAGGAGGATTTTTCTAGGTTGACAATCCAGCCTAGCTTTTACAAGTACTTGACCGTACTGAACACAACCTGGTTCAATTCTGCCACCTACTGATCTATTAGTAATAGATCATCTAAGTATGCCATTATCACCACACTCTGGCCCCTTAGTCTTGCTAGCACAGGGGCCATAATTTTTGTGAATACTCGGGGGGCTGTGGCTAGGCCGAAGGGTAGGGCCACAAATTGAAAGTGGCGATGTTCTACCGCAAAACGCAGAAACTTCTGGTGGGCGGGAAATATAGGCCCATGCAGGTATGCATCTTTGATATCTATTGATGCTAGATATTCCCCTCCCCGCAAGATGGAGACAACTGACCGAATTGACTCCATGGGAAAGGAGCGAATGTTTAGAATCCGATTCAGATTTTTGAGATCTAGAATGGGTCCGACATCTCCATTTGGTTTTGGTACCGTGAAGAGATTCAAATAGAACCCCATTCCCCACGCCTCTGATGGGGTCTCTATGATTACTCCCTGAGACTTCAATCGGTCTAATGCTAGAAACAAAGCCCTTCTTTTCTCTGGATCCTTGGGTACATTGGAACTCATAAAGTGATCCGGAGGGAGCTTCTGAAACTCTAGTTTGTAGCCTAGGGCTACTACAGAGGTGACCCATCTGTCTCGGATTTCTTCCTGCCAAGCCCCTGAAAACTTCAGAAGTCTTCCCCCCACTCGATTGAGCGGGGGGCGCCCCTTCACAAGAAGGCTTTTTGCTTTGCAGGATTTTGCCCCCAGGACTTTTTTGGGGCCTGTGCTTGGCCTTGAGGCCTACCCTTTGACCCTGACGGTGGAGGCCGTTGCGATTGCCTGTAGGTTGATGGCCCTGATACTGGAAAGGAGGCTCTTTTATATGAAGAATGCTTACTCTTCCTTTTAATCGGTAGAAGGGTACTTTTACCACTTGAATTTTTAGAATATACTTATCCAGATCCTCCCCAAACAACCGTTCCCCATGAAAGGGAAAATCAGCCAATAGCTTCTTACATGATGATTCAGCTGACCAGTGTTTTAGCCACAGAATTCTATGCATGTGCACTAATAGGAGGGCTAGGCAGGATGCCTGATGAATAGAATCTTTGATAGCATCAACCGCAAAACACAAGGCCCTGGGCAACTTAGACAGGTCCTGAGCCCCTTCCCCTCGAGCAGGTACGTCTTTAATGACCTGCTTAACCTCATCCTTAAAAGCCTGGCAGATAACTATTGCTGCTATAGCAGGTTGTGCCACTGCTCCAGCCATGGAAAAGGAGGCTTTAAGTAAGGATTCCAGTTTTTTGTCAGCTGGATCCTTAAACACCTGAACATTGTCCACCGGACAGGTCAGACTTTTATTAACGGAGGAGATAGGTGCATCTACTGCCGGCAAACCCCACTTTTTTATGAATTTTTCTTCCATAGGGTAAAAAATAGAAAACCTTTTAGGAGGAAAAAAATCTGCATCTGAGTGATCCTAGTCCACATACATTAGCTGTTCCAGTAAGGGATGTACAGGAAAAGCATAAGGATTCTGAGGGGGCTTCAGAGAGCCCAGGGAAGAAAAGGAAGCCACAGTCTCTGCTGGAGGCATCTTATACCCAGAGTGTACCAATTCCATGAGGGACTGGACCAGTAACCTTTGGGATTGTGAGGCTGAGACAGGCTCTTCTGAGTCTGAGTCCTCAGAGGAGGAGATATCTGTCTGTCTTTCTTCCTGATCCCCCAAAGGTAACACACTATCTCCTGCCCATTCTTGCTCCAAAGCTGGAGGGTCAGTGGCAGGAGAGTGGGATCTATCGCGTTTTCTCCCAGACTGGAAAGAAGATGCGATCATATTAGCTATCTTCCCTTACAATCCAGCTAATGCTGAAGTCAAGTCGTCCTTAGTGACGTATGCAGAGTCTGGAAGGCTGGAAGCAGTTGTGACACCAGATGGCCTAAATAGCTCAGCTTGGTTTGTCACTTCAGGTCTTTCAGGGGAAGATGGTACTGTGGAGGCGTGACTAGGATCCTCAGACCCTGACCTCAGTGCCCTTGCACTTCTCCCTGAAGCATTTCCCCTTGTATTACGGGAAGACATAGTCTTAAGCACAAAGCAGAGGTACTAACACATGCATCTACTGCTGCGCACTAGTCCAGCAATTAGTATTATGCCGCTAATAATTTGCTTAGCCTGGTGCTAATTAGAATTTGCTTTTAAATATGCCTGTGTCCACCAACCATACATCTTACATGCCCAGATATGCTCTGTGTCTCTATTCCATCAGCCAACCTGTTTGTTGCAGATCAAACTATTTTTATAGGAAAGGAGCCCTGCACCTGTGCTGTGCCTTGTGCACGGCGTTCCATGTGCACGTTGGCCTCTTAAGCCACGCCCCCCGACGTCCTAGGATCGCCTCACCCCTCCTGTTTTACAAAAAAGCACACTTCACGCGCTAAGCGCGGTCCGATCGAATGGCATGAGCCGATCAGATAGCGTGGTATGATTGGATCATGGTCAAATCGAAACGGCGGGAGGGGGAAGGTGCTCTCCAGGGGGGCTCAACACCTGTAGGTAGGAGACCCCCACTTTACCTGATGGCCCAGAGTAGCTTACAATCTGGCACTTCAATGCTGACAGGAGCTTAAGCATAGTAAAGTAAACTTAACATGTTCTATCATACCCTCTATTGGAGACAACAGGTATAGCACAATCTACTCAAAATAGAGAAGTCCATGAGTATAATACTTAGGATCTTCTCACTTACCAGACCTCGCCGCAGGATACTGCTGAAATACAGACAGACCCAATCTTCACTCATCACGGCGAGCGTGTCATGGCGGACCTTCAAGGACTGTGTCCCCTGAAACAGGGGTTCCTCACCCTTGGACCTGTATAGCACTCTGCCAGACAACCTTCCGGTTATGGGAAAAAATAACCCAGGAGTCGGACCCCAGAGTCCAGCCCTCAAAAGAGGAGCGTTACAGGCAAAGCCTAATGCCCCGTACACACGGTCAGACATTGATCGGACATTCCGACAACAAAATCCTAGGATTTTTTCAGACGGATGTTGGCTCAAACTTATCTTGCATACACACGGTCACACAAAGTTGTCGGAAAATCCGATCATTCTGAACGCGGTGACGTAAAACACGTATGTCGGGACTATAAACGGGGCAGTAGCCAATAGCTTTCATCTCTTTATTTATTCTGAGCATGCGTGGCACTTTGTGCGTTGGATTTGTGTACACACGATCGGAAATTCCGACAACGGATTTTGTTGTCGGAAAATTTTATAGCCTGCTCTCAAACTTTGTGTGACTGAAAATCCGATAGAAAATGTGTGATGGAGCCCACACATGGTCGGAATTTCCGACAACACGCTCCGATCTGACATTTTCCATCTTCCTTAATGAGGCTCGGGTACCATTCACTTCGGCTTTTTTATTAGCACTTTGAATGGATCCGATATCAAGGCATAGCCCCGTGATTCAGTCAGGGATCTTTCAGCGGAGCTTCGTTTGTAGCCAAATAAGCGTGACTTCAAAGACTTCCTGTCTTTGAAGTATACCAGTGTCCATTCACCTATAGGTGGCGTATAACCCACATAGTTATTACTATGGCTGCTCTGTGTCCCGTGATGTACGATTAATAAATATATATATATATATATATATATATATATATATATATATATATATATATATATATATATATATATATATATATATATATATATGTAGCGCTGGTAGATTTTTTTTATCTACCGCTGATAGGTAAATCTCGTGGGTCGCTTATTAGAGGTAGTTAGATTTGCCTCTGTTGCAGCTTGGCTGAGTTGCGTGTAGTTCCACACTGTGCCATGGGCTGGTGTTGAAAAAGCAACGTGTTGAAGCGTATGAGTGCTCCTCTGTCCCGGAGATAACTCAGTGGAGGTGGTCCTCTGAGTTGCATTTTGGGAGAGGGTATTTATGCGTCAGACGCCATGTTTAGAGGTTCGTTTTCAGCCACCTGCTGGCCCTCCTGGCCGACAGGTATGTGTTAAGAGTACCACCTCGTGGTCCTCCGTTCCGGAGGCCCACATTGCTGTGGGTGGGCCCAGAAGCCTGTCTGGGGCCTACCACAGCAGCAGAGGAACGGTCCTGAGCTGTCTGTCCTGAGTGAAGAAGCTGGACAACCGAGAAGATCCCAGGGGAGGACCCATCATGGAAGGATCACGCAGAGTGCTGGTCTGGAGAGGGGCCTGGTGACTCGGTTTGAGGACGTATCCTGAAGTAATCTTACTGCATAGTACTGCCGGGTTGGCTTAAAGGTTCAAGTACTGTGTCTGACATTCATCGCAAACCAATACATCCTGTGGCAGAGGATCGTACGGGTTTTATTTCAAACAACTCTGTGGCAGAGACTTTTGTTCATGCTACGTACTGGCTGCTAGGCAAGTGAGAGAGGCCTATCCAGGCGGGCAAAGATTGAATCCCACAAGGGGAGCGCATTCAACTACAAGTGATCAATTCCAAAGAAGGTTCTAAAGAATACTAAGGAAAGGTATTTGAGCTTCCCTGCAGCTTTCCTTCTGCCTCTTTCCTGCTACTTCCTTTATTTGTTCAATAAAGCATTGGAAAACCTACTCAAGTGTTTGGTGCCTATATCGTCCAGAGGTAAACTCAACAGAACCCTAGACCCGGTGCCGGTGAAACAAAGGTATCGAGAGTGAAGGTAACAGCCCGCTTTAAACCAGCAGCTCCACAGAGAGTTAGTGCTACATGTGGGTGCGTCGTCTGGGATTTGTTGGGCATCAATTCTCGCAACCTGGAGAGGTGTTTCACCGGGAGTTTACGGTGAGAGCTGGACTTTGTCAATTTCTCTGGAGAGGAAGAGGCTAAAAGTTGCAGGACTTTATTTCTGACTGTGTAGGCGGTGGGCGCCAGTAAAAGCCCGGGAGCTACGTGATCAGAAGAACAAGTGGGGGGAGCCTACCCTACTTGATACTGCGTGGGACGCGTGTATGTGTTTGGCGCCAGAGAAGAAGAGAGGCCTTGTGATCGTGCTGAGAAGATCAGAGTGTGGCCATGTCTTTTTCAGCGATGCAGCCAATTATGGGACCAAGAATGTTCCCTGCGAGCACCGTGTCGAGTACTGTGCTGACCAGAACCCTGCTTACAGATACCGGTATGCGTCTGAAGCCGCAGGGGAGGTTTGTTCTCTATACCGCCGGAGATATCGAAGGGCTGGGCATGATTTGTCACAAATGTGAAGGACTGGCCGTACATCTCCATCCATTTGGTCGCTTCCCGCAATATGGAGAATATCGGTTTATGGTGGAGCAACCTACCATGTCGCCCTGTGCTTATCGAATGGATTGGGCTACAGGTATCGCCACAGTAGAAGCTGCTACTGCTGCGGAAAGAGAACGGCAGGCCATGACTTTGCCTGTTGTTGCCGAGAATGTTCCGGAGAGAGACGCTGCTATTGCCGTCTCATCAGCGGACATTGCCTTGGTTTCTATGTCCGCCACACCTGTCCCTGTTGTACCTGTCCAGAGGAAGGTGGGATATGTGAAGGCTTCCCGCGGCCGTGGTCGAGGTCTACCCCAGAGACTACCCGAACCGGATCCAACAAAGTCCACGACAGGAACGGGTGAGCAATTAATGGGGAATGTATCTGGAACTGTAAATAAATATCTGCCAGCAGAAGAGCTGGGGGATTCGGAGATAGAATCCATGTCGGATCTCTCCGGTGATGATGACCTGTTTGAGACCATGTCACAAGAGCTGTTATGGGTCCAAGGCGAAGATGTTGCCTCTGCTATGACTTTCCCTGAATGGACAGCCCTGAGTTCTGGGAAGACGTCACCTTGTGTGGAGCCACACAGCACTGTAAATGAGACATTGTCAAAATTTGCTAGTTCACTTCAGACACCGGCTGGGTCTATGGTGAGCAAGTCATTGAATTCATGTGTGCCTCCTGGTATGGGGAAAAATAGATCCTTACCGAAACTTGCACGTTTGCAGAGAATGTTGAACAAGCGTGTAGCTATGGAATATGGTTTGGAGTTCCCTTATGTTCCTCAGGACATAATGCAAGTGATTGAAGCTAACCGGGAGCTTTGGTACAGTGAAGCTGTTTGGGACTATTTGTCTGTGCCTAAGCCCTTCCGAAAGACTGGATGTTCTTTTAAAATGGATGAACGTTACAGTGGATGTTTTATGCACTGGAATTTCGGTCGGCACATCTATGCTGACAGAGTGGTCATCTGCAGTCCCGGAAAAGATGACGTTGTATATTTCATCACTACAGTGGATAAACTGGGAAAAACACTGACATTGCCAGATCCCTGGTTTCATTGGAAATTATGGGCAAAAGAACTTTGGGGTGGTTAGTGTCAGTATATAGAGATATTCGTGGTCAAGATCTGAATACTCATCTCAGTGTTTCAAATCCAAGGACTTCTTTTTTCTAGCCGGATTTCTTTCATTTAAAAGAAAAAATGTATATATAGGGATGGACTCCTAAAGATTATTCTGGTGTAGATAATGAGAGGAGAGCTTCATTTATTTCAAATGAGACTTTGCTCCTGAAAATGTATAGGTCGCATGTGTGTTTAATATGTTTTCCTTTTCAGGAACCATTTGATCTCCTATCAAGCTGTTAGGCTTTTCAGCTAAGATAGATAGTGGGGTTATGTACAGTCATAGGATGGTTTTGTTTACGGACGTCAACATTGTAAACAGTTTTACAAATGTTGATCTTATAATGTCTTTCTACTGTCTTTTCTTCTTCTTTACCTAAAGTTTTAAGCTCAAATACCTGCTCTTGGGAGTGATCATTAGTTTTGTCAGACGTTGAGGACAACGTCTATTGTACTGGGGGGATTATGTAGCACTGGTAGATTTTTAATCTACCGCTGATAGGTAAATCTCGTGGGTCGCTTATTAGAGGAAGTTAGATTTGCCTCTGTTCCAGCTTGGCTGAGTTGCGTGTAGTTCCACACTGTGCCAGTGGGTGTCGTTGTCACCATGGGCTGGTGTTGGAAAAGCAACGTGTTGAAGCGTACGAGTGCTCCTCTGTCCCAGAGATAACTCGGTGGAGGTGGTCCTCCGAGTTGCATTCTGGGAGAGGGTATTTATGGGACAGACGCCATGTTTAGGGGTTTGTTTTCAGCCACCTGCTGGCCCTCCTGGCCGACAGGTATGTGTTAAGAGTACCACCTCGTGGTCCTCCGTTCCAGAGGCCCATTTCGCTGCGGCGTGTGGGTGGTCCCAGAAGCCTGTCTGGGGCCTACCACAGCAGCAGAGGAATGGTCCTGAGCTGTCTGTCCTGAGAGAAGAAGCTGGACAACCGAGGGGATCCCAGGGGAGGACCCATCATGGAAGGATCATGCGGAGTGCTGGTCTGGAGAGGGGCCTGGTGACTCGGTTGGAGGACGTATCCTGAAGTAATCTTACTGCATAATACTGCTGGGTTGGCTTAAAGGTTCAAGTACTGTGTCTGACATTCATCGCAAACCAATACATCCTGTGGCAGAGGATCGTACGGGTTTTATTTCAAACAACTCTGTGGCAGAGACTTGTACGTACTGGCTGCTAGGCAAGTGAAAGAGGCCTATCCAGGCGGGCAAAGATTGAATCCCACAAGGGGAGCGCATTCAACTACAAGTGATCAATTCCAGAGAAGGTTCTAAAGAATACTAAGGAAAGGTATTTGAGCTCCCCTGCAGCTTTCCTTCTGCCTCTTTCCTGCTACTTCCTTTATTTGTTCATTAAAGGGGTTGTAAAGGTAGAAATGTTTTCACCTTAATGCATTCTATACTCTATACTATTCTATAATACCGCCGCCCCCAGCCCCCCCGTTTTACTTACCTGACCCCTCGAAAGTCAGCCGCTCGCTCCCGACATCCATTTCGCTGCTCAGCCTGGCCGCTGATTGGCTACAGTGGATGGATTGAAAGCAGCGCAGCCATTGGCTCGCGCTGCTGTCAATCACATCCAATGACGCGGCGTGCCGGGGGGCGGGGCCGAGTGATACAGTGAGCGGCTATAGCCGCCGGCTGTATCACGGGAGCGCGCCCGCAAGAACTAACCACCATGCGAGGGAGCTCGCATTAAGGTGGTTAGTTCTTGCGGGGAGGAGCTGAAACAGCCGCCGAGGGACCCCAGAAGACCAGGTTCGGGGCCACTCTGTGCAAAACGAGCTGCACAGTGAAGGTAAGTATAACATGTTTGTTATTTTTTTTTTTTTATTACCTTTACAACCCCTTTAAAGCATTGGAAAACCTACTCAAGTGTTTGGTGGTTATATCGTCCAGAGGTAAACTCAACGGAACTCTAGACCCGGTGCCGGTGAAACAGAGGTATCGAGAGTGAAGGTAACAGCCCGCTTTAAACCAGCAGCTCCACCGAGAGTTAGTGCTACATATATATATATAAAATTCTGCATTTACGCCTGCAGCTGATCTGCGGGTCTTGGGGCTCGATATCCCATTTCCCATAAAATGGGAAAATTGTTTTTTCCCATTTTTTTTCAAAAACATGTAGCAGAATATATATTGGTCTAAATTTATGAAGAAATTTGATTTTTACATTTTTTTATTAGGAAGTGTATAAAGTGTAGCGCTATATGTGTAAATATAATAAATGAAAAAACAAAGTGAACTAGGCCCAAACCATTACTGGGGGGCCCACGAAGACAATTAATCTAATTCAAGATTGCATATAAATGACTAAATACAATAAAAATTAAGCAAAGTGCCACATACTGTCACAGCTTCAGCCGTCCAGACTCATCAACAGGCCAATCGGATAAAATTACATGCCATGGGAGAAATAAAGCTCACATGGCATGATATCGTTTAAAAACATGAATTTATTGAATCAATAAAAAGGAACACTCACATTTATGAAGATCAGAATAAGCTCAAAACAGTATAACAAACGCGGTAATCGTAGGGAGTCCACCCAACATGTTTCGGCTAACGAGCCTTCATCTGGGGTGTGGAGCCCCCCTACCTCACCGCTATTTAAACTAGAAATGACCCCCACTGGGAGTGTCACAACACAGGAAGTGCCCTACTGATATCACTTCCGGTTCAAAAGATAGATATGGGGTGTATATAAATTGTGGGGTTCTGGTCAGTGGTATTAAACCACTAGTGCCAGTTAATAACATTCCAGTATAAAAATAATAAAACAAAAAAGACTTCTATATTATTAGTGTGGCCAGCCGACCCGGAAGTGCTCGGAATATAACCAAGCCTCGGGGTCAGCATGGCCAGATAGGCAGATCAGAGCGCCGTCGCGCTCCGCCCGCCGGGCGTGTCCAGGTGGCATGGCCGTGCGCAATAGCAGAAGTCACAGGGGAGAGCCCGCATGCGCACCAAGCCTCGCTCTCAGTAAGCGAATCCGTAGGTCGGAGCGTCATCACGCCCCGCCCCTCGGACTCAACATCCGGAAAATAGACAGAGCCCGTCTAGGTCGAATGCTGCGCACGCGCATTCGCCACTCGGGACTCAGCTACGTCACCACGCCGACTGCTCTCACACTTACTGCAATTAAGGGGAAGGGCCTCAATAGGCCAGGGAGGGCCGGGATTACATCCCGGCGATCTCTTAACCCAGGTCAGGTGTCAGCAAAGGTGGAAGAATTGAAAACCTGGAACGCAACACAAATTGTGAACGTCTACACATTCAGAATAAAGTATTAGTAAAATTGAAAAATTAAAAAATAATGCTGATAATTATATGGGGGCAATAGCCGCAACCATACAGCATTAAAAAGTGACACTACCAATGGGGGCATCCCGAACAATCGATGTATTGCACCATAAACAAAGAGGGCTACCAATAACAATAATACCATTAAGCCAGGGAACATCCACCAAGATACACAGATAAATGTGAAGTAATGGTATAATGTCACGATATGGTATAATGTCACGATATGGAATATATTAATGATCAGAAAACTACCTAGCATTAGTGTAAGAATTTAATTAAAAAAATATATACACCTGCAAAACGATATATAAAAGTGGTATAGAAGATATAAAAAATGAAGATAAAAATATAATTAAGAGAGATCACGAATAGCTATGCCTGATTAATAAACAAATTAATGTCCCACTCCACGTTAATACATTGTGGGAAGTGGCAACCCAATTCGTAAATCCAGTAAGTCTCACGACGGGAGACCCCCCTAAGGGTTGATCCACCCCGCCAGGGGGCCACATATCTGTCGATAATGAGAAACTGGGTACCTTCAGGGTTCCGATCGTGGGATTCCCTATAATGGCGAGGTACAGTATGTTTGGTACTACCCGCCTTGATAAGGTTGATGTGCTCTGAAACTCTGGTCGTAAATGACCTAATAGTTCGTCCCACATACTGTTTGCCACATGGGCAGGTCAGGAGGTAAACTACCCCCGTAGTCACACAGGTGCAAAACTGCTTGATTTTGTAGGAGCGGCCAGTCACCGTGGAGGAAAAAGTGTGACTAGCTCTCCTACCATTGGTATTGTATTGACAGACCAAGCATTTTTTACAAGGGTGAAAACCGGTCCAATTGTGAAAAAAGGAAGGTTTATTAGGGGGATTAACCACATTAGGTGCCAGCCTGTTACGAAGGGACGGAGCACCCCTAAAGACCACCTTAGGGGTTTCGGGCAACATAGGGCCCAAGATCTTATCTGTTTTTAGAACGTCCCAATGGTGTTCAAAAATCTTTCTGATTTGTTTATGTTGGATGGAGAAGGATGTCATGAAAGACCATTTAAAGTCCTCATTGACCTGTCTAGGTTTGTCTTCTAAGAGTGTTTGACGATCAGCAAAACAGGCATTATCTATCTCCATATCCAAATCTGAGGGTTTGTAACCCTTCTCCAAAAATCTATTTTTAAGAGACACTGCTTGGGTCTTAAAGGTGTTGAGATCACTGCAGTTCCTACGCAATCGCAGGAACTGGCTTTTAGGGACTGATCTGATCCAAGGGGCATGGTGGCAACTATCGGTAGGAATATATCCATTCCGATCGGTGGATTTAAAATAGGTACTGAATACAAATTGGCCTTCCCTTCTCTCAATAGTCAGGTCCAAAAAATGGATAGAAGATAAGCTTGCTTCGAAAGACAAGACAATATTCATGTTATTATTGTTAAGGGTCGCAAAAAAATCAACCAAATCGTCCGAAGTCCCAGTCCATAGGAGGAGGACGTCATCTATGTAGCGAGCCCACAACAAAAGGTGCGGGCTCTGCATAGCATAGACGACATCCTCCTCCCATTTGGCCATAAATAAATTAGCCAGACTGGGAACGAACTTAGCTCCCATTGCGACACCTTTGTGTTGCCGGTAGAATTTACCATCGAACCAGAAGTAGTTGTGCTGGGTTGCAAACTCAATTAGTTCGATAATGTAGTCCACCTGGGGTGTGGCAAGGGAAACATCTCTGTCAAGAAAGCTTTTGACCGCGTCAATGCCCCTGTCTTGTGGGATGCAGGTGTAAAGTGATGCAACGTCCGCAGTTGCCATGATGAGATCACCTGGGTAGGACACATTAGAAAGTAATTTAATCACATCCTTGGTGTCCTTCAAATAAGACGGCATCTTGGTGACTGATGGCTGGAGGAAAAAATCAATATACTTTCCAATTTTTGAGGTGACAGAGTCGATGCCACTAATTATTGGCCAACCAGGGGGATGTAGGGGGTCCTTATGAACCTTGGGCAGGTAATACATAACAGGTATGCGTGGAGCAAGTGGGACTAAAAATGATCTCTCTTTCTTGTTTAAAATATAAGAATTATACCCTTTAGACACCAGTCGTTGTAACTCTTTCTTATACTTATGTGTAGGGTTACCTGGTAATTCAATATATGTCTCGTGATCTCCCAAAATGCGATGCATTTCGTGGATATAGTCAGATTTGTTCAATAAGACAATGCCACCGCCCTTATCGGCGGGACGGATGACTAAGTTTTTGTTGTCGCATAGAGTCTTTAGGCCTGTTGAAGGTAAGGGATTGGGGAATTTGCGTTTTAATGGAATGTTGGCTAGATCTCTCAACTCTAATTCCTTGAACAGATTAATAGCCGGTGAGGGCTGTGTTGGGGGGCTAAAAAGGGAGGGGTTGGATAGGCCTGAGTGGACAGTGCCAGACGTTGCCGCCCTGGCTACATTCCTAGAGGGATTAGAGATGATATACCTTTGGACATTAATTTTCCTGATGTACTTCTGAATGTCGATAAAAGTGTCGAACTTATTCAGTTTACACGGGGGAGCAAATTTGAGTCCTTTGTTAAGAATGATTTTCTCTTCCTGAGTGAGGACAGTATCACTCAGGTTGAAAACCCCTTGACAAGTTAAGTTCTTTGCCTTTTTTCATCTCTGAACCCTCCTCCCTCCTCTGGACCCTCTCTTGTTTCCGGACCTCTTTTGTTGTTTTGAGGGGCCTCGTGAAAACCCCGAGTGGTCCGTGGTCCAAAATGGGGTCGTTTGTAGGGGGATGGGCCATAACCGGCATTAGGGAATGGGTAGACGTTCTCGTTATGTTGATCCCGCAATGGAGAATATCTATTGTATGTTGAGACAGGGGGGTGCCTATAGTAAGGTGGATTTTGATGTTGGAAATAATGGGGAGGATCGTAACTGCGACCCGGAGAGCCCCTATAATGGGAACTCTCCCGATCGTAGTACCGATGATCATCTTGACCTCAACGATCACCCCTATTTCCACCTCTACCCCTACTCCTAGAATAGTGACCCCTCCTTCTTTGTTGGTTTCTGGGGGTATGCGCGCTAGGATGTCGACCTCTACGTGAGGAGGGACGCGCATCCTGAGCTCGCCCCTTAACAGCTGACGGTTTAGGATGAACAGAATGCTCATGGGCGGAGGCTGCTATACCCGTATCCTGGGCATTAGTTTCCATTGCAGTCTCCAAAATGGGTGCCGCAGTGGATTTCTGCCATCCAAACACTTTCCCAGCTTTATAGTCACCACAATCTCTGGAATATTTTTTATGTTTTTTAGTTCTTTGTTCCTTGTCCTCCTTTACAAGATGAGCTTGCAAGTTGGAAGACAAAGTATTGTATTCAACCGAGTTTTTAAAGGAAAGTAATTTGTCTTTAAGATCCTTAATCTCTCGATCAAGGATTGAAAGTCTAGTACGTTTCCTTGAAATGAGGAAATCGAGAAACCTGATGCCAGCATCATTGAAATAAGTGAACCAGGTGTCAAGTTCAGGCTCACCCTGTTGAGGGTGAACATCCCATCTCAGGCTCCGTGGGATCATGCCTTCTGCCACATATTTTTCTAAGAAGGCAAGATCCCATTGAAGATGGAGCTCGGAGACCATAACATTTTTTAACCTTAAAAATAGTCCACCTATTTCCGAATCGTTGGAGGTGGCTACAAACACACCGTCAGTATTTACTACTCTAGATGCACGGTAGTCAAATACATCCATACTGAAAGGGATGTGGGCTGCAGCTATACTATATGTCTAAAAACTAGTGGAATCAATGGGAGATGAGTACAGCACTGCACCAATAATAGTGTGAAAAATGGTTACACAGTAAGCAGCTGACACTCCTCTTAGACAGAGGAAAATAAAATTAGGAAGTGTATAAATTGTAGCGCTATATGTGTAAATATAATAAATGAAAAAACAAAGTGAACTAGGCCCAAACCATTACTGGGGGGCCCACGAAGACAATTAATCTAATTCAAGATTGCATATAAATGACTAAATACAATAAAAATTAAGCAAAGTGCCACATACTGTCATATAGATTGGTACAGTGAGAAAACAATGTGAAAAATATAAAAGTGATATAAAAGTGAAAAAAAAAAAATATAACAAAATGTCCATAAATGCTAAAAATTATGATCTAAATAGAATTCAACACCCACCACCCAAAAGTCTCTGAAAATTGAATAATGAAAACAATGGTGAAGAACTTCTGCCAAGTGGGTAGATGGAACACCAGGTAAATAAAACGTCTAAATGAGTGTCGGGACCACCACCAAAGCATCGGAGGATGCTTTAAGGTTAATAAATGTTATGGTCTCTGAGCTCCATCTTCAATGGGATCTTGCCTTCTTAGAAAAATATGTGGCAGAAGGCAGGATCCCACGGAGCCTGAGATGGGATGTTCACCCTCAACAGGGTGAGCCTGAACTCGACACCTGGTTCACTTATTTCAATGATGCTGGCATCAGGTTTCTCGATTTCCTCATTTCAAGGAAACGTTCTAGACTTTCAATCCTTGATCGAGAGATTAAGGATCTTAAAGACAAATTACTTTCCTTTAAAAACTCGGTTGAATACAAAACTTTGTCTTCCAACTTGCAAGCTCATCTTGTAAAGGAGGACAAGGAACAAAGAACTAAAAAACATAAAAAATATTCCAGAGATTGTGGTGACTATAAAGCTGGGAAAGTGTTTGGATGGCAGAAATCCACTGCGGCACCCATTTTGGAGACTGCAATGGAAACTAATGCCCAGGATACGGGTATAGCAGCCTCCGCCCATGAGCATTCTGTTCATCCTAAACCGTCAGCTGTTAAGGGGCGAGCTCAGGATGCGCGTCCCTCCTCACGTAGAGGTCGACATCCTAGCGCGCATACCCCCAGAAACCAACAAAGAGGGAGGGGTCACTATTCTAGGAGTAGGGGTAGAAGTGGAAATAGGGGTGATCGTCGAGGTCAAGATGATCATCGGTACTACGATCGGGAGAGTTCCCATTATAGGGGCTCTCCGGGTCGCAGTTACGATCCTCCCCATTATTTCCAACATCAAAATCCACCTTACTATAGGCACCCCCCTGTCTCAACATACAATAGATATTCTCCGTTGCGGGATCAACATAACGAGAACGTCTACCCATTCCCTAATGCCGGTTATGGCCCATCCCCCTACAAACGACCCCATTCTGGACCACGGACCACTCGGGGTTTTCACGAGGCCCCTCAAAACAACAAAAGAGGTCCGGAAACAAGAGAGGGTCCAGAGGAGGGAGGAGGGTTCAGAGACGAAAAAAGGCAAAGAACTTAACTTGTCAAGGGGTGTTCAACCTGAGTGATACAGTCCTCACTCAGGAAGAGAAAATCATTCTTAACAAAGGACTCAAATTTGCTCCCCCGTGTAAACTGAATAAGTTCGACACTTTTATCGACATTCAGAAGTACATCAGGAAAATTAATGTCCAAAGGTATATCATCTCTAATCCCTCTAGGAATGTAGCCAGGGCGGCAACGTCTGGCACTGTCCACTCAGGCCTATCCAACCCCTCCCTTTTTAGCCCCCCAACACAGCCCTCACCGGCTATTAATCTGTTCAAGGAATTAGTGTTGAGAGATCTAGCCAACATTCCATTAAAACGCAAATTCCCCAATCCCTTACCTTCAACAAGCCTAAAGACTCTATGCGACAACAAAAACTTAGTCATCCGTCCCGCCGATAAGGGCGGTGGCATTGTCTTATTGAACAAATCTGACTATATCCACGAAATGCATCGCAATTTGGGAGATCACGAGACATATATTGAATTACCAGGTAACCCTACACATAAGTATAAGAAAGAGTTACAACGACTGGTGTCTAAAGGGTATAATTCTTATATTTTAAACAAGAAAGAGAGATCATTTTTAGTCCCACTTGCTCCACGCATACCTTTTATGTATTACCTGCCCAAGGTTCATAAGGACCCCCTACATCCCCCTGGTCGGCCAATAATTAGTGGCATCGACTCTGTCACCTCAAAAATTGGAAAGTATATTGATTTTTTCCTCCAGCCATCAGTCACCAAGATGCCGTCTTATTTGAAGGACACCAAGGATGTGATTAAATTACTTTCTAATGTGTCCTACCCAGGTGATCTCATCATGGCAACTGCGGACGTTGCATCACTTTACACCTGCATCCCACAAGACAGGGGCATTGATGCGGTCAAAAGCTTTCTTGACAGAGATGTTTCCCTTGCCACACCCCAGGTGGACTACATTATCGAACTAATTAAGTTTGCAACCCAGCACAACTACTTCTGGTTCGATGGTAAATTCTACCGGCAACACAAAGGTGTCGCAATGGGAGCTAAGTTCGCTCCCAGTCTGGCTAATTTATTTATGGCCAAATGGGAGGAGGATGTCGTCTATGCTATGCAGAGCCTGCACCTTTTGTTGTGGGCTCGCTACATAGATGACGTCCTCCTCCTATGGACTGGGACTTCGGACGATTTGGTTGATTTTTTTGCGACCCTTAACAATAATAACATGAATATTGTCTTGTCTTTCGAAGCAAGCTTATCTTCTATCCATTTTTTGGACCTGACTATTGAGAGAAGGGAAGGCCAATTTGTATTCAGTACCTATTTTAAATCCACCGATCGGAATGGATATATTCCTACCGATAGTTGCCACCATGCCCCTTGGATCAGATCAGTCCCTAAAAGCCAGTTCCTGCGATTGCGTAGGAACTGCAGTGATCTCAACACCTTTAAGACCCAAGCAGTGTCTCTTAAAAATAGATTTTTGGAGAAGGGTTACAAACCCTCAGATTTGGATATGGAGATAGATAATGCCTGTCTTGCTGATCGTCAAACACTCTTAGAAGACAAACCTAGACAGGTCAATGAGGACTTTAAATGGTCTTTCATGACATCCTTCTCCATCCAACATAAACACATCAGAAAGATTTTTGAACACCATTGGGACGTTCTAAAAACAGATAAGATCTTGGGCCCTATGTTGCCCGAAACCCCTAAGGTGGTCTTTAGGGGTGCTCCGTCCCTTCGTAACAGGCTGGCACCTAATGTGGTTAATCCCCCTAATAAACCTTCCTTTTTTCACAATTGGACCGGTTTTCACCCTTGTAAAAAATGCTTGGTCTGTCAATACAATACCAATGGTAGGAGAGCTAGTCACACTTTTTCCTCCATGGTGACTGGCCGCTCCTACAAAATCAAGCAGTTTTGCACCTGTGCGACCACGGGGGTAGTTTACCTCCTGACCTGCCCATGTGGCAAACAGTATGTGGGACGAACTATTAGGTCATTTACGACCAGAGTTTCAGAGCACATCAATCTTATCAAGGCGGGTAGTACCAAACATACTGTACCTCGCCATTATAGGGAATCCCACGATCGGAACCCTGAAGGTACCCAGTTTCTCATTATCGACAGATATGTGGCCCCCTGGCGGGGTGGATCAACCCTTAGGGGAGTGTCCCGTCGTGAGACTTACTGGATTTACGAATTGGGTTGCCACTTCCCACAAGGTATTAACGTGGAGTGGGACATTAATTCGTTTATTAATCAGGCATAGCTATTCGTGATCTCTCTTAATTATATTTTTATCTTCATTTTCTATATCTTCTATACCACTTTTATATATCGTTTTCAGGTGTATATATTTTTTTAACTAAATTCTTACACTAATGCTAGGTAGTTTTCTGATCATTAATATATTCCATATCGTGACATTATACCATATCGTGACATTATACCATTACTTCACATTTATCTGTGTATCTTGGTGGATGTTCCCTGGCTTAATGGTATTATTGTTATTGGTAGCCCTCTTTGTTTATGGTGCAATACATCGATTGTTCGGGATGCCCCCATTGGTAGTGTCACTTTTTAACGCTGTATGGTTGCGGCTATTGCCCCCATATAATTATCAGCATTATTTTTTAATTTTTCAATTTTACTAATACTTTATTCTGAATGTGTAGACGTTCACAATTTGTGTTGCGTTCCAGGTTTTCAATTCTTCCACCTTTGCTGACACCTGAACTGGGTTAAGAGATCGCCGGGATGTAATCCCGGCCCTCCCTTGCCTATTGGGGCCCTTCCCCTTAATTGCAGGAAGTGTGAGAGCAGTCGGCGTGGTGACGTAGCTGAGTCCCGAGCGGCGAATGCGCGTGCGCAGCATTTGACCTAGACGGGCTCTGTCTATTGAGTCTGAGGGGCGGGGCGTGATGACGCTCTGACCTACGGATTCGCTTACTGAGAGCGAGGCTTGGTGCGCATGCGGGCTCTCCCCTGTGACTTCCGCTATTGCGCACGGCCATGCCACCTGGACACACCCGGCGGGCGGAGCGCGACGGCGCTCTGATCTGCCTATCTGGCCATGCTGACCCCGAGGCTTGGTTATATTCCAAGCACTTCCGGGTCGGCTGGCCACACTAATAATATAGAAGTCTTTTTTGTTTTATTATTTTTATACTGGAATGTTATTAACTGGCACTAGTGGTTTAATATCACTGATCAGAACCCCACAATTTATATACACCCCATATCTATCTTTTGAACCGGAAGTGATATCAGTGGGGCACTTCCTGTGTTGTGACACTCCCAGTGGGGGTCATTTCTAGTTTAAATAGCGGTGAGGTAGGGGGGCTCCACACCCCAGATGAAGGCTCGTTAGCCGAAACATGTTGGGTGGACTCCCTACGATTACCGCGTTTGTTATACTGTTTTGAGCTTATTCTGATCTTCATAAATGTGAGTGTTCCTTTTTATTGTTTCAATAAATTCATGTTTTTAAACGATATCATGCCATGTGAGCTTTATTTCTCCCATGGCATGTAATTTTATCCAGTTTGCCTGTTGATGAGTCTGGACGGCTGAAGCTGTGACGGGATCTCTACCTTTTCTCCTCCCCCCCCCATTGGAAGTTGAGGACATCTGAGGATCCATCTTGCCAGCCTTGGTGGCTAAACAAGCTTTCTGGGACTTGTAAGACGTATGTCTTCTCAAGTCACCTGGTTCCGGTAAGCCTCCTCCGATGCTTTGGTGGTGGTCCCGACACTCATTTAGATGTTTTATTTACCTGGTGTTCCATCTACCCACTTGGCAGAAGTTCTTCACAATTGTTTTCATTATTCAATTTTCAGAGACTTTTGGGTGGTGAGTGTTAAATTCTATTTAGATCATAATTTTTAGCATTTATTGACATTTTGTTATATATACATATTTTTTTCACTTTTATATCACTTTTATATTTTTCACATTGTTTTCTCACTGTACCAATCTATATGACAGTATGTGGCACTTTGCTTAATTTTTATTGTATTTAGTCATTTATATGCAATCTTGAATTAGATTAATTGTCTTCGTGGGCCCCCCAGTAATGGTTTGGGCCTAGTTCACTTTGTTTTTTCATTTATTATATTTACACATATAGCGCTACACTTTATACACTTCCTAATTTTATTTTCCTTTGTCTAAGAGGAGTGTCAGCTGCTTACTGTGTAACCATTTTTCACACTATTATTGGTGCAGGGCTGTACTCATCTCCCATTGATTCTACATTTTTTTATTGGATATGTTTTATAGCAGAGAGTAAAAAATATTGTTTTTTGTTTTTTTACAAAATTGTCAGTCACGGGGATTATTGAAGGGGAGGTTGGGACTTTATATGAAGCATGTACCAGCAAGCAGGTAGTAAGATGAACATAAAGGAATTTATTGACATAATACCAGAGCACATACGTTACAATCGCAAAATGGATATAAGATAGAACAGGTAAGTACATAATGTCATATAATAAACATTCATGATAATATTGTTCATACAATTAATAGAAGGATGGACAGGGTAAAAGATTAGATAATGGTAACTCAAAATACCACCTGGAATAAATTCCCTAGTACATCATGATTTCAAGGTAAGGTGAAATGGGGTAAAAACCAGTAATATCTGCTGGACCTAAGGCCTCACTAGACCTGTGGGGGGAGGTTGGAAAGGATATGGTTGATGAGGACTGGGTAGACAGTTTAAACACGGCATTAGGTGGCTCAACGCGTTTCGTGGCTTCCATGCCACTCGTCAGGAGCGAGCCCGTGTGGTATCTAGAAATATATTGAGATAATTACATAATGCAGTAGGACAAGAGACATTGGTAATGGGGGAGCGTGGTGTACGAGCCCCCAAAGTTGCTGTATGGGAATACTCACTGAGAGACTGTATAGTGACGGTGCAGCGGCGGGGCCCCATGAGCCATCCAGATGACCCCCAACGGGAGCCGAGGTGGGGAGCCCCGCGGAGACGGAAGCGAACGCCGACCAGGGCAGGCACAGGAACCGAGGAAGGTCTAGAGAAGGGTGAAGAGGGTGAAAGTATGTAGGCATGTAAGGAGAGAGAAGGAAGGGAGCCCCCCAGAAATGGGGTAGAGTGATGGAGAGTGTGGGAGATGTGGGAAGAGAGAGAAAAAAACGTGAAGCAAAGAAGTGAGGTGGAAAAACCAAATCAACAAGGTGTAGTGACCAAGGTGGGAGGAGTGAGTGTACCTGTAAATGGTGAGGCCCTGGAAGAGGAGATTCCAGAGGTGTGTGATCGCCTGTGTGGAGAACCTCGAGTGCCCGTAACCGCACCGGAGAGCGTCCAGATAACGCCGCCGCGAGTGCCGCCCACCAACGTCACGCCCTGTGGCGGGGGGAGGAGCACCGCAAGTCGGACACAGCCGGCAAGACGGCGCGGAAGAACCTCCCCATTGGCCCACGAGGTGGAGTAAGCGCTGTGCGTGATGGCGCTGCAAGGGGGAAGCCGCACGCACAGCGTATTGCGTGACGTCGACGCGCATTGGCCAAGTGTCCACCCCCCCAGGGGGAGGCCCGGGGGAGGGAGGAGACCCGCAAGGCGCGTCGCGGCTCCCGAGGGGGACAGGGACCAGGCAACAAGGCAGCCCCGCCGAACTACACCATCAACAACACAGCCCCATCAGGAAAGTGAGAGGGGTAACAGGGTTGGAAGGAACATAAGCAATATAATGGATATCAAGGGATATTATGAATGGGCTTAGTAAAATGAGAATACTAAAAGTAAAACACAGGGGAGGTGTCACTAAGGTCATTAGGGGCAGCTGGAAAGTAGTAGGTTTAGGCACATAGAGCAAGGCACATGCTTCCATCCCTATGCATACATACAAGAGAAGGGGATTTTTAGGTATTAGGGACTTTGAGGAAATCATGGCCTGGTAAGGTCACCCATTTCCATCCCTAGGGAGTTTAAATGAAACCAAGACCTGGTAAGGTCAAGCGTTTCCATCCCAAATCTATAGCACAAACAAGGGGATTATTGAAGGGGAGGTTGGGACTTTATATGAAGCATGTACCAGCAAGCAGGTAGTAAGATGAACATAAAGGAATTTATTGACATAATACCAGAGCACATACGTTACAATCGCAAAATGGATATAAGATAGAACAGGTAAGTACATAATGTCATATAATAAACATTCATGATAATATTGTTCATACAATTAATAGAAGGATGGACAGGGTAAAAGATTAGATAATGGTAACTCAAAATACCACCTGGAATAAATTCCCTAGTACATCATGATTTCAAGGTAAGGTGAAATGGGGTAAAAACCAGTAATATCTGCTGGACCTAAGGCCTCACTAGACCTGTGGGGGAAGGTTGGAAAGGATATGGTTAATGAGGACTGGGTAGACAGTTTAAACACGGCATTAGGTGGCTCAACGCGTTTCGTGGCTTCCATGCCACTCGTCAGGAGCGAGCCCGTGTGGTATCTAGAAATATATTGAGATAATTACATAATGCAGTAGGACAAGAGACATTGGTAATGGGGGAGCGTGGTGTACGAGCCCCCAAAGTTGCTGTATGGGAATACTCACTGAGAGACTGTATAGTGACGGTGCAGCGGCGGGGCCCCATGAGCCATCCAGATGACCCCCAACGGGAGCCGAGGTGGGGAGCCCCGCGGAGACGGAAGCGAACGCCGACCAGGGCAGGCACAGGAACCGAGGAAGGTCTAGAGAAGGGTGAAGAGGGTGAAAGTATGTAGGCATGTAAGGAGAAAAGTAAGGAGAGAGAAGGAAGGGAGCCCCCCAGAAATGACGTTGGTGGGCGGCACTCGCGGCGGCGTTATCTGGACGCTCTCCGGTGCGGTTACGGGCACTCGAGGTTCTCCACACAGGCGATCACACACCTCTGGAATCTCCTCTTCCAGGGCCTCACCATTTACAGGTACACTCACTCCTCCCACCTTGGTCACTACACCTTGTTGATTTGGTTTTTCCACCTCACTTCTTTGCTTCACGTTTTTTTCTCTCTCTTCCCACATCTCCCACACTCTCCATCACTCTACCCCATTTCTGGGGGGCTCCCTTCCTTCTCTCTCCTTACTTTTCTCCTTACATGCCTACATACTTTCACCCTCTTCACCCTTCTCTAGACCTTCCTCGGTTCCTGTGCCTGCCCTGGTCGGCGTTCGCTTCCGTCTCCGCGGGGCTCCCCACCTCGGCTCCCGTTGGGGGTCATCTGGATGGCTCATGGGGCCCCGCCGCTGCACCGTCACTATACAGTCTCTCAGTGAGTATTCCCATACAGCAACTTTGGGGGCTCGTACACCACGCTCCCCCATTACCAATGTCTCTTGTCCTACTGCATTATGTAATTATCTCAATATATTTCTAGATACCACACGGGCTCGCTCCTGACGAGTGGCATGGAAGCCACGAAACGCGTTGAGCCACCTAATGCCGTGTTTAAACTGTCTACCCAGTCCTCATCAACCATATCCTTTCCAACCTCCCCCCACAGGTCTAGTGAGGCCTTAGGTCCAGCAGATATTACTGGTTTTTACCCCATTTCACCTTACCTTGAAATCATGATGTACTAGGGAATTTATTCCAGGTGGTATTTTGAGTTACCATTATCTAATCTTTTACCCTGTCCATCCTTCTATTAATTGTATGAACAATATTATCATGAATGTTTATTATATGACATTATGTACTTACCTGTTCTATCTTATATCCATTTTGCGATTGTAACGTATGTGCTCTGGTATTATGTCAATAAATTCCTTTATGTTCATCTTACTACCTGCTTGCTGGTACATGCTTCATATAAAGTCCCAACCTCCCCTTCAATAATCCCCTTGTTTGTGCTATAGATTTGGGATGGAAACGCTTGACCTTACCAGGTCTTGGTTTCATTTAAAGTCCCTAGGGATGGAAATGGGTGACCTTACCAGGCCATGATTTCCTTAAAGTCCCTAATACCTAAAAATCCCCTTCTCTTGAAAATTGTCAGTCAGTCAGTTTTTGTTTATAAAAAAAATTAAAAATGCAGTGGTGATCAAATACCACCAAAAGAAAGTTTTTGTGGGAAAAAAATTGCTTATATGTAATTTATGTACAATGTTGCACGACTGCTCAAATGTCAGTTAAAGTAATGCAGTGCTGTATTGCAAAAAATGGCCTGGTCATGAAGGAGGTAAATCTTCTGGAGACTTGTATTTTTTTCCCCAAAATAAAAAAAGAAGTTATACTTATCTGTGTCAGCAAGTGCTTGTGGGGTGTCAGTGAATGTATTTCTGCTGTTGCATTCGTTGTACTGTGTAGTTATACAGACAGTTACAGTCTGCCCAGGATGGGAAGGGGTTAACTGTGTCTAGACCTTTCCCAGGCTTTTTGAGTCCTGCCCCCTGCCTGAAGTCACATAAATACTAGGGGAGTTCTCGCTCTTCCACATGGGATTTACAGAGGAAGAACTGCTGCAACATGTAGACCTACTGGAATGGGTTGCCCCTCTCTAGGGCACCCTGCTGAGATTCTTCCTGGACTAGGAACCAACCAACACTGGACTCTTGCAGAATGGACTTTGCTTTTTTGGAAGGTATGAGCTGGGCAGTCTGCATTATGTAGTTAGGGCTGGACTCTGTTTCATGTACAGTGTGCTGTTGAACTGTGTTGTTGAGCCTTCATTAAAGCTGTTTACTGTTTTAAAGTGTTACTAAACCCAGAAGCCTGCATTCACTATATCTGGTCTCCCACAGCACACAGAACATGGAAATGCAATTATTTTAGTAAATATAAACTGCAAAATATCTTTTCTCATCAGCAGTATATTGCAGTCTTGTGACTTCTATCAGTGCCTGGTTAAAGCTTGTAGAAGGAGTTTCCATTCTCTCCTGACTGTCCTATGAAGCTGCATGACCCCTGACCCTCTTGTCTGGCCAGTCAAGTTCCTCCACCCCTCATCCATGTCTTTATGGACCTTGCTTTGTGCACTGGTGCGCAGTCATGTTGGAACTGGAAGGGGCCATCCCCAAACTGTCCCTACAAAGTTGTGAGCATGAAATTGTCCAGAATGTCTTGGTATGCTGACGCCTTAAGAGTTCCCTTCACTGGAACTAAGAGGCAAAGCCCAACCCCTGAGAAACAACCCCACACCCCTTAATCACCCCCCCACCAAACTTTACACTTGGCACAAAAGTCTCACGCAAAAGTCACGCAAGTACTGTTCTCCTGGCAACCGCCAAACCCTGACACATCCATCAGATTGCCAGACAGAGAAGCGTGATTTGTCGCTCAAGAGAACACGTCTCCACTGCTCAAGTCCAGTGGTGGCGTGCTTTACATCCCCCGCATCCGATGCTTTGCATTGCACTTGGTGATGTAAGGCTTGTATGCAGCTGCTCGGCCATGGAAACCCATTCCATAAAGCTCTCTACACACTGTTCTTGTGCTAATTTGAAGGCCATAGGAAGTTTGGAGGTCTTTAGCTATTGACTCTGCAGACAGTTGGGACTTCTACACACTGTGAGCTTCAGCATGCGCTGACCCCGCTCTGTCATTTTATGTAGCTTACCACTTCATGGCTGAGTTGCTGTTGTTCCCAGTTGTTTCCATTTTGTTACAATACCACGAACAGCTGACCGTGAAATATTTAGTAGCAATTAAAATTCCCGGATGGTCTTATTGCACAGGTAGTAACCTATTGAATTCACTGAGCTCCTGAAAGGGACCCATTCTTTCACAAGTGTTTGTAGAAGCAGTCTGCATGCCTAGGTGCTTGATTTTATACACCTGTGGCTATGGTGGTGATTGGAACACCTGAATCCAATGATTTGGATGGGTGTCCCAATACTTGTGGCAATATAGTGCATATAGAAACAGCATTTCCACCGCTTTTATATATGACAGCTTCCCGCTATGAATGGCACCCGCTGCGTCCCTAGTTACTGGCACATTGTTTACATGGCCAGGAATCCTCAACCACGTAAGCAAAGGGGTGGGCATAGCAGCGACATCACTGCCCAAATATGGTCACTGGTCATATTTTGACAATTAGGGGAGATGGAACCGCGCCAGAAAATAATGAAAATGCTGTGTCAAAAGTTTACACTGCTGCTGTTGGGATAATCCTCAACCACAAAAATACCTACAAAGTGACAGCGCTGTGAAAAACTCTTGTTTGTGGTTCTCTATCCCTAATGCCTAATGCCTAATGTACACACGGTCGGACTTTTCGACCGGACTGGTCCAACAGACTTTCCAGCGGACTTTTGACGGACTTTTGACGGACTTCTGACGGACTTTTTCCATGAACGGACTTGCCTACATATGATCACACCAAAGTCCAACGGATTTGTACGTGATGACGTACACTGGACTAAAATAAGGAAGTTGATAGCCAGTAGCCAATAGCTGCCCTAGCGTGGGTTTTTGTCCGTCGGACTAGCATACAGACGAGCGGATTTCTGGGTCCGGCGGAGTTACGACGTAAAGATTTGAAGCATGTTCCAAATCTAAAGCCCGTCAGATTTGCGACTGGAAAAGTCCGCTGAAGGCCACACAAGATCGGATTGTCCGCCGGATTTGGTCCGTCGGCGTCCCTCGGACAAGTCCGGTCAAAAAGTCTGACCGTGTGTACGCGGCATAAGTGTTAAAGTGCATAACAAATACAAATAAATATTTTTAAAAAATATCACATTCCATAGACTGTAGAAGTGTTAAAATGCTAATATGCTACTGTGCAAAATAAATATCACTTCAAAAAACAACTGTGTCATAAAAAGCAATAATTAAAGTCTCAAATAATTATCTTGACTCCCGTATAAAGTACAATAATAAAATCCAGAAAAATAACAAGAATAAAAAAATGAGATGAAATAATATCTTCAATGTGCTAGTTTATTCATATAATACTTCCACCAGAGCTTTGTGAGAAATTCCACAACCACTTATGCCAAAATTGACTTACCAAATTTATTTGCTGGTAAAATTATAAACCAGCAAACTGTGCATTCCCTATAGGGAGCAATCATCTGCAGGAATCTTTGACATGCAATCATCTGTCAGTGCTGTAGGTGTATCAAATTCTCAAATGGCAAATATCCCAATGGAAGAGAAAAACCTTTTAAACAGCTTCATTTTTATTTAAAATGTCACTCTCACATGTTAAAGTCTCTCCACTGACACAAGTAAGTATGCATAAAATCAAAGTAGGGCTCGCTTCGACATCAATCGTAGCTGTGAGCGAAGACTCGGCATACGTGGCGACGACACATCCAGTCCCCACCCTATGCGTTTCGTCCCTTCACGTCTTCCCAGTGTAGTGGCAGTGTTTTTCACAGCACTGTAACTTTGTAGGCATAGTTTGGCAATGGGTGATAAAATATGGCCATGGCCGTCTTTAATATTGATTGGACCCTGGACAAACATTTTCTTGGACCCTCTCAAATCCACTTAACTATTTGCAGGCAGTGCGGGATCAAGGGGAAGCTGCCTTCGGCCCCACAACAATGACTGGGCCCGGGGCAGCTGCCCCTTTTGCCCTGTGTTAAAGACGGCCCTGGCGGTCAATGATGCCACTAGTATCCCCACCACTTCCCTTATATAGTTAATGAGAATTTGAGGTGCTATCATTTGGAGAGCTGTACTGTTGGGATTGGTCATGTGCTCTGGGTCTTTGCGTGTTTTTTTTTTTTGGTGAGTTGACAGGCACTGTGATTGATGATGGGTTTATAAAGAGTCTGGTATGGATTTCTTGCACATTTGACTTTTTTTTTAATCTTTTTTCCCATGAAGTGCCCCCTTAAAATCCATACCAGACTCAAAGGGTTTGGTATGCATTTCTTTTGGGGGGGGGGGGGGGTGACGCAACACATTTTTTAAAAGTCTTTCCTATTGTAAGATGTGCCACAGCAAAGGTGACATTTTCAGAAATGTACTGAAAGCCAGAGCCTAATGGACATGTATGAACCTCTAAAAATTGATACTCCCAAGGTGTCCTGGGCAGAGCTCTACTGGTAACAGCAAGGTTCCAAAAACAGTAAACAAGTTTCATTATAATAAAGGGTGGCCAAAGTCTTGTCACTACACAGATGCTTTGCAGATGTCCTACTGATAAAGATCTGTCTCATGAACACTGTCCTAACAATATACTGTATGTGTCAGAAACCATGAAATCAGGCTGAGACAGAAGTACAGTTAAATCACACTTGTTTAATAATAAAAGTAAAACTAACAAATGTAGTCAAAACATAGCCAAAGTTCAGTAACCGGAACTGATAGTCAGTCAAGCCAGAAGTCAGAGATCAATGTAGTGGAACAGCAAGCGGGATCTGGAGCCAGAAGGGATGTCAGCAAAGCAAGTCTTGAACAGGATCGCAGGAGATAGTTTCTGTGATGTGACCAAGGCAAAGGCAGAGCTCCTCTGGACTGGACAGCTTAAGTAGGCAGGACTGACGAGCAGCATATCATCAACAGCTGAGTAACTGTGGAGAAAGATGGGAGCTGGTAATTAGCCGACAGCTGAGCGGCCATCTCAGAGAAGGAAGGGCTGAGCCCAGCCCTGACAATTAGCTTCCTGACTTGAAGCTGCTGGTCTAGAATAGGGGTTGGTAAGGTGGGCCACATACCTCAGATTCCCCTCTCTGGTGTCTCTGGTGAACAGCAGAGAGTAGAATATGGGGGTGCAATATAGAGCCTCTCTATAGGTCCGCTAGCCCACTCTCTCCCCAATCCCCTCTTTCCCCATCCCCAGCACACAGCTTTCTTCTGGTTTTCCTCCATCTGTCCCTCCAGTCCCTATCTGGTTCTGGTTTCCAAAGGTCAGGACTTCAGTTCCTGCCCACACTTCCTCCTCCCTTCCCCTGCAGTGTGGGTTCCCTGGGTGGGACCCACCTGGTGGTTGATGCAACCAAGGGGAAAGCTGCAAAGGAGTGCTTGTGCGCTTCTAGTTGCTGCACTGATGGATGTTCTGGGGTAGGGTTTTGGACCCCCATATCCCCCATTATCTACTCACCTGATGTATGCAATTTCTGAGCCATAATGTTGTGTGTGTACGCTTCCTATTAAATTAATCAACATTATGCTTTTCTTTATTTTACATGGCAAAATTATAGCATTAATAAAAATACAGCCTGTAACAGCTCCAGATCTGTCACAGTGACAACAAAGATCCCTACATAACTGAGTTCATCCAACTCTAGATAGAAATATAACTAAACAGGCAGATATTTATCTTAGGTTGCCGGTTTAGTTGCATTGCAGAGACATCTAGTGTTGAAAAAAGAGAACAAGTGTTTAAAAAAAGAGAACACAACCAAGAATGCCTTCTCATTTAACTCCCTGTCCTTCAGGAGCTATAATATCATTGCACACCACTGTTTTTTTTTGTTAAATGTTAAAAAAACAAAGAAACAACCAAAGAAGTAAATCAATACATAAACTATATAGTACTATATTGTTGTTTTTTTATTGTATCATTAAATGTTTGTAATTGCAATATTTTAGAAATGTATTGCTGTGTGGTCTTGGTTTGAAAGCTGCATTGGATTTTAATGGATACAGACTACAGAAAATCCAAACAAAGGTATACAAGAACAATAATAAAATGTGCAGTAAGAATTCTTACAAACCATACCTACTAGGCTATGACATGAAAAAGAAAGGTTCAAATAAAAAAATAAAAAATATATATATTTAAAGCCTGGTATCACCTTAAAAAATTTGGGGTAATAGCACCATAAATCTAAAATTTTACATGTTTGCTTGTAGGATTTTTTTCTTTCCACAAACACATTTTTCTTGACTTGCAATGTGCCTCTAAACTTGCTTGGAAATTTAATTACTTCAGGAAGAGTCACTTTTCTTTGTAGTTAGCAAACTTTGTTGTGACCCCAATTAAAACTCTATAGGGGGAGGGGGGGAGCAAATATTGTCATTCAGTTCTGGCCATTTGTACTAATAAGCAGGCTATTGTCAAACAAAAGTCATGAGAAGCTGGGCACTGTCATGGAGAATATGTGACATCCCAAAAGTACCTTGTCCACATGCTGATGGGGTCAAAGACCTCTTCTCCACACCCCTGACTTGGTGGTTTTGGGAGTCTGCAGGTGGGGACTTGTTGGAATCTTGAAGCCACTTTAAAAATAAGGGGCCCCCTAGATACCACATAGATACCCTCACATTAAACCACATAGATTACCCCTACATATTTAAAAAAAAAAATGAAGCCCAGAAATAGAGACCGATAATGAAAAATGTGTGCCGCTTAGGCTACAAGACAAAGCGATCCTGTGTCCACTGTGGGTGCAGGCCAGGGAAGGAACTTGTCTCAGCTCAACAACTGTTGAGACGAGACAAGTTCCTATGAAGTCACACATCAATGCAGACCCACTGGTATTGGAATGAATTGCAGTTTCAGCCTCAACTCCTGCCAGGCCATGTCCCCAATGCGTTTCACCCCACCCCTTGCAGCTTAATCATGGAGATCCTCATCATTCACTTTATCAGTATCATTCAAGCGTTGAAATCACCCATCACAATTACCTGTCTGTTGTTTCCATCATTAAAGGAAAAGTATGGCCAAACTTCTCCTGTGGGTCATAGGCTAGCACCTAGATTTGCACTCTTGTGACCCAAATTCAGATGACAGTGGGCTAAAGCCTGCTGTCAGCTGATGTTACAGAGCTGGTCCAGGATCTGCAGGGATCCTCACAATAAAGTCAGGGTTCACCCAGAACCATGACCAGCAGTTGGTTTAGTGTCTCAGTGTCAGAATCACTTAGTGTCGGTTCACGCTGAGGCAGCACGACTAGCGGCGCGACTTCCTCAGGCGCCTGGACACGACAGGAGCGGCGACTTGCAAAACGACTTCTGTATAAAAGTCACTGCAAGTCGCCCCCAAAGTTGTACAGGAACCTTTTTCTAAGTCGGAGAGACTTGCGTCGCTCCGATTAGAACGGTTCCATTGTATAGAACGGGAGGCTACTTGTCAGGGCGGCTAGGTCGCCTGACAAAGTCATCCAGTGTGAACCGGCACGCAAGTGCTCCTGCTTCCCATTCCAGTATCTGGGTGTTGGCTCATGCATTCTCCCTGTCTGTGTTCACCTGTTAGGTGATTGATCTGCTCAGTCACCTGATATAAGCAAACCGAATACCCTTGCTTGTGATAGAGACAGACTTACCTGCTTTGTTCTAGATCAAGCCTCCCGTTAGTCTGCCTTGCTTGTTGTTGGATCTCCTGTGTATGACCCAGATTGGATACTGGACTATCCCTGAACTCCGCCTGCCTTATTAACTGAACTGCCTTTGAACCGCCCTACCTGTCTGCTAACGGCAAGTACCTGTTTGCTTTGCTCAGTTCGCATCTGCCCTGGTGTAGTAGCCAGACACTATAGCATTGTGTATAAGTCCTGGGGGCAACCAAGTTCCGTAGGCCTGCTTGTCTTAAGGGAAAGGGGGCTGCTATAGGTGAGGCACACAGTAGCCAGCTTTAGTGTCTGAACACCTGTGTTGGGGTAGACGTGACATTCGTGACACTCAGTGAGCCATTAAGACCCTAACCAGCTGCTCCCACCCCCTGGAGGGGCAGAGCAGAGAACCGCTGATTAACAGTCATGACTCTCTGCTCACTGAAGATAGAGAACTGAGTGATCAGCGGTCTTTGACTGGGACTTAGAGGTGGCGGGGGAGAAATGCAGCATTGGATCAATGTTGCATCCACCTAAGTGAGTATCTGTGTTTATTTTGTTTAACCCCTTCCCGCCGAGCGTACGCAGATGTGCAGCCTCGGCTTTCGGGGGTTATACCGGGATGATGCCCCTAACTGCAGGCATCATCCCAGTACCGGTTTTTAGAGCCGACTATCGGCTTTCCAGGGATAACAACCGATGCGGCTAAAAGCCGCTTGGCTGTTATACAGGAGGAGCGGGAGGGGACGTCCCCCCCTCCCGCCGCCTCCCGCCGCTCTCAACGGGCTTCCTGTTCCATCAGGAGGCCCGATCGACAATCTGCCACCTCCGGCGGCTAGAGACAGACTGGCACGAAGCCGGAAACGGCTTTGGTTCCAGTCTCTTGATTGTAAACACTATAGCGACGTCATGACGTCACTTCCCCGTTTACTCAGATGCCAATGGCGTCGTTTTAAAAAATATACAGTATTCAGAATCGCCAAAAACAGCGATCTGAATACTTTGAAGTGTGAAGGAGGGATCGGGGGTCCCCCAATCCCTCCGCTGTAACTCTAAACTGGTAACTGTAAAAAAAATTTTAAAGCATCACCTATGAAAAAAAAATTGTTTAGTTTTTTTAAAATCATGAAAGTGTCCCTTTTCCCAAAAAGTTGTGTTAAAACACCGCTGCACAAATACTGTGTGACATAAAATATTGCAACAATCGCCATTTTATCCTCTCTATATATAATGTTTGGGGCTCTAAGTGATTTTCTAGCAAAAATATGGATTTTAACCTTGGTAAACACAAATGTCAAAAATAGGCTTAGTCATGAAAGGGTTCAACCCCACAGTTCTCGTTTAAAGCCTAAGTAAGCTCTTGCTTTAAATAGTTTGGTCCACACTAACTATTTCCTTTATAAATACATGTGGCCACTGTCAGTGCCGTAAAAATTCTCTATGACTTAATGGCTGAGGTGGAGAGGCAGATGGATGATGTCAGGAGCTCCACCTTAGTCAGAGGAAGCTTTGTACTCAACTGATAAAATACAAAGCTTCCTGTGAATGGCTGAGCAGACTTGATTTTGTTCCAGGAGTGGGATGGGAATTCCTCCTACTGCTGCTGGAACGTAACTCTGTGTACTGTATATAGCCAATGCTGCATACAGTTTATGCATTGGTGACAGCAGACACATCTATTACTGTAGGAAATAGTTCATCTGGGCCAGCTTGGTCCAAACACAAAACCTGGAGTTAGGATTCAAGGTCTTTCAGGTTTCTTCGTATAAGATCAAATGTTACTACCTTGTTGATGATATATCCAGTATGTACAGGGCTGGTGCTAGACCTATTTTGAGCAGCTACTTGCACCCACCCTCATCAAAAAATACATTAAATAAAAAATGTATTACCTTGATGATACCATTATATAAAATAAACATATCATTTGCAGTCCAAGTCCAACTACTGATAAATTTGGTAAAACTTATTATTGGGTCAAAAAATGGCCACTCACATTATACCAGATAAAACAGGCTAGTCATAAATTATGGTGTCCAGGACGATGAAGCAGATGTCAGCTGGGAGCCACCCGGGTCAGGTGCCGTGGGAATGTGAACTGGTCCAAATCATTTGGTGGAGGGGGGATTATGGTGTGGGGTTGTTTTTCAGGGTTGGGCTTGGCCCTTAGTTCAGTGAAGGAAACTCTTAAGCATTCCAAGACATTTTGGACAATTCCATGCTCTCAAATTTGTGGGAACAGTTGGGGATGGCCCCTTCCTGTTCCAACATGACTGTGGACAAGTTTACAAAGTAAGGTCCATAAAACATGGATGAGCGAGTTCCTTCACTGAAACTAATGGGCCAAGCCCAACCCCTGAAAAACAACCCCACGCCATAATCCCCCCCCCCCCACACCAAATGATTTGGACCAGTGCACAAAGCAAAGTCCATAAAGTCATGGATGAGCATGTTTGGGGTGGAGGAACCTGACTGGCCTACACAGAGTCCTGACCTCAAACCTAATAGAACACCTTTGGATGAATTAGAGTGGAGACTGCGAGGCAGGCCTTCTTGTCCAACATCAGTGCCTGACCCTCACAAATGCGCTTCTGGAAGAATGGTCAATCATTCCCATAGACACACTGCTAAACCTTGTGGACAGCCTTCCCAGAAGAGTTGAATCTGTTATAGCTGCAAAGGGTGGGCCAAATACAAATTGAACCCTACGGACTAAGACTGGGATGTCATTAAAGTTCATGTGCATATAAAGGCAGGCATCCTAATACTTTTAAAAATATAGTGTAAAATCCTTTATGAGCCAAGGAAAGAGTGACTAGGGGTGTGACAGTCATATTTTGCCTAAAATGTTTGAAAAAAAGAAAACAAGTCCCTCTTTCTAATTTCAGGCAATTAGGAGCTATACATATACATATCAAATACACCCATTTAGCAGAGGAGCGTTTTCTGTCATCAGGGTTGGAACATAGATTTATTATTTGAATCAGCAGAGCAAGAGGTGGTAATGACTCTAAATTGGACATCAATACAATGGGCACATCAATAGTGAGCCTTTGGTGACTACCAACCCATAGAAAGATACTTGTGAAGAAGACCTAAGCATGGGGGACTTTAGGGAGGACCAGCATGGGGGACCGCCAAATCTAAAACACAAACTTGTCAATTGTAAACAGCAGGTGCTACAGTTCTTCCATGTTAACTTCAGTAAAGCAAGGACTTGACATTTTAGGTGATTTTAGAAAACACCTCTAGGTTGGCCAATGGAGCCAAGCTCAGAATTCTGGTGTTTCCTGGCACGGCACACTCTGTACATACCTAGAATGTCTTCACATGACGGGGCTGTTCTAGCTGCACCCTACAAAGCATTTTCCAAAATGTCAGCTCTAGGGACTTCCATAGTTGCCAACATTGTAAAAAAAAATGTGGGACACTTTTGTGGCTGTAGGCGGAGCTGTCCCAATAATTAGGGGGCGGGGCATTCACCAGCAGGCGTGGCCTATCAAAAACAGACAAGTGCGGCGCGCTTCGCGCGCCGCGCCGAAAAATGGGCGTGGTTTACGCGAAATTGTGGGCGTGGCTTAAATGGGCGTGGCTCTAGAGGGTGTGGTTAGAGTCTGAAATGAATGAGGGATGGAGAGGGGGGGAGAGGGGGAGAGAGAGGGAAATGACGGGACAGCAGCCCCAGATCCTACACAATAAAAATATGTGTATTCTAGAAAGTTTAACAATCAGCAGATAAAGATACTCCAAACACCTGGTGTTAATGCTTCAATC
Organism: Aquarana catesbeiana; assembly: GCF_042186555.1. Classification (NCBI taxonomy): domain Eukaryota; kingdom Metazoa; phylum Chordata; class Amphibia; order Anura; family Ranidae; genus Aquarana; species Aquarana catesbeiana. The sequence continues at coordinate 238,779,157 of NC_133336.1, forward strand.
ATCCCGCACCATGGTTGTTATGGTGTCAGGATGATTGAAGCGCATTATTTCTATTATTACATTGTAATATAAAATGAAATCATTCAACTCACCATAATGCAGAATCAGTGGGATCCCTGAGCGTGTCACCTGCCACGTCGCCTGCCACCAGCCGTCCGTCCTTGCTTCAGATGTCCGAGCAGAGTCCGTCCTTGCATCAGGTGCCCCCAGCGGAGCCCCCCTCACATCAGAAGTCCCCAGCGGAGCCCCCCCCTCACATCAGAAGTCCCCAGCGGAGCCCCCCTCACAATCAGGAGTCCCCGGCGGAGCCCCCCTCACATCAGGTGTCCCCGGCGGAGCCCCCCCTCACATCAGAAGTCCCCAGCGGAGCCCCCCTCACATCAGAAGTCCCAGTGGAGCCCCCCTCACATCAGAAGTCCCCAGCGGAGCCCCCCTCACACCAGGAGTCCCCAGCGGAGCCCCCCTCACACCAGGAGTCCCCGGCGGAGCCCCCCTCACACCAGGAGTCCCCGGCGGAGCCCCCCCTCACATCAGGAGTCCCCGGCGGAGCCCCCCCTCACATCAGGAGTCCCCGGCGGAGCCCCCCCTCACATCAGGAGTCCCCGGCGGAGCCCCCCCTCACATCAGGAGTCCCCGCGGAGCTCCCCCTCACATCAGGTGTCCCCAGTGCCCCCCCTCACATCAGGTGTCCCAGTGCCCCCGCCTCACATCAGGTGTCCCCAGTGCCCCCCCCCTCACATCAGGTGTCCCCAGTGCCCCCCCACTCACATCAGGTGTCCCCAGTGCCCCCCCCACTCACATCAGGTGTCCCCAGTGCCCCCCCCTCACATCAGGTGTCCCCCCCTCACATCAGGTGTCCCCAGTGCCCCCCCACTCACATCAGGTGTCCCCCCCTCACATCAGGTGTCCCCCACTCACATCAGGTGTCCCCCACTCACATCAGGTGTCCCCCAGTGCCCCCCCCACTCACATCAGGTGTCCCCCACTCACATCAGGTGTCCCCAGTGCCCCCCCCCACTCACATCAGGTGTCCCCAGTGCCCCCCCCACTCACATCAGGTGTCCCCCCTCACATCAGGTGTCCCCAGTGCCCCCCCCCTCACATCAGGTGTCCCCCCCTCACATCAGGTGTCCCCAGTGCCCCCCCCCCTCACATCACAGGTGTCCCCAGTGCCCCCCCCACTCACATCAGGTGTCCCCAGTGCCCCCCCCCTCACATCAGGTGTCCCCCCCTCACATCAGGTGTCCCCAGTGCCCCCCCCCCTCACATCACAGGTGTCCCCAGTGCCCCCCCCACTCACATCAGGTGTCCCCAGTGCCCCCCCCCTCACATCAGGTGTCCCCCCCTCACATCAGGTGTCCCCAGTGCCCCCCCCCACTCACATCAGGTGTCCCCCCCTCACATCAGGTGTCCCCCACTCACATCAGGTGTCCCCCACTCACATCAGGTGTCCCCAGTGCCCCCCCCCACTCACATCAGGTGTCCCCAGTGCCCCCCCACTCACATCAAGTGTCCCCCCTCACATCAGGTGTCCCCAGTGCCCCCCCCCTCACATCAGGTGTCCCCCCTCACATCAGGTGTCCCCAGTGCCCCCCCCCCTCACATCACAGGTGTCCCCAGTGCCCCCCCCACTCACATCAGGTGTCCCCTGTGCCCCCCCCCCCCACTCACATCGTGTCCCACAGCGGTGCGCGCGCTCACCCCCCACCTAGAACCCCCGCCCCTTTCCATATCAGACTGGCAGCGGGGCGGGGGGTAGGCGGGGCGAGGCGGAGCGGGGGGGGGGCGGGCCGAGGCGAGGCGGGGCGAGGCGGAGCGAGGCGGAGCGGAGCGGGCCGAGGCGGGGCGGGCCGAGGCAGGCCGAGGCGGAGCGGGGCGGGCCGAGGCGGAGCGGGGCAGGGGGTGGGCGGCGACGCAGAAGCTTCGTCTAGCCCCCCCCCCCAGCCGTCTTCCTGAACTCCAACAAAATGGCGGCCGGCGGAGACAATGGAGACAATGTCTCCGCCGGCCGCCGACCTCTAGCGGCGGCAGCGGCGGCGGTTTCAAAAACCGGAACCGAATTTTTCGGGACATTTGCCGGGACGCCACAAATCCGGGAATGAAGTCCAAGTCCCGGGAATGTCCCGGGAAATTCGGGACAGTTGGCAGCTATGGACTTCACAGCCTACTTTTATATGATAAGTAATTAGAATAAGTGATCTTGTATAATACGTAGACAGTTTCACTTTGTATTCCAGAGAGTTCTGTTTATTGACATGGCATTGATTGTCATTTCAGAACCCCTCAATGTGAATCTTCTCTTTACCTAGAGGTAAAAGCACAACTAAACAGACACATATTCCCTACATTGAGCACTGAGCTCAGTGTACGGTCTTCAGATGTCGCCTGTCTCTGGAGGTTGTGTGATCACTTCAGTCTTCATATGATGGATGAATATACAGCAGGAGATCAGGAGGACACAGCCAGATATCACCAGACGTATGAGGTTCACCATGCTATAATCTTCCTTTGGTGTGTTTTCTCTATCCATTCCTGAATTGAAGGTGAAATAAAAGGTGATATAGCTCAATCAAATGTATAATTACTTTATTTTGTGTTATACCAGCCATTCTAATCAAACCCAAAGAAAGCAGTTAATAGGAGGCTTGCATTCATAACAAAGGTCACAAGAAACCTTTCCTGACAGAGACATGGATGCCATTGCTGACCTCTTTCCAATTGATGAGAAGTAAGAGTCCACACCCGCGTACACAAGCGGATTTTCCGTAAAAATAAAATCTTGGATGGTTTTTCCGATGGAATTTTGCTCAAGCTTGGCTTGCATACACACGGTCACACAAAAGTTTGCTGAACTTTCGACTGACAAGAACGCGGTGACGTACAACACTATGACGAGCCCAGAAAATGAAGTTCAATGCTTCCGAGCATGCGTCAAATTGTTTCCGAGCATGCGTAGGAATTTTGCACGTCAGAATTGCTACAGACGATCTGAGTTTTCGATCGGAAATTTTTCTGACCAAAAAATTGAGAACCTGCTCTCAATCTTTTGCTGGCTGGATTTCGGCCAGCAAAAGACCGATGGAGCAAACACACGGTTGCATCTTCCGACCAAAAGCTCTCATCGGTCTTTTGCTGGCCGAATTTCCGATCGTGTGTACGCGGCATCAGTGTTTCTCTAGCCACTTGCCAACTGCCTAACTGGGAATGTACATCATGGTTTTGACGTTAAATACTGTTGTTATGGCAGCAGCTAGCTACCATAGTGTACAGTATGTTTGCCCTTCAGTGGGCATAGCATGGGTTCACTTTTAAGTATGAATATTAACAAATTGCATTGTTAGTGTACTTACCATTGTTGCAGTATAGCCAGGGAACCACATTCTTCGAGACATTACTGACCGGATTCATTGCTGTACATATATAGGTAAAGTTGATATTACTGGGAGGTACAAACACAACGTTCTGTGTCTGGTTAACATTACTGCTGTTTAAACTCCTCCAAATGATGATCAAATTTCTTCCATTTACTGAGTCCACCAAACACGTCAAGCTGACCTCACATGTCTTATTATCAGTCACATTGGAGTTGATGGTGACATTCTCAGCCATTAGATTACCTGGAGGGAAGAATCAGATAACATTCTAGAAAAGTATTAAAACTTCTAATCCCTGGTGCTAGAAATGACCGTACGCATATATGCCGCCTCAGCTTTAAGGGGTTATACTTGAGCTCATTGTCCGCTCCCCGGTCGGTGGTAAATGGTTTGTCTCATCCCTCTAACTGCTACATCTGCTGAAAAGCTTGTTCTTTTGAAAAAAAAAACAAGACTTACTGGCTGGATCACAAGATGAAATAAATAAATAAAATGAATGCAGCCATCACATCTTAGAATTGGTAAGCTGCAATATGATAAATGTTTGCTTTTGGGTTTAATACCGCTTTAAGTATTCTACACACAATATCCTGTCTGTAAGCCTGAATTCCTGTTCTGCATTATGTTTGCTGATCATTATTTGAAGGTGGATTCAAGAATACAAAGTTCCTGTAATTACCAGTTTAGTTTTTTTTTGGATAAAAGCCCTTCAGTGCCGGTTCACACTTATGCATTTTGTTATGAATTTGATGCGTTACAAAAAGCCTAGATTTGCATTCTATCTAAAAACAAAGTGTGTTCAATGACGGTCATTCACATCTATGCGGTGTGATTGCTATACGAATGCGATGCAGCAACAAAAAAGGGTCCTGTGCGAGTTTACTGCAGTGTGTTGTGCGATTTTCCTCTCCATGGACATCAATAGAAACTGCACTGAAATCGCATCTTGTGTTCAGATGTGTGTGAATACTGCTTTTCCAGTGTAGATTTTTACATATTTCTACCTCCAGCTCCTCACTTCCTATTTCCTTTCTAATGTTTGAAAACGCATTTAATTTGCATCGCATTCGGAGCTCAGTGTACAGGGCATACAGGCAGAGAATTTTAATACAGGACAGACACATTGGGCTGATTCACTAAAACTGGAGAGTGCAAAATCTGTTGCAGCTCTGCATGGGAGCCAATCAGCTTCTAAGTTCAACTTGTTCAGTTACTACCCTGTTTCCCCGAAAATAAGACCTAGCGTGATTGTCAGTGATGGCTGCAATATAAGCCCTACCCCCCAAATAAGCTCTACCCTGTTTCCCTGAAAATAAGCCCTACAAGGACTTTAACTGGGGCTAATTTGGGGGGTTGGTCTTATATTGCAGCCATCACCGACAATCACGCTAGGTCTTATTTTCGGGGAAAACAGGGTATGTACCTCATACACATTCACATGGGGGGGGGGTTGATGGGATCTGGGTGCTCCCTTGTTAAAGGGGGTTTCCAGATTCCTATAAATCACTTCCCGCACCCCCCACAACCACCGAGCCAAGAATGTGGGGAAGAGGCCTTGGTCTTCATCAGCATAGGGTCAAGGTGCTTTGGTGGTGGGGGGGGTGTTTTTTATTTTATTTTATTTTTTAACCACTTGCCGACCAGCCGCCGTCATTATACTGTGGCAAGTCGGCATGATCCCGCAAACCGTCATAGCTGTACGTCGGTCCCTTTAAGCGGGATAGCAGGCGCGTGTGCCCGCTGCAAAGCGGGGGTGCCGATGCTCGTGACGGAGCGATCGTGGGCACAAGAGGCAGAACAGGGACGTGTGTGTCTAAACACACAAATCCCTGTTCTCCGAGGAGAGAGAGAATGTGAGTTCCTACGAGCTGGGAACCACGATCTCTCATCTCCTATAGTCAGTCCCCTCCCCCACAGTTAGAACACACGCCTAGGCAGGGCCGGTAATAGGGGTGGGCCGGTAATAGGGGTGGGCGGGAGGGGCATCTGCCCTGGGCGGGATGATTTAATGTGAGAAGAGGGCGCAGTTTGCCAGGTACAACCCTTCCCATTCTGCAGCATATAACACAGGCAGAGAGCGGCTTTATCCCTGCATGTAGATCGTAGCACTACACCCGACCCCCCCCCCCCCCCCCCCCTGCTTGCACAGTACTAGTCTTTTAGCAACAGTAGAGTGAAGCAGGCGGGGCACGTGAGGTTGGGAAGGTATCAGCACTTTCCTGACTGTCTACATTTATACAACTTTTCCTCTCCTGGACAGCGGCTTCTCTCCCCCCTCTCCAGTCATTTTTTATCACTCCTGCATTGTCTCACACTGTCTAGATCAGTTGTTCTCAACCTGGGGGTTGAATGATGATTTTCCAGGGGTCACCAAATCCTTGGCTGTTCCTGAAGCCCGTACCGCTCTCCCAGCCTTTTTGTGGCCGCCCAGTAGGGCTGTCCCTGGAGCCCGCGGCCGCCCACTCAGCCTCTTCGCAGCTGCCCATTCAGTTCACGGCATGACTGGGGGACAGAGACTAGGGGTCAGCTGACTGGTGAGGAATGTGAAGTGGGAGGGCTGGAGGAGACCCTATCTCCCGATGATTTCGGCATAGGTGTCACTGCTATGAGACACCACAAAGTCGGAGACACATTGAGTAACACTACCTGTGATTATAGTTGCCATTAAAAGTCCCCACTACAGTTCTCAGATCAGCAGATGACCTTGATCAAGAGCACCTAAGCTGGCTGATCAGAACCCTCCCCAGCACTGCCACTCATCCCAACTCTCCACCAGCACTGCCACTAATCCCAACTCTCCACCAGCACTGCCACTCATCCCAACTCTCCACCAGCACTGCCACTCATCCCAACTCTCCACCAGCACTGCCACTCATCCCAACTCTCCACCAGCAATGCCACTCATCCAAACTCTCCGCCAGCAATGCCACTCATCCCATCCCCCCCCCCCCCCCCCCCCCCACCAAGGAGTATGAGAAGGAATAAAAATAGAGAATACATGGAACAGAGAGGAAAAGAGGTGGAGGAACAAAGAAAAAGGGAGAGAAAGAATAAGAGAAAAAAAAAGAAAGATGGCTAGAAAGAGGGATGGGGGAAAAAAAACAAGAAATTAGGATAGAGAGAGCTAAAAGGGAAAGAAAGGAGAACAAAGAGAAAGAGTGATACACCCCCAAAATGTACCATAAGGGGGCTTAATACTGTACGAGTGGAAGGGACTTAGGGAGCACCAAATGTCCATGGGTTAGGGGCGCAAATTACTTGTCTTGCCTTGGGTGCTCACAACCCATGCTATGAAAATAATTTTACGGTTGGGGGTCTCCACAACTTGGGAAATTTTATCAAGGGGTCACGGCACTAGAGGGGTTGAGAACCACTGGTCTAGACGATCTCAGAGCCTATTCCTGCTCTGTATAGTGACCCCCCTCCCCTCCTGTGCCCTTCTCTTGGACCCCCTCCCTTCCTGTGCCCTTCTCTCGGACCCCCTCCCCTCCTGTGCCCTTCTCTCGGACCCCTCCCCTCCTGTGCCCTTCTCTTGGACCCCTCCTGTCTACCTGCACAGCCAAACTGAGTGCTGTTCTCTCCTGTGTCTCTGTACTGCTGCCTCTACTCAGCCAAGAGGTAACAGTGACATACTTTCAGGCTTCATATCACTGCTAATTGTGAAGAAAGTTGTTATTTCAGATTCTATTTTTAGTGAGGGCCCATTCACAAGGGGTGCAAACATGCATCTCCCATGCAGGGCTGGCATTTATCAGCATGGGGGGTACATAGGTGTTGTGCACATCCCGTGTCAGCACCCCATTCATATCTACTGGGACATGAGGCTGCATTGATATAGCCTCTGTATCCTAATATGACATACAGGTGTGGGTCCCAATAGAAGTGAATGGGACGCTGGCACAGTGATATGTACACAATGCCAGTACATCCCTATACTGATAAAAGAGAGCCCTGCACAGGACACACATGTCTGCTCCACATGTGAATGGGTCCTAAAGAACTCATATACATGGAGGCTTAGTGAGCTCCCCAGGCATAAGAAAACAGGAGCTACTAAACCTGGCCTTAGATGGATGGAAATGTAACTGGTCCAGCAAGGACCGGACAAGTTTCAATCGTTCTGTAGTCATTCTTGCTAAAGAGACATCAATTTAATGATCAACTTCTCCCAAACCAGCAGAAATGTTTCCTTAGATTTGCAGCGCTGACATCGATGTCTCAGCGGAAAGGATTCCCTCATCCACCTTAGTTGTGTGGATTGGGGGGATCCACTCAGTTTTTTATCGATCAGACACTGATTGATAAAAAAATAAAAATGATCCATCTATGGCCAGCCTCCAGCTTACCTTACGTTATACAATCTGATTGTACAATATCTTTTGGATCTACCACCAACTATGTAGTACAAAGGCCAGCTTGATTGGATACTACTTGAATTAATTGTTTAAGTTGTCCATATATTACAAAGTTTTCGTAAATCTAAAGGAGATTGTACAATCAGATTGTATAGTGTATGCTATACCTACAGTATAGTGTTCTTGTGCATAAGTACTGACAGTGACAAATGTTTTCCCTGGAATCTTTATTCTCACCCATGCAGATTTGTTTGCCCAGGAGCTTTGTCTTTGAGTTCCTTAAACTGCCTGACACATTGTCTAAAGCTGGTTACACACTAGGGTTGCACCAATACCTGTTTTGTACCAACAATAGCTCAAGTACTCACTGATACCAGTTGCCAATACCTTTGCGGTGCGATTTCAGCCTATACAAAATAAATGGGCTCAAATCACACTGTAAAGAATCACAATCTTCAGAAATCACCCCTGGGCAACCAGGTTACTCATTATTGACCACGAACCAAGCCGTCATCAAAGCAATCTAATTGGCTGTGTGCTTTGTGATCATTGTGATGACCAACCAACCACAAATGTAAATAGTAATACTGGTGCACTCTGCAACCATCACATGTGTTATTGTGTGCTGCAAATGCTTCTACTAGCTCCAACCCCTGTGCTCTACGACCGGGGGGGGGGGCGCATTTTGGCATCTTCGCCCTGGTACTGGAATACTTTGTCCCGCCACTGTGCCTAGGGAACACAGTCAACCCCTTGATCGCCCCCTAGTGTTAACCCCTTCCCTGCCAGTGACATTTACACAGTAATCAGTGCATTTTTATAGCACTGATCGCAGTATAAATGACAATGGTCCCAAAGATGTGTCAAAAGTGTCCGATATGTCCGCCATAATGTCGCAGTGCTGATAAAAATCGCAGATCGCCGCCATTACTAGTAAAAAAAAATAATAATAATAAAAATGCCATAAATCTATCCCCTATTTTGTAGATGCTATAACTTTTGTGCAAACCAATCAATATATGCTTTTTGCAATTTTTTATTACCAAAAATATGTAGAAGAATATATATCGGCCTAAAATGAGGAAAAAATACCTTTTTAAAAAAAAAAATTGGGGCTATTTATTACAGCAAAAAGTACAAATTATTGTGTTTTATTTCACAATTGTCGGTCTTTTTTTGTTTATAGTGCAAAAAATAAAAACCGCAGAGGTGATCAAATACCATCAAAAGAAAGCTCTATTTGTGGGGAAAAAAGGACATCAATTTTGTTTGGGTACAACATCGCACGACCGCGCAATTGTCAGTTAAAGCGACGCAGTGCCGAACCGCAAAAAAATGGCCTGGTCATTCAGCAGCCAATTCTTCCGGGGCTGAAGTGGTTAATGCCGACACTTGTTTTGTTTACATTCTGCTGTCAGCGAGAAATCCTGCTGACAGCAGATAAGTCATCCTTGTTGAGGACGCAGTGGCTGCCTGATCCTTAATAATCAGCTATTCTGAATGATACAAAATGAATGCTGAAGCTACAAAACAAATTCTGAAAATGAATTGGTTCAAATAACAAATGCATCCGAGATTAAACTAAATGGAAATCTGTGGTGTGCATATGTCTAGTATTTCTAAAAATGACACTTACTGAACACAGTGAGATGATAGTCACAGATCTTTATCTCTTTATCTATGCGGGATTGTGTTCGGTAGATCCCTTGGTCTTCCAGTCTTAGCTCAGTTATTATTAAGGATCCATCAGATGTGCTGCTCAGTCTTCCGTCATAATTACCATCTTCAATTTCAGGTGATTCTTGTGGTTTTGTTCTGGCAATTATTATTCCTCTTTTAATAAAATTCCAGGTAATGGATGTAGCCCCGGTGTAACAGAGATGTAGGGTGACAGCTCCTCCCACAGCGCCTAATACATCCTTCTTTACACTCGGTGCCTCACTCATCACATCTGATAAAGAATAATAATACTTCATGTTAGCAGGCAGCAGGCTTTGAAGTGTTAGGCTTCCCTTACACTATTATTATTATTATTATACATGGTTTATTTAGAACTAACAGTTTGCACAGCACTTTACAACATGAGGGCAGACAGTACAAATACAATACAATTGAATACAGGAGGAATCAGATAAACTAGTAGATTTTCTCATACAAGCACTTCTACAAACATGTATTCATATATTCAATGACTTTATGAAAATTGTCCTGAAGCCTAAAAATGTTATTTGCTTTTAACATTTCAAAATTTTCCACCCTACTCCTTTCAGTTTTCTCATAACTGTGAAATCTGTGGTCAAAAATGAATGTTGATTTGGCCCCACTAATCAGGGTTGCCAACTGTCTGTTCTTTCATGGACAGTTTGTAAGAACCCAGGATTTTTACTCTTGTCTGTCAATGTCGGTGACGGTAATTAGTGGTAACTAGCTGGTAGTTGCAGCAGCCAATAGCATGATTCAGTCTAACTCCACCCATATAGGGGCCACCCAGTATGAGATAGAGGGAGGGACTCATGAGACAAATTCCTCCGCCTCCTGCTACACCTATAGCTACACCTGCTATAGATGTAGTGTCGCCTATAGCAGTCCCCTTTCCTATAAGTCAAGCAAGCCTAGCCTACATGGCTGCACCAGGAATTCCATGTTTGCTGGCCAAGAAGTACAGGAGGCTGAAAAAACGAAGAACAAAAGAGTTCCTGTGGTTTCAGGAGTGCAGTTGTCCACAGGGGGTGACTGGAACTGGTGTCTCGCAGGAAAATAGTCATTTGGATGTGCAGATGGGTCAGTTCAGGTAGAAGGCATAGACAGTGGCCTCAAAATGTTTGGGGGGGCGCAAGCAAACTGCAAAATTCTGAAAAGAAACATCAATTGCAGCCTCTGTGCCCATCATATGCAGCCTGTGCCCATCATATGCAGCTTCTGTGCCCATCTTATGCTACCCGTGATATGCAGCCTGTGCCCATCATATGCAGCTTCTGTGCCCATCCTATGCAGCCCGTGCCCATGATATGCAGCCTGTGCCCATCATATACAGCCTGTGCCCATCTTATGCAGCCTGTGCCCATCTTATACAGCTTCTGTGACCAACATATGCAGCCTCTGTGCCCATCATATGCAGCTTCTGCCCATCATATGCAGCCTGTGCCCATGATATGCAGCCTGTGCCCATTATATACAGCCTGTGCCCATCCTATGCAGCCTCTGTGCCAATCTTATGCAGCCTGTGCCCATCATATGCAGCTTCTGTGCCCAACATATGCAGCCTCTGTGCCTATCATATGCAGCTTTTGCCCACCATATGCAGCCTGTGCCCATCTTATGCAGCCTCTGTGCCCATCATATGCAGCCTTTGCCCATCATATGCAGCTTCTGTGCCCATTATATGCAGCCTCTGTGCACATCATATGCAGCCTGTGCCCATCATATGCAGCTTGTGCCCATCATACAGCCTCTGTGCCCGTCATATGCAGCCTGTGCCCATCATATGCAGCATGTGCCCATCATATGCAGCCTGTGCCCATCATATGCAGCTTCTGTGCCCATTATATGCAGCATGTGCCTGTCATATGCAGCCTGTGCCCATCATATGCAGCCTGTGCCCATCATATGTAACTTCTGTGCCCATCATATACAGCCTTTGTGCCCACCATATGCAGCCTGTGCACATCATATGCAGCTTGTGCCAATCATACAGCCTCTGTGCCAATACTATGCAGCATGTGCCCATCATATGCAGCCTGTGCCCGTCATATGCAGCTTCCTTGCCTGTCATATGCAGCATGTGCCTGTCATATGCAGCCTGTGCCCGTCATATGCAGCTTCTGTGCCCATTATATGCAGCATGTGCCTATCATATGCAGCCTGTGCTTGTCATATGCAGCCCGTGACCATCATATGCAGCCTGTGCCCATCATATGCAGCTTCTGTGCTCATCATATACAGCCTTTGTGTCCATCATATGCAGCCTGTGCCCATCATATGCAGCCTGTGCGCCCATCATACAGCCTCTGCGCCCATAAAATGCAGCCTGTGCCCATAATTTGCAGCTTCTGTGCCCATCATATTCAGCATGTGCCCGTCGTATGCAGCTTCTGTGCCCATCATATTCAGCATGTGCCCGTCGTATGCAGCTTCTGTGCCCATCATATTCAGCATGTGCCCGTCGTATGCAGCTTCTGTGCCCATCATATGCAGCATGTGTCCATCATATGCAGCCTGTGCCCTTTATATGCAGCTTCTGTGCCCATCATATGCAGCCTGTGCCCATCATATGCAGCCTCTGCCCAACATATGAAGCCACTGTAACAAGCCCCCCCCGCTCGCCCGCCATCAGACCACTGTGACAACCCCCCCATTTGCCTGCCATCAGACCACTGTGACAAGCCCCCCCCTGCTCGCCCGCCATCAGACCGGCACTTACCCCATCTGGGTGATGGCAGCATGCTGGGGGATGGGCAGGCGACGGATCCTGCATCCCGTGCGTCTCCTCCTCCATTCCGGCCCTGGGCTGTTGTGTCCACTCCTTGTCCTCTCCTCCTGTGTCGTCGGCGGCGGAGGAGTCCGATCCTCCAGCTTCCTCCCCTGTGAGTGTGTCTCTTCCACCAAAGCACCGGGATGCCTGGATGCCAATAGGATGCCCGGCGCTTTGGGGAATCGGAATCGGGTAACAGGTCTCACTGACCTGCCTCCTGATTGGCGGGGAGGCACTGTGATGTAAAAAAAGCGAAAAATAAGTCGCTATGGTTACACAACAGGGTGGGATCAGGGATCACACTCTGCGCCTCGAGCCCATCCTTTTTTGAAGCCTATTAGAGCCTCAGGCTCTAATCAGGTGCTTCAAAAAAATTAATCCCCGCGCATGCTGCCATAGGAGTCCATGCGTCCGGCGTCCTGAAAGGGGCCGGGCGCATGGATTGGGAGGTGGCGGCAGGGATTAGGGGGGCAGCGCACGTACACCCACAATGCACGGGCCGCCCCTGGGCATAGACATGGTTAGAAAACAGGCAAAGGATTGGTCCAAGCAGAAGGCAGAAATGTGGTCAGTAAACAGACCATAGTTAGTAAAGGCAGCAGGAAGAGGAAACCATGCACTGGTATGGCGATGATCAGTAACACTGTAGCTGGCTGCACTCTTCTGGTGGCACTGGGACTGGTATGATGGCAACCAATAACACTTTTTCTGGCTTACACTGACTAGTGTGGCAGCAAGCTAGAATACTGTTTCTGACTTACAATGGTCTGGTGACACTGGAGGTGGTGTGGTGACAATCGGGGAAACAGTTGCTTGCTTACATTGGTCTGGAGACACTGCAACTGGTGTAGTGGTTATAAGGAACTCTGTTGCTGGCATACACTGGTCTGGTGACACTGGGACTGGTGTGGCAGTGACCAGGAAAGTTGTTGCTGGCTGCACTGGTCTGGTGTGGTGGAAATCAGGAATACTGTTTCTAGCTACACTGGTCTGGTGACACTGGGACTTGTGTGGTGGTCATGGACACTGTAAATGGTGTGGCTGTGATCAGTAACACTGTGACTGGTGTGCCGGTGATAAGGAACACTGTATGTAGTGAATGGGAAAAGCAACACTGCTCCAGGTGAAGTGATCCCCCCTCTGATGACTGGGTACTGGTCCTGTCCGTAGTCTGAACGTGAAATCCAATATAGAAGAGAAGATGACTGCATTCAGGATTGCAGAGGATGATATTCTTTAGTCCATAAAATCCATACAAATTATCAAAACATAATCACGACACAATTACGATACAGATAGAATGCTGCAAGCTTGACGCATTTCACGCTCCTTTTAATGACCAAGCGAAGTTTGTCGTGAAACACGCCAACCTTACTGCTTTCTATCTGTATCATAATTGTATTGTGATTATGTTTTGATACTTTATATTGATTTTATAGAATAAAGAATATCCTCCTCTGCAATCTGGTGTGCGGTCACCTTCTCTTCTATATTGGATCGGGAACACTGTGACCAGGGGCGGCCCGTCCATTAAGGGCGCACAGGCGCCACCCCCCCATCCATGCCTCCGGATCCCATGCAGGAAACCGGATGCATGAATTTCAATGTAGAGGGGCTGTTTTTTTGAAGCACGTGATTAGAGCCAGAGCCTCTAATAGGCTTCAAAATAGGGTGGGCTCCGGACGCAGAGCACTGTGAACTGAGCCCACCCAGTTGTCTGTAAAAATAAGTGCAGCGCTAATAAATTGTCTCAGCATGAACTGAGGCTAAAAATTGGTGCCAAGTTTAGTTTAGTTTACAGTGTATGTGAACCACTTGGCTGGTGAGAAAACCAAAATGAACAAATGTAATTACAAACATATTGATTACAACATGCAAGTGTTAAATGCTGAAAGCACAGACTTAAAAGGACATTTTTCACTCAATGTGATGGCTAAATGACATAACTCTAATGCCCCGTACACACGGTCGGACATTGATCGGACATTCCGACAACAAAATCCTAGGATTTTTTCCGACGGATGTTGGCTCAAACTTGTCTTGCATACACACGGTCACACAAAGTTGTCGGAAAATCCGATCATTCTGAACGCGGTGATGTAAAACACATACGTCGGGACTATAAACGGGGCAGTAGCCAATAGCTTTCATCTCTTTATTTATTCTGAGCATGCGAGGCACTTTGTGCGTCGGATTTGTGTACACACGATCGGAAATTCCGACAGCGGATTTTGTTGTCGGAAAATTTTATAGCCTGCTCTCAAACTTTGTGTGTCGGAAAATGCTATAGAAAATGTGTGATGGAGCCTACACACGGTCGGAATTTCCGACAACAAGGTCCTATCACACATTTTCCGTCGGAAGATCCGACCGTGTGTATGGGGCATAAGAAGTGATTCAAAGTCCTTCAAGGAATAAGCAAAACATCATTGTGACTTGAAGTGAATGTTGTGCAAAGAAATTGCTGATAGATGATCCACCACCAATAAGTAAAAGGCTTACCAAAACGATTGAACTCAAACAGGCGTACGCCTAATGAGTCAATAAAACTTGTGGTGGGATACACCAGGGGATAACAGCCTCAGCAAACATGACCTCCGGTTTGGGGATAAACTCCAGTGATCCCTCCCAATGACACTCCAAATGGGTAGCCCGCAATGGGGATTTTTATAAAGGGGAGCCAGATGAATAATTTCTCCCTTATGGCATGGTTACGAGGACAGAAAGAAAAGGGGCACATAGTGTAATTCCATTTTAAAAAGAAAGAGTATTTATTGTATAAAAGGAACACTCACATTTGTGGAGATAAAAATCGCTTGTTATAAAATATGATATGATGCAGTGGCGTCAGCAGAGCCTGTGGGACGGGTTAGACCCTTAGTTTTTATTACCGTCTCCATTGCGGAGATTTGCCTTCCATATTTGTTCTGGTGACCATTGTCACTAAAAAATAAAATGATGACAAGTCCAAAATTTTTGAGTTGTCACCAGAACATGAGGTGAGTAGGAATCTTCCAATAGGGACACCTGCACTGTCTAAGAGAACTGTCTCAAACGCAATCTATCCAAAACTGAGCTCATAATATTTCCTCCCCTACGTGCCCCTTCTCCTAACTTCTCTTTCAAAATCAACAGCTCAACTATCAACCCGTCCCCTCATGCCAAAGTTCTGGACTCTGAACTCTCCTTTCGACCCCACATCCAATCACTGTCCATATCTAGCCGCCTCAAACCTACGCAACATCTCCAAGCTATGCCCCTTCTTAACCAATGACACCACAAAGCTTCTAGTCCACTCCCTGGTCACCTCCCGCCTCAACTACTGCAACTAGGCTATCTTCCCTTCAGTCTGTCATGAATGCTGCTACCAGGCTCATCCACCTTACAAACCGCTCGGCGTCTGCTACTCCCTAATGGTACATAGACAGTAAAATAAACTAGGAGAGATTTTAACCCTTCCATACTGTATCCAAAACAAAAAAAGCTTTGTCTATACAAAATGACATTGCTAAAGAAACGATTGAAGGCATTCTTACAGAGCTGGAGGTTCAACAACACAACGATCCAGAAGTAGAAAGGAGACATTTTCTTTCTTCGTGTCAAATAGTAAAGTCAATGGTTGGTGGTCATCTCACAGACTGATCTATACTGTACATCCGCTATAAACCACAGGAAGTATGTGTAAGCAGGACAGAGAAAAAATAAGTTTTGTATTTCAAAATATTAATTTAATTCTCAGTGGTAGAGGGTGCTGTAGGTCTGATTTGCTAAAGTGTAAAATGAAGCTGTGTAAATTTAGCAAACCAGGTCTGCTTGTTGGGTAGGTACAGCATGGTGCAGTAATCACACAAAGGCCCGGGGTACAGTAAGTGATGTATTGAAGAACTTGCAAATAGAACAATAGCCCGGCTCAAAGCTCACCCGACCCAGAACTTACAGTCAATGCAGCGTAGAGTCAGTGGTAGTAGGCCCGAACTGAAGAGCGTTTGCCAAAAGGAGGTGGAATGCAGCTTGGCCAGTCCAACCCAAGAGGGAGCTTTCAGAAATACAGATGTAAGCCCTGCTCTTTCCATACTCCTCCAGAACCTCTCCCTACCACTAGTGCTGTCCCTGACAGGCGGTATGCTCTCCCAAACTAGGCATTTTGCAAATGCATGCCAAAACTTGGGGGCAGGAATTTAAAAAGACTCTGCATGACCCAAGATGGCCACCATCTGCATCTGGATGCAGCGAAGCCAACTGGAACGCTGGTCATGGGGACAGAGGGAACCAGAGAAAATACTGTTTTTTCCTGAGTTCACCTCCAGCTGCAGTACTGTTCTGAACGAGCACCATCTAGAGTGGAGAAAACAGACTTCACCTTTCTCCATTGAGGCCAAAACATTGCCTTCCACATGCCGGTAGAGAGCCTGAATGGCCTTCCGTGAAAAAAAATGGCATTTTGGAACCTGCCACTGAGGTACAGCACATTCCACAAATTCACGAAAGAGGGCAGAGTCTACCAGCTGAAAAGGCAGCAGTTGCAGTGCTAGCAATTTGGCCAAACTAGCATTCAGACGCTGAGCATGTGGATGGCTGGGACCGAATTTCTTTTTACGGTTTAGCAACTGGGGTAGAAAAATTTGCCTGCTAAAATCAGATGTATATGTACTGATAGCAGATTGGCTGCAAGTACTTGGGACACCTATTGCTATACCTTGATTCCTCTCAGTGCAGGTTTTTGAGAGGACTGGAGGTATAGTGGGCAAGGAGACGTCCGCACTTTTTCTTTGATGTGGGTCTTTCAAGTGCTTCTGCCAACGGACTGCATGGGAGGGCGTCATATGTCTGGTCAAGCATGTGCTGCCCAAGCGGCTGCTGTTCTGGCCATGCTTGATCCACTTCAGACATAGGTTGCAAACAGCAACAGTGCCATCTGCTGCACACATGTCAAAAAGGCCCAAACCAAGGAACTTTTCAAAATCAGCGGGGAGTCAGCAGCGCCCTGCACCTGCGGAGCTCTGCGGTGTGATGCAGTAGGGTGGCTGCCCTTGTTCTGCCGAGAAAGTTCCACTCGGCGGATAAGGACCCCCTCTACTGCGCAGGCGCTGCGCCTGAGCAGTAGGATCCGAAAATCAGGTCCAAATCAGCTGTACACGGCGCCTGTAAGAGGGCCCTCGCGGGCTCGCTACGCTCGCCACGCTTCGGGCACGGCCTCGCTGCGCTCGGCTCTTTTAGATTCCCCCTCTAGGTCCACTTGGATGGTAGGGAAGGAACCTGAACCCAGAGCGCAGGCGCCGTGTACAGCTGATCGTGGATTTTGAGCTTCGGCTATCTCCAGCGGCTGTTACTAGTTGGTACTGTGCAGGCGCAGTACAGGGGGGGAACTTATCCGCCGAAGGAACTTATTCGGCAAGACACCCTTAAGCTGCCCACTAGAGGACATCCTGTCTCGTTTGAGTTGTGCCTCCTCCTCTGTTCTATCAGGCACCCAAGTTGAGTCAGTGACCCCATCATCCCCTCCCTCCTCGTCACTGGAGCAAACTTGGCAGTATACTGCGGCTGGGGGAACATGACTGCCAGTTTCTTGTCCTTCTTGGGCACCCCCTCTCTCTAGGCTCACATTACTCCCTTCCTCAACCTTGGAACCAACATCGGAGCCTTCTAATCACTGGGCAACCTCCAGCAACATGTTCTCGACACTGTGGTCGAATAGTTCGGGGGACTCCTCTGTGCATGATGGTGGGGCTACGGAAGGAGTCACTGTGGACAATGAGCCGGTGGAATAGGCCGCTTTGGCAGCTGCATTGGAACACAAACTACTCTGAGCCTGGGTGACAGAGGATGAGGAGGATGAGGACGGCTTTGTTTTCCACTCCACCAAGTCATTTGCATGTTCTGGCTCAATAACACGGCCAGCAGCAGAAAAAAAGGACAAGCGTGCCCCACGGCCACCTGCAGCGGATGCACCATGTCCATAACCAGCACTGTTGACTGTAGACACAGAGCCTGCTTGCCCTCTTTTAGTGGCCTGTGAGCTTCTGCCTCTCCTTGGTGGCCTTCCGGACATGATGTATATTTTGTTTTGCAACACCACACTGCACTGTATTGTGTACTGTGTATACCACCAGAAAAGTAGTAGCAACTGCACTACGGCTGCACTGTATTGTGTAATGTGTACACCACCAGAAAAGCAGTAGCAACTGCACTACGGTTGCACTATATTGTGTACTGTGTATACCACCAGAAAAGTAGTAGAATCTGCACTATGGTTGCACTGTATTGTGTACTGTGTACACCACCAGAAAAGTAGTAGCAACTGCATTACGGTTGCACTGTATTGTGTACTGTGTACACCACCAGAAAAGTAGTAGCAACTGCACTACGGCTGCACTGTATTGTGTACTGTGTACACCACCAGAAGTGTAGTAGCAACTGCACTATGGCTGTACTGTATTGTGTAATGTGTACACAACTAGAAAAGTAGTAGCAACTGCACTACGGCTGCACTGTATTGTGTAATGTGTACACCATGTGCTTGGAAATTTGATTACTTCAGGAAGAGTCACTTTTCTTTGTAGTTAGCAAACTTTGTTGTGACCCCAATTAAAATCTATAGGGGGGGGGGGGGGGATATTGTCATTCAGATCTGGCCATTTGTACTAATAAGCAAGCTATTGTCAAACAAATGTTATGAGAAGCTGGGGACTGCCATGGAGGATATGTGACATCCCAAAGGTACCTTGTCCCCATGCTGATGAGGTCAAGGACCTCTTCTCCACAACCCTGACTTGGTGGTTTTGGGAGTCTGCAGGTGAAAACTTGTTGGAATCTTGAAGCCACTTTAAAAATAAGGGGCCCCCCTAGATACCACCCTCACATTAAACCACATAGATTACCCCTACGTATTAAAAAAAAAAATGAAGCCTAGAAATAGAGACTGATAATGAAAAATGTGTGCTGCTTAGGCTACAAGAGAAAGCGATCCTGTGTCCACTGTGAATGCAGGCCAGGGAAGGAACTTGTCTCGGCTCCAAACAACTGTTGAGCAATGGATGGATCCCATGAAGTCACACATCAATGCAGACCCACTGGTATTGGAATAAATGGCAGTCTCAGCCTCGACTCCTGCTAGGCCATGTCCTCAGTGCTTTTCACCCCACCCCTTGCAACTTAATCATGGGAATCATCATTGTTCATTTTATCATTACCAATCCAAGCGTTGAAATCACCCATCACAATTACCTGTCTGTTGTTTCCATCATTAAAAGAGAAGTATGGCCAAACTTCTCCTGTTGGTCATAGGCTTGCACCTAGATTTGCACTCCTGTGACATAAATTGAGATGACAGTGGGCTAAAGCCTGCTATGAGCTGATGTCACAAAGCTGGTCCAGGATCTGCAGGGATCCTCACAATAAAGTCAGGGTCCACCCAGAACCATAACCAGCAGTTGGTTTAGTGTCTCAGTGTCAGGATCACTTAAGTGCTCCTGCTTCCCATTCCAGTATCCGGGTGTTGGCTCCTGCATTCTCCCTGTCTGTGTTCACCTGTTAGGTGATTAATCTGCTCAGTCACCTGATATAAGCAAACCGAATAGATGTGGCCACTGTCAGGGCCGTAAAAAGCTCTCCACGTCTTAATGGCTGAGGTGGAGAGGCAGATGGATGATGTCAGGAGCTCCACCTTAGCCAATCAGAGGAAGTCTTGTACTCACTGATAAAATACAAAGCTTCCTGTGAATGGCTGAGCAGCACTTGATTTTTTTCCAGGAGTCGGACAGGAATTTTCCATACTGCTGCTGGAACGTAACTCTGTGTACTGTATGTAGCCAATGCTGCATACAGTTTATACAAGCTGACAGCAGACACATCTATTACTGAAGGAAATAGTTCATCTGGGCCAGCTTGTCCCAAACACAAAACCTGGAATTAGGATTCAAGGTCTTTCAGGGTTTTTCGTATAAGATCAAATGTTACTACCTTTTTGATGATATATCCAGTATGTACAGGGATTATGTTAGACTATTTTGACCAGCTACTTTCACTCCCCATCAAAAAATACATTAAATAGAAAATATATTACCTTGATGATACCATTATATTACATAAACATATCATTTGCAGTCCAAGTCCAACTACTGATAAATTTGGTAAAACGTATTTATTGGGTCAAAAAATGCCACTCACATTAAAGCAGATAAAACAGGCTCATCATAAATGATGGTGTCCAGGACGATGAAGCGGATGTCAGCTGGGGAGCCACCCGGGTCAGGTGCCTTGGGAATGTGCACTGGTTCAAATCATTTGTGATGATTAATGAAGGAAATAGTTCATCTGGGCCAGCTTGGCCCAAACACAAAACCTGGAGTTAGGATTCAAGGTCTTTCAGGGTTTTTCGTATAAGATCAAATGTTACTACCTTTTTGATGATATATCCAGTATGTACAGGGCTTATGTTAGACTATTTTGACCAGCTACTTTCACCCCCCATCAAAAAATACATTAAATAGAAAATATATTACCTTGATGATACCATTATATTAAATAAACATATCATTTGCAGTCCAAGTCCAACTACTGATAAATTTGGTAAAACGTATTTATTGGGTCAAAAAAATGGCCACTCACATTATAGCAGATAAAACAGGCTCATCATAAATTATGGTGTCCAGGACGATGAAGCAGACGTCAGCTTGGGAGCCACCCGGGTCAGGTGCCGTGGGAATGTGCACTGGTCCAAATCATTTGGTGGAGGGGAGATTATGGAGTGGGGTTGTTTTTCAGGGGTTGGGCTTGGCCCCTTAGTTCCAGTGAAGGGAACTCTTAAGCATTCCAAGACATTTTGGACAATTTCATGCTCTCAACTTTGTGGGAACAGTTTGGGGATGGTCCCTTCCTGTTCCAACATGACTGTGGACCAGTGTACATAGTAAGGTCCATAAAGACATGGATGAGCGAGTCTCCTTCACTGGAACTAAGGGGCCAAGCCCAACCCCTGAAAAGCAACCCCACACCATTTTCCACCCTCCACCAAATGATTTGGACCAGTGCACAAAGCAAAGTTCAGAAAGACATGGATGAGCAAGTTTGGGGTAGAGGAACCTGACTGGCCAACACAGAGTCCTGACCTCAACCCGATAGAACACTTTTGGGATGAATTAGAGTGGAGACTGCAGGCCAGGCCTTCTCATCCAACATCAGTGCCTGACCTCACAAATGTGCTTCTGGAAGAATGGTCAAACTTTCCCATAGACACATCCCTAAACCTTGTGGACAGCCTTCCCAGAAGAGTTGAATCTGTTATAGCTGCAAAGGGTGGGCCAACTCAATATTGAAACCTACGGACTAAGACTGGGATGTCATTAAAGTTCATGTGCTTGTAAAAGCAGGTGTCCCAATACTTTTAAAAATATAGTGTAAATCCTTTATGAGCCAAGGAAAGAGTGACTAGGGGTGTGACAGTCTTATATTTTGCCTAAAATGTTTGAAAAAAAATGAAAACAAGTCCCTCTTTCTAATTTCTGGCAATTAGAAGCTATACATATACAATAACAAATACACCCATTTAGCAGAGGAGCCTTTTTTGTCATCAGGGTTGGAACATAGATTTATTATTTGAATCAGCAGAGCAAGAGGTGGTAATGACTCTAAATTGGACATCAATACAATGGGCACATCAATAGTGAGCCTTTGGTGGCTACCAACCCATAGAAACATACTTATGAAGCAGACCTAAGCATGGGGACTTTAGGGAGGACCAGCATGGGCCCCCCCAAATCTAAAACACATACTTGTCAATTGAAAACAGCAGGAGCTACAGTTCTTCCATGCTAACTTCAGTAAAGCAAGGAGGACTTGACATTTTAGGTGATTTTAGAAAACACCTCTAGGTTGGCCAATGAAGCCAAGCTCAGAATTCTGGAGTTTCCTGGAACAGCACACTCTGTACATACCTAGAATGTCTTCACAATGCCGGGGCTGTCCTAGCTACACCCTACAAAGCATTTCCAAAAATTTCAGCTCTAGGGACTGCACAGCCTACTTTTATATGATAAGTAATTAGAATACGTGATCTTGTATAATACGTAGACAGTTTCACTTTGTATTCCAGAGAGTTCTGTTTATTGATATGGCATTGATTGTCATTCCAAAACCCCTCAATGTGAATCTCCTCTTCACCTACAGGTAAAGCACAACTAAACAGACACATATTCTCTACATTAAGCACTGAGCTCAGTGTACAGTCTTCAGATGGCGCCTGTCTCTGGAGGATGTGTGATCACTTCAGTCTTCATATGATGGATGAATATACAGCAGGAGATCAGGAGGACACAGCCAGATATCACCAGACGTATGAGGTTCACCATGCTATAATCTTCCTTTGGTGTGTTTTCTCTATCCATTCCTGAATTGAAGGTGAAATAAAAGGTGATATAGCTCTATCAAATGTATAATTACTTTATTTTGTGTTATACCAGCCATTCTATTTAAACCCAAAGAAAGCAGTTAATAGGAGGCTTGCATTGATAACAAGGGTCACAAGAAACCTTTCCTGACAGAGACATGGATGCCATTGCTGACCTCTTTCCAATTTCCTGACTGTTATGCTGATTAACTGACATCAATACTTTATAAGTTCTTGACCTGGTGAATATCAAGAAAATCAGAGTTGAAGCTCCTTATCAGCAGGGGCGGACTGACCATTGAGCCACTCGGGCACTGCCCGAGGGCCCTGAGCCACTAGGGGGCCCCATCAGGGTTGCCAGCCTCAGTAAAACCAGGGACAGTATGTAAAAATCTGTGTTTTTTTTACATCTGTCTCTGAAATCAGAGGCGGCGCCAGGTGGGTGCTTGGGTGTGCTAAAGCACCCTCAAAAATTGTTTAAGCACCCTCATAGCACCCCCAAAATGTACACACTTGAATTTCCAATATATGTCACTGAATTCTTTTAAATACATTTTTACCTGTGTGCTCTGTGTGCCAAAAAAAGTCTGGGGACTCTTTCATATAGAGGAGGGATACTGCAGCTCTGACCGCATAAGCCGCTGATCTTCAGTGAGTCCCGGCATCATTAGTGGCGGATTGATCTCAGTACTGTACAGAGGCGCTAGGTTTTGAAAGCATTGGGATATGTGGCGCCTCTGTACTTGCCAGTCACACTAAGGAAAGGAAGGAGAAGCTCTCAGCCATGGAGGAAGGAATAAGTCTCTCTCTCCTTGCATGGAAGCCAAGCCCACCCCTCCTCCTTGTTACAACCAGGAGCTGTGTGCGCTTCTATGGAGCTGCTGTGGGCTGAGCCAAGATCAGGACAAGAGGGGAGTTTCCTGTCCCAGCCCCAGAGGAAGAGGGATTTCTTCTGGAAATGTAAGTAGAGTGCACCCGCCCCCTCACCATCACATTATTACCTGTCTGGCCCTGATCCTTATTATAGAGCTGTTGAGCTGGGAGGGGATAGGGACAGGCAGTGTTACTCTAGTCCTAATCAATGGAGGAAGGATAAGGATTGTTTTTTTCCTGTCAGTAAGCTGTACCAACCCTCCCCACACCAGGCAGTGCCAGCCCCTCCCCACACCAGGCAGTGCCAGCCCCTCCCCACACCAGGCAGTGCCAGCCCCTCCCCACACCAGGCAGTACCCATTCCTTATGGAGCACCTGAGCTGAGACAGGGGGGGTCTGGGGGGGGGGGACTCCTAATCTCCTCTATGGTGGTGGCAGACACTGATCTAGGATCATACCCAGGGGTCAAGTCCTGGGGAAAAAAGTGTGGGAACCCACCCAAAATTTCACCCCCCACCTCAATCAAAAATAAATGTATCCACATCCCTTTCCACAATGTATCCCCATCCCCTCCAGAATCATGGAGAGGGATGGATGATGCTGGGCGGGGATGGAGATACAATGTAGAGAGGGATGGAAGGGGTCACTCTCCTGCTCTGGGTACACTTAGGGGGTCCCTCCCTTTCCTGCTCTGGGCACACTGAGGGGGTCACTCTCCTGCTCTGGGTACACTTAGGGGGGTCACTCTCCTGCTCTGCGTAAACTTAGGGGGTCACTCTCCTGCTCTGCGTACACTTAGGGGGTCGCTCTCCTACTCTGGACACTCTGAGGGGGTCACTCTGCTGCTCTGGGCACACTAAGGGGGTCACTCTCTTGCTCTGGGTACTCTGAGGGGGTCACTCTCCTGCTCTAGGTACACTTAGGGGGTCCCTCCCTCTCCTGCTCTGGGCACACTGAGGGGGTCACCCTCCTGCTCTAGGCACTCTGAGGGGGTCACTCTCCTGCTCTGGGCACACTTAGGGGGTCACTTTTCTGCTCTGGGTACACTTAAGGGGTCACTCTCCTGCTCTGGGTATACTTAGGGGGTCACTCTTCTGCTCTGGGCACTCTGAGGGGGTCACTCTCCTGCTCTGGGTACTCTGAGGGGGTCACTCTCCTGCTCTGGATATTCTGAGGGGGTCACTCTGCTGCTCTAGGTACACTTAGGGGGTCCCTCCCTCTCCTGCTTTGGGCACTCTGAGGGGGTCTCTCTCCTGCTCTGCGTACACTTAGGGGGTCACTCTCCTGCTCTGCGTACACTTAGGGGGTCACTCTCCTGCTCTGGACACTCTAAGGGGGTCACTCTCTTGCTCTAGGTACACTTAGGGGGTCCCTCCCTCTCCTGCTCTGGGAACTCTGAGGGGGTCACTCTCCTGCTCTGGGCACACTTAGGGGGTCACCCTCCTGCTCTAGGCACTCTGAGGGGGTCACTCTTCTGCTCTGGGTACACTTAGGAGGTCACTCTCCTGTTCTGGGCACTCTGAGGGGGTCACTCTCCTGCTCTAGGTACACTTAGGGGGTCCCTCCCTCTCCTGCTCTGGGCACTCTGAGGGGGTCACTCTCCTGCTCTGGGTACACTTAGGGGGTCACTCTCCTGCTCTGGGTACTCTGATGGGGTCACTCTCTTGCTCTGGGTACACTTAGGGGGTCACTCTCCTGCTATGGGTACACTTAGGGGGTCACTCTCCTGCTATGGGTACACTTAGGGGGTCACTCTCCTGCTCTGGGTACACTTAGGAGGTCACTCTCCTGCTCTGGGTACACTTAGGGGGTCACTCTCCTGCTCTGGGTACTCTGAGGGGGTCACTCTCCTGCTCTGGGTACTCTGATGGGGTCACTCTCTTGCTCTGGGTACTCTGTGGGGGTCACTCTCCTGCTCTCGGTACTCTGATGGGGTCACTCTCTTGCTCTGGGTACACTTAGGGGGTCACTCTCCTGCTATGGGTACACTTAGGGGGTCACTCTCCTGCTATGGGTACACTTAGGGGGTCACTCTCCTGCTCTGGGTACACTTAGGAGGTCACTCTCCTGCTCTGGGTACACTTAGGGGGTCACTCTCCTGCTCTGGGTACTCTGAGGGGGTCACTCTCCTGCTCTGGGTACTCTGATGGGGTCACTCTCTTGCTCTGGGTACTCTGTGGGGGTCACTCTCCTGCTCTCGGTACTCTGATGGGGTCACTCTCTTGCTCTGGGTACACTTAGGGGGTCACTCTCCTGCTCTGGGCACTCTATTGAGAAAGCCTGCTCTATATACACACTGTGATCTAAGGGGTCACTCCTGTTCTGGGCACTCTAATCTTAACAGTCTATGGGGGAAGCTCTAAAGGGGCACTCCTAATTGTGGGAAGGGAAGCATGGTCTATATGGGCACTGATCTAAGGGGTGATTCCTGCTCTAGGAACTCTGATGGGACACTCCTGCTCTGGGCATTTGAAGAGGACATTCTGCTGCTCTGTGTACTCTGAGGAGCACTCCTCTTCTGGGCATTCTAAGGAGCAAGCCTGATCTATATGGGCACTGTGATCTTAGGGGTCATTCCTGCTCTGGGCATCCTAGGGTGTCACTCCTAATCTATTATTGTGCCATGCTAGGATTTAATTGTTCTGCCATGCTAAGGGGCTAATTATTGTGCAATATTGGAGGTTTATTGTGCCATGCTTGTGGTTCAATATTGTGCCATGCTTGTGGTTCAATATTGTGCCATGCTTGTGGTTCATTTTTGTGCTATGCTGGAAGTTTGTTTTTTTTCTGTGCCGGGGGTTAGTTATTATGTTTTGCTGGTTGTTATGGCCAGTCCTGACATGTACTGCAGATTATCTGGTCCTTGTACTTACTGGGGAGCTATTGCTGACCTTGACACTTGCAGGGGGTTATCACTGTTATTCCCATTTGGGCTTGTTCTATTCCAACAATCAATTCTGTGTGTCCAAAGGCTCTATTTTGTCTATATAAAAGGGGAAGGGCTGTGAAGAAACACCCAATTTTCAGTCATGCCTATCTTTGGCCACACCCACTTCTGGCCACACCCACGAGACCGTGATGCACTGTGTGCTCTGCGTTGGCTCCACCACTTTTTCTCACAGCACCCCAAAAAAAAAAATTGTCTGGAGCCGCCCCTGTCTGAAATGTCCCTTACTGACATCCTTTTGGTCTAAAAATCCCAAGATTATAGCTGCCCCACCTCTCCAGTACCTTCTCAGCCAATAGAAACATGTCTGTGTATACTGTGTGTACATGTCTGTGTATACTGTGTGATTGTATACTGTGTGTGTGTGTACTGTGTGGTCCTATAATCTCTGATTGCCTGGGGGCCCCATAATCTCCTATTGCCCGGGGGCCCCATGAGTTGTCAGTCCGCCCCTGCTTATCAGCATATGTATTCCAGGTCAGCGGCACAAAGCATTAAGGTTTGGTATGGCAGCAAGACAACTAAGATTTGCAGCAGGAGAAGTAATGCCGCGTACACACGAGCGGACTTTACGGCAGACTTTGCCCGGCGGACTGGATTTCGTCGGACAATTCGATCGTGTGTGGGCTCCAGCGGACTTTGTTTTCTCAAAAGTTGGACGGACTTAGATTTGAAACATGTTTTAAATTAATCCGTTGAAATCGAATCCGGTCGAAAAGTCCACTCGTCTGTATGCTAGTTCAACGGACAAAAAGCCACACTAGGGCAGCTATTGGCTACTGGCTATGAACTTCCTTGTTTTAGTCCGGTCGTACGTCATCACGTATGAATTCGACGGACTTTGGTGGATTGTGTGTAGGCAAGTCCGTTCATTCAGAAAGTCCATCGTAAAGTACGTTGAAAAGTCCGCCGGGCAAAGTCTGCCGTAAAGTCCGACCGTGTGTACGCGGCATAAGAGTCAGTGTTTCTCCAGCCACTTGCCAACTGCCTAACTGGAAATGTACATCATGATTTTGACGTTAAATACTGTTGTGTTGGCAGCAGCTAGCTGTCATAGTGTACAGTATGTTTTCCCTTCAGTGGGCATAGCATGGGTTCACTTTTAAGTATAAAGTTTAACAAATTGCATTGTTAGTGTACTTACCATTGTTGCAGTATAGCCAGGGAACCACATTCTTCGAGACATTACTGACCGGATTCATTGCTGTACATATATAGGTAAAGTTGATATTACTGGGAGGTACAAACACAATGTTCTCTGTCTGGGTAACATTACTGCTGTTTAAACTCCTCCAAATGATGGTCATATTTCTTCCATCTACTGAGTCCACCAAACACGTCAAGCTGACCTCACATGTCTTATTATCAGTCACATTGGAGTTGATGGTGACATTCTCAGCCGTTAGATTACCTGGAGGGAAGAAGCAGATAACATTCTAGAAAAGTATTAAAACTTCTAATCCCTGGTGCTAGAAATGAGCTTCCATGTAAAAATAGATGATCCACTTCAGCTCCAGAAGATTTTTCCTGCTTCGGGACCAGACCATGTTCTGCTATTCGGCACTGTGTTGCTTGAACTTGTAATTGCACGGTCATGCAACACTGTACATAAATGACATTTATATCATTTTTAACACAAATAGAGCTTTCTTTTGGTGGCATTGAACCCCCTAGCACTGACCATATGCACATATGCAGCCTCGGCTTTAAGGGGTTATACTTGAGCTCATTTTCCGCTCCCCCGTCAGTGGTAAATGGTTTGTCTCATCCCTCTAACTGCTACATCTGCTGAAGAGCTTGTTCTTTTGAAAAAAAAAAAACAAGACTTAAGCCCTGTACACACGATTGGACTTTCCAACAAAAAATGTTGGCTGTTGGCGGGAAATCCGACCGCGTGTATGCAAGACAAGTTTGAGCCAACACCCATTGGACAAAATGCCACGGTTTTGTTGGCCAACAATCCGATCGTGTGTACCGGGCTTTACTGGATGGATCACAAGCTGAAAAAAAAAAAAATGAATGCAGCCATCACATCTAAGAATTGGTAAGCTGCAATATGATAAATGTTTGCTTTTGGGTTTAATACCGCTTTAAGTATGCTGCACACAATATCCTGTCTGTAAGCCGGAATTCCTGTTCTGCATCATGTTTGCTGATCATTATTTGAAGGTGGATTCAGGAAAAAATACAAAGTTCCTGTAATTTCCAGTTTTGTTTTGTTTTGTTTTTTGGATAAAAGCCCTTCAGTGCCGGTTCACACTTATGCGATTTTGTTATGAATTTGATGCGTCACAAAAATCCTAGATTTGCATGTTATTCCAAAACAAAGTGTGTTCAATGATGGTCATTCACATCTATGCGGTGTGATTGCTATATGAATGCGATGCAGCAACAAAAAGAATCCTGTGCGAGTTTACTGCGGTGTGTTGTGCGATTTTCCTCTCCATGGACATCAATGGAAACCGCACTGAAATCGCATCTTTTGTTCAGATGTGTGCGAATACTGCTTTTTCTGTGTAGATTTTTACATATTTCCAACCTCCTGCTCCTCCCCTCCTCACTTCCTATTTCCTTTCTAATGTTCAAAAACGCATTCAATTCGCATCGCATTCGGAGCTCAGTGTACAGGGCATACAGGCAGAGAATTTTAATACAGGACAGACACATTGGGGCTGATTTACTAAAACTGGAGAGTGCAAAATCTGTTGCAGCTCTGCATGGTAGCCAATCAGCTTCTAAGTTCAACTTGTTCAGTTGCTATGTACCTCATACACATTCACATGGGGGGGCGGTATTGGTGGGATCTGGGGGCTCCCTTGGTAAAGGGGGTTTCCAGATTCCTATAAGTCACTTCCCGCACCCCCCATAACCACCGAGCCAAGAATGTGGGGAAGAGGCCTTTGTCTTCATCAACATAGGGACAAGGTGCTTTGGTGGGGGGGGGGCAAAGCACCTCCCCAATGTTGAGGGCATGTGACCTGGTATGGTTTCTGAGGGGGGGGGCACTTTCTTTCTTTCTTGTCCCCCCCTTCCCAGCCTGCCAGGCTACATGCTCAGATAAGGACCAGTTATGGATTGGAGGGGACCCCACACTGTTTTTTTTTTTTTTTTTAATTGCCAGCACTTGTTTTGTTTACATTCTGCTGTCAGCGAGGAATCCTGCTGACAGCAGATAAGTCATCCTTGTTGAGGACGCAGTAGCTGCCTGATCCAGCTATTCTGAATGAAACAAAATGAATGCTGAAGCTTACAAAACAAATTCTGAAAATGAATTGGTTCAAATAACAAATGCATCCGAGATTAAACAAAATGAAAATCTGTGGTGTGCATATGTCTAGTATTTCTAAAAATGACACTTACTGAACACAGTGAGATGATAGTCACAGGTCTTTGTCTCTGTATCTAGGGATTGTGTTCGGTAGATCCCTTGGTCATCCAGTCTTAGCTCAGTTATTATTAAGGATCCATCAGATGTGCTGCTCAGTCTTCCTTTATACTCATTATGATAAATTTCAGGTGATTCTTGTGGTTTTGTTCTGCCAATTGCTTTTCCTCTTTTAACAAAATTCCAGATAATGTATGTAGCCCCGGTGTCACAGAGATGTAGGGTGACAGCTCCTCCCACAGCGCCTAATACATCCTTCTTTATAATCGGTGCCTCACTCATCACATCTGATAAAGAATAATAATACTTCATGTTAGCAGGCAGCAGGCTTTGAAGTGTAAAGGATTTATATAGTGCCAACAGTTTGCACAGCACTTTACAACATGATGGCAGACAGTACAAATACAATACAATTCAATACAGGAGGAATCAGATAAACTAGTAGATTTTCTCATACAAGCACTTCTACAAACATGTATTCAATGACTGAATGAAAATTGTCCTGAAGCCTAAAAATTTTATTTGCTTTTAACATTTCAAAATTTTCCACCCTGCTCCTTTCAGTTTTCTCATAACTGTGAAATCTGTGGTCAAAAATGAATGTTGATTTGGCCCCACTAATCAGGGTTGCCAACTGTCTGTTCTTTCATGGACAGTTTGTAAGAACTCATGATTTTTACTCTTGTCTGTCAATGTCTGTGACGGTAATTAGTGGTAACTAGCTGGTAGTTGCAGCAGCCAAAATCATGATTCAGTCTAACTCCAGCCATATAGGGCCACCCGGTCAGTGCTGTATTTCGGCCTAGGCCGACAAGGCCCAGACCTAGGGCGGCACTTTGTGGGGGGTGACGAAAAAGCCCCCCCCCCGAGTCCTGGCTCCCGCGGCTGTCTCCCGCATACATGCAGCTGCCGGCTTGCTGCAGCGGTACGATAGTATAGTGTATCGGCGGCGACAGCATGCTTGGCAGGGGGAGGCGGAGCGGCTGGTGACTGTCTGCATGTATTTGGACTGGCGGAGGTGGAGCCTAAAGCTCCGCCTACCCTCCTCTGTGCGGCTTTTGCTCACTGCATCATCTACTGGGGCGGGGTCTGTCTGATGACAGGAGGAGGAGGAGGAGGAGAGAAGCACGAGGGGAACCCCCTGGCCAGGGCAGCAGGTACAATTGAATAAATGACTCTTGCTTTTCTAATGTTCCTGTGCCAAGCAGCCAATCGGGCTCCATATGGAAATGAATATACAGATCATGCTATTGCAATGAAGTGATCCATGCTACAAACTCATTAAACAGTCCACCTTCAGTGAAAGTTCATGTACTGCAAAGTTTGCAGGAAACATGAACTTTCACTGAAGATGGACTGTTTAATGAGTTTGCAGCATGGATCACTTCATTGCAATATCATGATCTGTATATTATAGAACTTTCACTGAATGTGATCTGTTTAATGTGTTTGCATTGATTTCAGCATGTGCAAAGTGTTCCATGCATGCTGAAATCAATGCAAACTCATTAAAGAAGTTGAGGCTGCACTGATTGCCACTGATTAGGCGGCACTCTTAAGCTACTTTCATACTGGGGAGGGCAGGCGTCGGCGGTAAACGGGCGCTATTATTAGCGTCGCTTTACCGTCTTTTTAGCGGCACTATTCGGCCGCTAGTGGGGCAGTTTTAACCTCCGCTAGCGGCCCAAAAAGGGTTGAAACTGCCTGCATAGCCTTGCTGCAGCAGCAGATTGGCGGCGCTGCCCCACTGTTTTCAATGGGCAGGTGCGCTTTAGGAGCGATGTATACACCGCTCCTACAGTGCTGCAAAGATGTGGCTTGCAGGACTTTTTTTACCGCCCTGCAAGCGCACCACTCCAATGTGAAAGCCCTCGAGCTTTCACACTGGAGAGACAGGAGAGGCTCTTTACAGGTGCTATGCAGGCACTATTTTTAGCGCTGTAGCGCCTGTAAAGCACCTCAGTGTGAAAGCTTTAAGCTCCACTGATAAGGCAGCACTGATATGCTACACTGATGGCCACTGATAAGCTGCACTAATGAGGCTGCATTGATGGGCACTGATGAGGCTGCATTGATAGCAATGGTGAGGCTGCATTGTCGGGCACTGGTGAGGCTGCATTGATGGGCACTGGCGAGACTGCACTGATGGGCACTGGTGAAGCTGCATTGATGGGCACTGGCGAGACTGCACTGATGGGCACTGGTGAGGCTGCATTGATGGGCACTGCTGAGGCTGCATTGATGGGCACTGGTGAGGCTGCTTTGATGTGCACTGATGAGTCTGCATTGATGGACACTGGTGAGGCTGCATTGATGGGCACTGATGAGTCTGCATTGATGGGCACTGGTGAGGCTGCATTGATGGACACTGATGAGTCTGCATTGATGGGCACTGGGGAAGCTGCATTTATAGGCACTGGTGAGGCTGTGTTGATGGGCACTGATGAGTCTGCATTGATGGGCACTGGGGAAGCTGCATTTATAGGCACTGGTGAGGCTGCGTTGATGGGCACTATTTTTAGCACTGTAGCGCCTGTAAAGCGCCTCGGTGTGAAAGCCTTAAGCTCCACTGATAAGGCAGCACTGATATGCTTCACTGATGGCCACTGATAAGCTGCACTAATGAGGCTGCATTGATGGGCACTGATGAGGCTGCATTGATGGGCACTGATGAGGCTGCATTGATAGGCAATGGTGAGGCTGCATTGATGGGCACTGGCGAGACTGCACTGATGGGCACTGGCGAGACTGCACTGATGGGCACTGGTGAGGCTGCACTGATGGGCACTGGTGAGGCTGCATTGATGGGCACTGGTGAGGCTGCATTGATGGGCACTGGGGAAGCTGCATTTTTAGCCACTGGTGAGGCTACGTTGGTGGGCACTGGTGAGGCGAAAAAGTGGAGCCTAAAAAGGAAGGGGTGTAGTTTACAGATGGCAGGGCGGGTCATAAACGGAAAGGGGTGTGACCTTGACAAGAAGGGGTGGGTCATATTTAAATTAGGGGTGTGTGAGTTTAGTCAGGCCTAGGGCAGCACGAAACCTAAATACACCACTGCACCCAGTATGAGATAGAGGGAGGGACTCATGAAACAAATTCCTCCGCCTCCTGCTGCCTCTTCAGCTATTGAGTGCTGTAACCCTACCCGCTCCCTCAGCTCAGCACATTTCATGTCAGAAAGCAGATGGAGTGGAAGAAGATACAACACCAGAAGTGACCCCAGGACAGAGGCTTGACTTGGAGAACTGGACATTCTGTGTCCACCTATCTGAATACTACAACCCCACAATGTCACCTGTAGTTCTCTTCAGCTGGAGGATCCCATGTTGTCAATGACAGTCAATGCTGAGTTATAAATAACCACCTCCCCCAAATAAGAGCAGAGGGGGGTGGGATTTATTGTTACACTCTGTCTAGATGTCCATGTCTCCAGTGGAGGAAGGGATTTGTAGTGGTGTCATACCCTTCTACCAGAACTTTCTGAAACCAGTGTGTGTGCGCAATTGTAAGAAAATATGCTGTAAGTAAAAAAAAAAAAAAATTAATGTGGGGTTGGCAACCCAACCACTAATCATTAGTATATCGAACAAACATTCCTGAAATTAAAGGCCAGCTTAAGTCTACCATAAAAAAGATATAACACTTATGTTGGTTCACTGAATCACCTTTTTAGTTTCATGTTTTTTCATAAAGGGATCCTCTTAACATGGTGCAATAATCCCTGCCTGGATTTTTTTGGTAAAGATCTTTAGGTGTGTTATATTTCAGTACAATTGATCATCATTGCATTCAGTAGACAGGCTACAAGCACTCTGCCAGAAATCTCAATGATTTTTAATTGTATATACACTATACTACCAAAAGTATTGAGACGCCTGCCTTTACACGCACATGAACTTTAATGGCATCACAGTCTTAGTCCATAGGGTTCAATATTGAGTTGGCCCACACTTTGCAGCCTTCTGGGAAGGCTGTCTACAATGTTTAGGACTGTGTCTATGGGAACGTATTCCTGAGTTTCTGTTATAAAAGTGTGCAAATAAAACATCTTTCTTCATAAATTTGGGTGAAAATGTATTCTGCTACATTTCTCTGGTGGAAAAAACAAAACAATTAGGTGTATCTTATTTGGTCTGCGTGAAAGTTATACAAGTCTACATACTATAATACAAACAGTATGTCTAAAAAAACAATGAATCCTAATGTAGCTACTGTCTATCTAATTTCTTGAGGCCCTATAATGCCAGGACAGTACAAATACCCCCCCAAATTAACCCTTTGCAAGAGGCATGGTGAGTTTTTTTAAGTAATTCTTTTGGTCACTATTTTTTGGGAACACTAGGAAATTAAATAACATTTTTTTTCATAAAGTTGTTATTTTAACAAATTATTTCTCACACACAGTATAGGCAAACTTACAATTACACCCCAAAACATATTCTGCTATGCCTCCCAAGTATGGAGATACCACATGCATGAGACTTTTTCACAGCCTTGATGCATAGAGAAGCCCAAAATCCAAGAAGCACCTTTGGGTTTTCAAGGAGCATAAATTACACATCTAATTTCCTGTCTACCTATCACATTTTTGGAGGCTTTGAAGCACCAGTACCATGATGGAAATACCCACAAAATGACCATATTTTATAAAGAGAACATCCCAAGGCATAATGAGTCTTTTGAAATGTAATTTTTTTCCCACAAGTTTTTGAAAAAAATCAGGAAAGAAAATGAATTTTTTTTTTTTACATTAGTTTTTAAGTTGCCAATGAATACGTTATTTTTAACACACAGCATAGGCATACTTAGAATTACACCCCATTTCCTTTATGCACAGCATACTTGGAATGACACCCCAAAACACATTCTGCTACTACTTCTGAGTATGGCAATACCACATGTGTCAGACTTTTTCACAGCCTATTCACATAGAGAGGCTCCAAATCCAAGGAGCACCTTCAGGCTTTCTGGGGAAATTAATTATGCATCTAATTATCTTACTACCTATTACACTTTTGGAGGCCCTGGAGTACCAGGACAGTGGAAACACTCACAAAATGACCACATTTTGGAGAGTAAAAGCCCCAAGATATATTTTAAAAGTCATGGTGAATCAACTGAAGACTTCATTTTTTTGCTACAAGTTTTTGAAAAATTAAGAAAGAAAATGAAAATGAATTAATTTTAAACAAAGTTGTCAATTATAAGTTAAGACATTTTTCACACACAGCATGGGCGTTCTTACAATTAAAACCCAAACACATTCTGCTACTCCTCCCAAGTATGGCGATAGCATGTGTAAGCCTTTTTCACTGTTTGGACTGAACATTGTATATATTACACAAATCAACCAATTGTGTCAAAGCAAATGTTTTGTAATTATCGCCTCTGTACAAATGGAAAGGGAATATAGTCTAGTGTGGCGTCACCTATAGCAGTCCCCTTTCCTATGAGTCAAGCAAGCCTAGCCTACATGGCTTCACCAGGAATTCCATGTTTGCTGACCAAGAAGCACAGGAGGCTGAAGAAACCAAGAACAAAAGAGTTCCTGTGGTTTCAGGAGTGCAGTTGTCCACAGGAAGTGACTGGAACTGGTGTCTCGCAGGAACATAGTCATTTGGATGTGCAGATGGGTCAGTTAAGGTAGTAGGCATAGACATGGTCAGCAAACAGGCAAAGGATTGGTCCAAGCAGAAGGCAGAAATGTGGTCAATAAACGGACCATAGTTAGTAAAGGCAGCAGGCAGAGGCAACCATGCACTGGTATGGCAATGATCAGTAACACTGTTACTGGCTGTACTCTTCTGGTGGCACTTGGACTGGTATGACGGCCACCAATAACACTTTTGCTGGCTTACACTGCTCTAGTAACATTGGAGACTAGTGTGGCAGCAAGCTAGATACTGTTTCTGACTTACAATGGTCTGGTGACACTGGAAGTGGTGTGGTGACAGTCGGGGAAACTGCAACTGATGTGGTGGTTATAAGGAACTCTGAGACTGGTGTGGCAGTGACCAGGAAAGTTGTTACTGGCTGCACTGGTCTGGTGTGGTGGAAATCAGGAACACTGTTTCAAGCTACACTGGTATGGTGACACTGGGACTGGTGTGGTGGTGGTCAACTGGTCATGGACACTGTGACTGGTGTAGCAGTGATCAGGAACCCTGTGACTGATGTGGCAGTGATCAGAGACACTGTAACTGGTGTGGCAGTGATCAGGAACACTGTATGTAGTGAATGGCAAAAGCAACACCGCTCCAGGTGAAGTGATCCCCCCTCTGATGACTGGGTACTGGTCCTGTCCGTGATCTGAACGTGAAATCCAATATAGGAGAGACGATGACTGCATTCAGGATTGCAGAGGATGATTTTCTTTATTCCAAAAAAATCCATATAAAGTATCAAACATAATCACGACACAATCACGATACAGATAGAAAGCAGCAAGGTTGATGCGTTTCACGCTCCTTTTTATGACTTAACAAGGTTTTTCGTGAAATGCGTCAACCTTGCTGCTTTCTATCTGTATCGTAATTGTATCGTCATTATGTTTTGATACTTTATATTGATTACATGGAATAAAGAATATCATCCTCTGCAATCTGGAGTGCGGTCACCTTCTCTATTGGAAAATGTGACCGGGGCGGCCCGTCCATTAAGGGCGCACAGGCGTCGCCCCCATCCATGCATCCGGCCCCCATGCAGGATGCCGGATGCATGAATTCCAATGTGGAGGAGCTGTTTTTTTGAAGCACGTGATTAGAGCCAGAGGCTCTAATAGGCTTCAAAATAGGGTGGGCTAAGGACGCAGAGCACTGCGAACGAAGCCCACCCAGTTATGTGTAAAAAAAAAGTGCAGTGCTAATAAATTGTCTCAGCATGAACTGAGGCTAAAAATTTGTGCCAAGTTTACACTGTATGTCAACCACTTGGGTGGTGAGAAAACCAAAATAAACAAATGTAATTACAAACACATTGATTACAATATGCAAGTGTTAAATACTAAAAGCACAAACTTAAAAGGACATTTTTCACTCAATGTGATGTCTAAATGACATAACTCTAATGAGTAAGACGATCAAATGAAACCAATAAAACAAGTGAACAGAGTAACCGTGAAGTAAAATGTCC
The DNA here is from genome assembly GCF_042186555.1 of Aquarana catesbeiana. Lineage (NCBI taxonomy): Eukaryota > Metazoa > Chordata > Amphibia > Anura > Ranidae > Aquarana > Aquarana catesbeiana. Next base: position 238,816,077 of record NC_133336.1, read on the forward strand.
AAAAGTGATTCAAAGTCCATCAAGGAATAAGCAAAACATCATTGTGACTTGAAGTGAATGTTGTGCAAAGAAATTGCTGATAGATGATCCACCACCAATAAGTAAAAGGCTTACCAAAACGATTGAACACAAACAGGCGTACGCCTCATGAGTCAATCAAACTTGTGGTGTGATACACCAGGGGATAACAGACTCGGCAAACACGACCTCCGGTTTGGGGATAAACTTCAGTGATCCCTCCCAATGACACTACACATGGGTAGCCCGCAATGGGGAGTTTTATAAAGGGGCCAGATAAATAATCTCCCCCGTATGGTATGGTTATGAGGAAAGAAAGAAAAGGGGCACATAGTGTAATTCCATTTTAAAAAGAAAAAGTATTTATTGTATAAAAGGAACACTCACATTTGTGGAGATAAAAAAGCGATTGTTATAAAATATGATATGACGCAGTGGCGTCAACAGAGCCTGTGGGACGGGTTAGACACTTTGCCAAGTTTTTATTGCCGTCTCCATTGCGGAGATTTGCCCACCATATTTGTTCTGGTGACCATTGTCAGTAAAAAATAGAATGATGACAAATCCAAAATTTTAGAGTTGTCACCAGAACATGAGGTGAGTAGGAATCTTCCAATAGGGACACCTGCACTGTCTAAGAGAACTGTCTCAAACGCAATCTATCCAAAACTGAGCTCATAATATTTCCTCCCCTACGTGCCCCTTCTCCTGACTTTTCTTTCAAAATCAACGGCTCAACTATCAACCCGTCCCCTCATGCCAAAGTCCTAGGTGTAGTTCTGGACTCTGAACTCTCCTTTCAACCCCACATCCAATCACTGTCCATATCTATCCGCCTCAACCTACACAACATCTCCAAGATATGCCCCTTCTTAACCAATGGCACCACAAAGCTTCTAGTCCACTCCCTGGCCATCTCCCGCCTCAACTACTGCAACTCCCTTCTCATTGGATCACCTTTAATTAGTCTATCTTCCCTTCACTCCGTCATGAATGCTGCTACCAGGCTTATCCACTTTACAAACCGCTCAGCGTCTGCTACTCATCTCTGCCAATCCCTCCACTGGCTTCCAATCACCCAACAAATTAAATTCAAGATACTAACAACAACTTACAAAACCATCCACAACCTGGCCCCTAGCTACATCACTAACCTAGTCTCAAAATACCAACCAAATTGTTCTCTTTGTTCCTCCCAAGACCTCCTGCTCTCTAGCTCCCTCGTCACCTCATCCCATGCTCACCTCCAGGACTTCTGCAGAGCCTCTCCCATCCTCTGGAAATCTCTACCCCAATCTGTCCGACTATCTCCTACTCTGTCCACTTTCAGATGATCCCTGAAACTCATCTCTGCAGGGAAGCCTATCTGCCCCCCACCTAACACCTGCACATTTATTTTCTCCATCAGCCCACCCCCCACAGTTATTACCTCCTGTATCTCTTGACCTTCCCTCTTAGATTGTAAGCTCTAAGGAGCAGAGCTCCCTGATTCCTCCTGTAATAAAGTGTATTGTAGTTGTACTGTCTACCCTCAAGTTGTGTTATATAAATCCTGTATAAGCATATTAATAATAATAATAAAAGATGGGAATTCCCATAATTTTGGGAGATTTCCACTAGCTTTCCTGTTGTGTTTCTCTCTGGGAGTGAAAATGATGGAGAATTTCCCTGATGGTACATAGACAGTAAAATAAACTAGAAGAGATTTTAACCCTTCCATACTGTATCCAAAACAAAAAAAAGCTTTGTCTATACAAAATGACATTGCTAAAGAAACGATTGAAGGCATTCTTACAGATCTGGAGGTTCAACAACACAACGATCCAGAAGTAGAAAGGAGACATTTTCTTTCTTCGTGTCAAATAGTAAAGTCAATGGTCGGTGGTCATCTCACAGACTGATCTATACTGTACATCCGCTATAAAACAAAGGAAGTATGTGTAAGCAGAACAGAGAAAAGAGAGGTATTGTATTTAGAAATATTAATTTAACTCTCAGTGGTGGAGGATGCTGTAGGTCTGATTTACTAAAGTGTGAAGTAAAATGAAGCTGTGTAAATTTAGCAAACCAGGTCTGTTTGTTGGGTAGGTGCAGCATGGTGCAGTAATCACACAATGGCCCGGAGTACAGTAAGTGATGTATTGAAGAACTTGCAAATAGAACAACAGCCCGGCTCAGAGCTCACCCGACCCAGAACTTACAGTCAATGCAGCGTAGAGTCAGTGGTAGTAGATCCGAACTGAAGAGCGTTTGCCAAAGGGAGGTGGAATGTGGGTTGGCCGGGCAAACCCAAGAGGGAGCTTTCAGAAGTACAGATGTAAGCCATGCTCTTTCCATACTCCTCCAGAACCTCTCCCTACCACTAGTGCTGTCCACTAGTGCTGACAGGCGGTATACTCTCCCAAACTAGCCACTTTGCAAATGCATGCCAAAACCTGGGGGCAGGGATTTAAAAAGACTCTGCATGACCCAAGATGGCCATCAGGGTTACCTGGATGCAGCAAAGCCAACTGGAATGCTGGTCATGGGGACAGAGGGAACCAGAGAAAATACACGTTTTTCTTGACTTCCCCTCCTTTAAAATAATTTGTTTATTCAAGACTCATTTACATTGTTAAACAATAAATTAATTTCATATGAGAACCAATTTTTTATTATTATTTATATATCATGTTTAATATTATATATATATATATATATATATATATATATATATATATATATATATATATATATATATATATATATATATATATCATGTTAATTAATAACTAGACAAAGAAAATAAAGGATACAAAACACATAAATGCAGATTTAAAATTTTTATTTACGCAAATGTCAAAAAACATTGCACAGATACATTTTAAAATATAAGAATGTAGGTTATTTTTAGCATTTGGTTTAACCACTTCAATACCAGGCACTTAGACACCTTCCTGCCCAGGCCAATTTTCAGCTTTCAGCAGTGTCGCATTTTGAATGACAATTGCGCGGTCATACAACACTGTACCCAAAAACAATTTTTTATCATTTTGTTCCCACAAATAGAGCTTTCTTTTGGTGGTATTTGATCATCTCTGTGGTTTTTATTTTTTACGCAACAAATAAAAAAAGACCCAAATTTTTGAAAAAAACAAGTTTTTCTTTGTTTCTGTTAAAATTTTTTGTAAATAAGTACGTTTTCTTCTTCAATGACGGGCACTGGTATGGCTGCACTGAGGGGCACTGATAAGGCGGCACTGATGGGCACCAATGAGGTGGTACTGATGAGGTGGCACTGACGGGCACTGATACGTGGCATGGATGGGCACTTATGGGCACTGATAGGTGGGCACTGATGGACATGGATGGGCACTGACAGGTGGCACCGATGGACACTGATGGGTGGCACTGAGGACACTGATTGGTGGCACTGATGACACTGATGGGTGGCATTGCTGGGCATCACTGATATATAATGGTGCCAGACAGTGCCCATTTGTGGGCACTGATTGGTACAGATTGGGCATAATTTGCACATGTGGATAGCCATGGGGTACATACCTGGCCATCCACATATTGCCCCCTTTCCTGGTGGTCCTGGCAGCTTCCCTGGTGGTCTAGTGTGGGCATCCAAACAATCAGCGCAGACCCCCCGTCAGACGCGAGTGAGGAAAAGTCGATCAACGGCTTTTCCTATTGACATCGTGATCAGCCATGATTGGACACGGATGATGACGTGGTAAAGAGCCTCCGCTGGAGGATCTTTACCAAGATCGGTGGAGTGGTGTGTCAGACTGACACACCGCTCCACCGATCACCGCGATGCGAGCCCCCGCGGCGCGCGGCGGCTGTTATCCTGCTGGACGTCATATGACGCCCAGTCAGGATAACTGAACCACCGCCCGGCCTATAGCAAAATGACGGAAGTGGTTAAGTAGTTTATTATAGCTAAAATTCCAATGCCAAGTCTCCTGCGTCATAATCATTAGAATTTTTAAATCCAAGGTATTGACCATCTGGGTCTGGAAAAGCTGATCTAACTGCATGAACTGCACATGAAGGTATGGGCCTTGATGATACCTATTATCATGTGCATTTGGTACATGTGAAGTTCCTTGGTGTATAATAATCACGATAATTGTTGTATTGAGCCTGTCAACAACCATATTTTTAAAAATGGTTGACTCCGTTATACACAATGAACCTTCAACAATATTTTCCTTAACATTTGATATTTCCTGGCAGCAAAATTACTCTCTGGCCGTAGGCATTGCAAGACAATTTCCGCATTCACACCAATCATTTTTTCCGATTCTTGTTTGCAGTCTGCGTTCTTCAGCTGTTTCTGAGTTTGACTGCAATGAAGCTTGAGATGGTGGATTGAATGGAAAACTTGGGTCCTCATCAGCTGTTGGATACTTGGACCACATTTTTGCTTAAAGATTTTTTTCTCTATAATTTAAATTTAAAGAAATGAAATATTTATCTAGTATGATATTAAAGCGGAGCGCCACCGAAAAAATTTTTTTTAAAAGTCAGCAGCTACAAATACTGCAGCTGCTGACTTTTAAAACATGGACACTTACCTGTCCAGGGCGCCCGCGATGTCGGCACCCGAGGCCGAAGCGTCTCTCCGTCCTCGGGTGCTGCCGCCTCCATCTTCGGTAAGGGAATCAGGAAGTGAAGCCGTACGGCTTCACTTCCCTGTTCCCTACTGCGCATGCGCGAGTCGCGCAGCGCAATCCGGATGGTCCCTGCTGCCTCTGGGACCCGTGTGTTTCCCAGCAGGCAGCGGGGAGGGAGCAGGAAGTGGCGTAAATACCCGCAGATTCTGCGGGTATCTATGCCGGAAGTGGGTACAGATACCTGTAATATACAGGTATCTGTACCCCCCTCCCCCCTGAGAGGTGCCAACTGTGTCACCGGAGGGGGGAAGGAATCTAATGAGTGGAAGTTCCACTTTTGGGTGGAACTCCACTTTAATAAGGTTTTTTAAGTATAATTAATTAAATACTAAAAAATAAAAAATAAATCGTAAAAATAGATATGGCTATATCTGTGATCTCTTCTATTTTATACAATTGATTCAAATGACATTACTATCAATTGTAAACAATACCAGAATTATACAATTACATGAACAAGTGATTTAGGTTGAAATATATGCCACTTATACTGTATATTCTATTTTTTAGAGTTTACTCATGATTCCATTTAATTTGTTGTGTGCGCAAATCAAACTACAGCTTCAATGTTTACAATAAGGATTAGATGCACGTCTGTCAATCATAATTATTACCTTTATTCAACTTTATTCAGTATTTGGATGCTATGTTTCCAAGGGGAAGAATGAGACTTACCCTCGTATACATTGCAATTCTTTATCGTTTTATAGCCAAATAATTTGATCATAAATCAATGGATAAGATGGAGTTATGGACACACTTTACTGAATACAATGAAAAAGAATTGATTAATAAATTAGTAGTCTAACGTTGAAGAAGTTTATAGTCTATTCTGTTTTGGATTAAAATGTACCCTTTCCTCTGCAGATCTCATGCTTGGTGCCTGATTATCTTCCATTGTCCCTATCTTTTCTTGTGATTCTTCTGTTGTCTTCAATAACAATAAAAATAATTAAAGAATAATTTTGGAGTAGACTTTTTTTCAGGTGGTTGGTTATTGTTAAACAATTAAAAAATAAATACATTTATTTTTATTTTCATGATTTTTTTTATTATACATAAAAAAAAAATATAAAAAAAATATATATTTTTTGATTTGTATTTATATATCTATAAAGTAAAATAATAATAAAGATTCATAATTGTAAAATTGTTATATAATGTATTAAAGTATACAGTTCAGTACTTATAATTTTTGGACATTGTAATTTCTTTATTTTTTTTATGAATGTTTTATTATTAAAAAAAATCTAGAAATATATCTATCTATATATATCTACACATAGATAGATAGATAGATAGATAGATAGATAGATAGATAGATAGATAGATAGATAGATAGATAGATAGATAGATAGATAGATTACAAATATATTTTTTGAGAATAAGACATTATTCTAATGTTATATTTATTGAATCGTATTTTTTAATATGAACCGTGAACACAAATTTTTATGTAACATACATATTTGTTTTAAATGATGAAATATATATTTTATAATGCCCAAGGTAATATTTAAAGCCTTACTAATGCATTGACAGAGCAGGATAATATTATAGCATTTTTGAATTCCAAGGTCCCTGATCCCTCCTAACACCTAAAAGGCGGCAAATGTGCCACATGAGGGGGGGGGGTGGTAAATAAACTATAAGATTAATTCATGGTTAGAATTGGGATTTAAAAACATCAATAAAAAGAATCATAAACTTGATTCATGTAAAGAATTGTGTCTTTCTTTTGGAACACGTCCCAGTCTCCAAAGAGAGGAGATCATGCTCTGCTTCAGTATATCACAGTACATGTTGGCATTCATGGTTCCCTCAATGATCTGTAGCTCCCCAGTGCCGGCAGCACTCATGTAGCCCCAGACCATGACACTCCCACCACCATGCTTGACTGTAGGCAAAACACACTTGTCTTTGTACTCCTCACCTGGTTGCCACCACACACGCTTGACACCATCTGAACCAAATAAGTTTATCTTGGTCTTATCAGACCACAGGACATGGTTCCAGTAATCCATGTCCTTAGTCTGCTTGTCTTCAGCAAACCCTATTGAGCATCTATGGGGCATCCCACAGATGAAGGTGGAGGAGCGCAAGGTCTCTAACATCCACCAGCTCCGTGATGTCCCCATAGAGGAGTTGAAGAGGACTCCAGTGGCAACCTGTGAAGCTCTGGTGAACTCCATGCCCAAAGAGGGTTATGGCAGTGCTGGAAAATAATCGTGGCCACACAAAATATTGACACTTTGGGCCCAATTTGGACATTTTCACTTAGGGGTATACTCACTTTTGTTGCCAGCGGTTTAAACATTAATGGCTGTGTGTTGAGTTATTTTGAGGGGACAGCAAATTTACACTGTTATACAAGCTGTACACTCACTACTTTACATTGTAGCAAAGTGTCATTTCTTCAGTTTTGTCACATGAAAAGATAGAATAAAATATTTACAAAAATGTGAGGGGTGTACTCACTTTTGTGAGATACTGTATATATCTATAGATAAAGATAGAGATATATACATATATTTAAAGATATATATATATATATATATATATATATATATATAGCTACTTGCACCCCCCCCATCAAAAAATACATTAAATAAAAAATATATTACCTTGATGATACCATTATATTGAATAAACATATAATTTGCAGTCCAAGTCCAACTACTGATAAATTTGGTAAAACTTATTTATTGGGTTAAAAAAATGGCCACTCATATTATAGCAGATAAAACAGGTTCATCATAAATTATGGTGTCCAGGACGAAGAAGCAGATGTCAGCTGGGGAGCCATCCGGGTTAGGTGCCGTGGGAATGTGCACTGGTCCAAATCATTTGGTGGAGGGGGGATTATGATGTAGGGTTGTTTTTCAGGGGTTGGACTTGGCCCCTTAGTTCCAGTGAAGGGAACTCTTAAGCATACCAAGACATTTTGGACAATTTCATGCTCTCAACTTTGTGGGAACAGTTTGGGGATGGCCCCTTCCTGTTCCAACATGACTGTGGACAAGTGTACAAAATAAGGTCCATAAAGACATGGATGAGCGAGTTTCCTTCACTGGAGCTAAGGGGCCAAGCCCAACAACTGAAAAAAAAAAACCCTCACCATAATCCCCCCTCCACCAAATAATTTGGACCAGTGCACAAAGCAAAGTCCATAAAGACATGGATGAGCAAGTTTGGGGTGGAGGAACCTGACTGGCCTACACAGAGTCCCTGACCTCAACCCCATAGAATACCTTTGGGATGAATTAAAGCGAAGACTGCAAGCCAGGCCTTCTCATCCAACATCAGTGCCTGACCTCACAAATGCGCTTCTGGAAGAATGGTCAAACATTTCCATAGACACACTCCTAAAACTTGTGGACAGCCTTCCCAGAAGATTTTAATCTGTTATAGTGGCAAAGGGTGGGCCAAATCAATATTGGAAACCTACGGACTAAGACTGGGATGTCATTAAAGTTCATGTGCATGTAAAGGCTGGCATCCCAATACTTTAAAAATATATAGTGTAAATCCTTTATGAGCCAAAGAAAGAGTGACTAGGGGTGTGACAGTCATTTTGCCTAAAATGTTTGAAAAAAAACAAAAGACGTCCCTCTTTCTAATTTCAGGCGATTAGGAGCTATACATATACAATAACAAATACACCCATTTAGCAGAGGAGCCTTTTCTGTCATCAGGGTTGGAACATAGATTTATTATTTGAATCAGCAGAGCAAGAGGTGGTAATCACTCTAAATTGGACATCAATACAATGGGCACATCAATAGTGAGCCTTTGGTGGCTACCAACCTATAGAAACATACTTATGAAGCAGACCTAAGCAGGGGGACTTTAGGGAGGACCAGCGTGGGGCCACCCCAAATCTAAAACACAAACTTGTCAATTGAAAACAGCAGGTGCTACAGTTCTTCCATGCTAACTTCAGTAAAGCAAGAAGGACTTGACATTTTTGGTGATTTTAGAAAACACTTCTAGGTTGTCCAATGGAGCCAATCTCAGAATTCTGGTGTTTCCTGGCACGGCACACTCTGTACATACCTAGAATGTCTTCACAATGCCGGGGCTGTTCTAGCTACACCCTACAAAGCATTTTCCAAAAATTTCAGCTCTAGGGACTTCACAGCCTACTTTTATATGATAAGTAATTAGAATAAGTGATCTTGTATAATATGTAGACAGTTTCACTTTGTAATCCAGAGAGTTCTGTTTATTAACATGGCATTGATTGTCATTCCAAAACCCCTCAGTGTGAATCTCCTCTTCACCTACAGGTAAAGCACAACTAAACAGACACATATTCCCTACATTGAGCACTGAGCTCAGTGTACAGTCTTCAGATGGCACCTGTCTCTGGAGGTTGTGTGATCACTTCAGTCTTCATATGATGAATGAATATACAGCAGGAGATCAGGAGGACACAGCCAGATATCACCAGACGTATGAGGTTCACCATGCTATAATCTTCCTTTGGCGGGTTTTCTCTATCCGTTCCTGAATTGAAGGTGAAATAAAAGGTGATATAGCTCTATCAAATGTATAATTTACTTTATTTTGTGTTATGCCAGCCATTCTAATCAAACCAGAAGAAAGCAGCTAATAGGAGGCTGGCATTGATACCAAGGGTCACAAGAAATCTTTCCTGACAGAGACATGGATGCCTTTGCTGACCTCTTTTCAATTTCCTGACTGTTATGCTGACAAACTGACATCAATACTTTATAAGTCCTTGACCTGGTGAATATCAAGAAAATCAGAGTTGAAGCACCTTATCAACATATGTGTTCCAGATCAGCGGCACAAAGCGAGAGGTTTGGCATGGCAGCAAGACAACTAAGATTTGCAGCATGAGAAGTGTCGGTGTTTCTCTAGCCACTTGCCAACTGCCTAATTGGGAATGTACATCATGATTTTGACGTTAAATACTGTTTTTATGGCAGCAGCTATCTGCCATAACCCCGGTATTGTTTTTTTCCTTAGGCAGTTGGCTTTCAGATAAAAGTGATTCCCGCAGCAGATTCGCGGCAAGATCACTTTTATAGGCGGCGGGAGAGGTGCACCCCCTCACGCTGCTTCCCGGTCCTTTCCGAGCTTACAGGAGCCTTCGGTAAACCCGGAAACTGATCTGATACGGCCGATGGCTAGGAGGGAAGTCGAGTGTGGGCAAGATAGCCCCCCACTCGGCTATATGCCCTTGGAGGACTGGAGCAACCTTTGACATCGCTTCCATTTCTCGGGATTAAAAAGATGTGTTTTGTTTTTTGTTTTTTTAGTCAAAGTGTCAAAAAAATAATGTTTCTTTTGCTTTTAAGGGTAAATGAGAGATCTGGGGTCTTTTTGACCCCAGATCTCTCAATAAAAAGGACCTGCTTATTTCTATTACAAGGAATGTTTATATTTCTTGTAATATGAATAAAAGTGATCAAAAAAGAAATAAATAAATAAAGGGTCTGTGCAAAAATAAAAAATAAAATAAATAAGAAAAATAAATTAAAATAATTTTTTTTAATGTGCCCTATCTCTCCAAGCTCGCGTGCAGAAGAGAACGCATACGTAAGTCGTGCCTGCATATATGTTTAGGATCACGTTTGTGTTGGTCGTGAAGACCTGGAAAAAAGTTATCCCTGCTGATTTTTTATTTTTTGCCCCAAAAATATAAGATCCAGAAGCACTCATGACATGCTGTTTATTTATAACAATTAAAATATTCTCCAGCTAATGAATATTTTCCAGGCAACCAGCACATTTTTACTCAAGGCTAATCGCCTCAGTGCTCCTCGATATTTTAAAATATTTTAAAATACTTTGAAATTAACTCTAAGCGAGCACTGGGAATTAGGTTTTGACATTAACCTCCCTGGCGGTATGATTATTTCATATTTTTGATGCTGAAAGTGGTACAATTATTTTGCATGGAAATTTGGTGTTTTATATTATAGGCCTGTAATTCTTAGCAATAACACACTTAAATCTGTCCAAATCAGAGTCTAGTAGATATCTCGGGTATAAAGTTTGAAACACGAAATCATAAATTATAATATAATACATAACTATAAATAATTATACATAATAATAATACAAATTATTCAATAATGTAATCAAATTAAAAACACTGAAATTTGCTCAGTTGCAGAATTGTCGCTTTCATTACTTTTCAGTGACGGATCTCTCCACAAATCACTATCGCTCAATTCTGTGAGTGATTCTAATTTATTATCGCTGTTTTCTAGTTGGTCTAAAACCACTTTTTATGTAAAGGGACGGTTTTGGTTGCTATGGACAATCTCCAGTTTCCAGGCAGAAAGAACAGTTTTTATAATATAAAACTGCATGCAGGGCACTGGACAGACCACTAGGGACAAAAGGGATGTGAAATAATTTCATACAGTAATGTAATCTGTAAGATTACAGTACACTGTATGTATTGTGTGTGTTTCACTTTTTAAATTTGATGCCGTTCTCCGTCGCAAAGCTTGCAGGGAACAGAGCTCGGCTCCGTGATTAATCGAGCGGAGGATGAGCCATTCACACTGCTGGGAGACATCGCAGGATCCAGGGGACAAGGTAAGTAAGCTCTTCCTGGATCCTGCGATGCGATCCCGAGTCTGGCTCAGGGTTACTGCTTTTGGTTCTGAAATTCCACCCCGAGCCAGACTCGGGAATACCGCCAGGGAGGTTAAAGGAGAATTCCAGGTATGGATATGTGTGTAGGTGCAGGGTGGTGCAGGAAGTGATGACACAGAGTCTGGTTGTAGAAAGGAGAACTTACATTGAAGAAAAACGCTCAGCTAAACAGATAACCAAGTGGGAGAGCACTACACCAGAGAAACACTCACAGTGGATTCAGATGCCCCAACAGTATCTATCTTGGAGGGTGGAATGTGGCTTGTTCAGTCTGGACTCAAATGGGAAGTCTTCTGCAAAGGATGGTAACTACCTAGCCTGTCCCAACTCATCAGGAACCTCTCTCTACTGCTAGACACTTTCCCTTACAAACGAGTGATCTGTCCCTAACCTGCCCACTCGCAAGAATGTGTGGCAATCCCAGGATCCAGAGTCTTAAATAAACTCTGCCACACCTACTGTAAGATGTCCGCCAGAGTCATATGGGTGTCCTGCATCCAATTGGATCTCTGCCCCAGTGACTCAGGAAACCATGGATGAACCATGTCCCTCATTACTGCCTTTCCCTCTGCATTGCTGCTGCGGTTAAGCGCCACCTGCAGTGACTGCACCAGCCTACAGATATTTTTACATACTTTACATACATTGGCCAAGGTTGGACCAATGTAACTCTGTATATACCATACCTGTGGGATCTCTCTAGAAGCTGGAAATCACTGTAGTAGACACCACTAACCCTGTGATCTCCACTTACTTCTGAGTCACATGTCAAGTAGCTGACTTCATTGTGAACATAAGAGGCTATAAGATTATGAGAATGTGACATTGCCATCCTCCTCTTCACCTTGCCCAATCAGAGAATGCTTGGCATTCTTTAAGAAAATTCAAAGCATTCTCTGAACGGCACTCGTGCTGAGCGGGCGATCTGCTGTGTTCACAATGCTGCAGGACAGCTGCTCAGCGTGGGACCTGGAAGCGAGTGGAGATCATTGGAGTCGGGATACCTACTACAGTAATTTACAGTTTCCATGAGGATCCCACAAGGATGACAATTACAGGAGTGGGCAACTACCTGGCAAATGAGTTTTACACTTGGGGGCCATAAACATGAATGCAACTTACTTGCTAGGGGTTGGACCATTGGGGGATTCTGGGATGGAAAAGGATCTTGGGGTCCTAGTAGAACACAGGCTTAGCAATGGCATGCAATGCCAAGCTGCATCAAGCAAAGCAAGCAGAATATTAGCATGGATTTAAACAGGGATTTACTTCAGAGATAAAACTATAATTTTACCACTTTACAAAACTCTTTCCCGGCATCTTGAGTATCTTGAGTATGCCAGTCAGTTTTGGTCACCAGTCCTCAGGAAGGTGCTGAAACTGGAGAGGGTCTAGAGAAGGGCAACAAAGCTAATAAGGGACGGGAGGACCTCAATTACGAGAAACGACTACAAACATTAAACGTATTCCCCCTGGAGAAGAGACGCTAAATATGATAGCGATATACAAATACCTCAATGGTGATTCTATCATAGTGAGGGAACTTAAAATTTCAGGGAGCTTAAAATTTTGTTTTTAGGGAGCTTAAAATGACTGTAAAGGCTCACGGTTTTTTACCTTCATGTATGACTTTAATCATCTTGCACCCACCATTCCTCACAACCCATTAGACACAGAAGGATGTCAGCTATCTCTGGCCCTGGAAGTTCTCATTAGAGTGAAGGAGGCCAGGGACCTTGCTACATTTGTATGCAAAAACCTTCCCTGTGCAGCAGCCCCCCAGCCATTGGCTCCCGCTGCTTTAATCAGAGCCATTGAGCCAAAGAGGAGAGAGAGAGAGGGAGGAGCCGAGCCCCGGCTCAGTGTGTTTATGGACACGCAGAACCGTGGCTCGGGAGCGAGCCTGCTTGGGTGCCCCAATTGCAAGCTGCTTGCTCTGGGGGCTCATGGCACGAGGGAGGGGCCAGGGGTGCCAGCAGGGGACCCAAGAAGAAAAGGACCAGGGCTGCTCTGTGCAAAATTGCTACACAGTGTTATTTAAAAAAAAAGTGAAGCTTGAGAGGTATCTTGAGTGCCAAGCTAGGGACCCAGCAAAGAGGTGGGGGTTTGCTTGAGGAAGATACCACTGTGAAGATTGGAAGAGCTCAGTGACTCATCTAGTCTAGTGAGAGAGACTGGGAGCTCAGTGAGCTGAAGAACTACAAGGAGTGATTGTAGTGGAAGTGAAGGAACTGTTACAACTTGTGTTAGGAACTGCTAAAGACTGTTGCCATAGGAGACAGCATTTCTACAAGTGCAGATACGGCGTCTTGCTAGATGCCTTTCCCTGCATGGCTGTCCTCCTGTTGAAGTCGCTGAGTCTGCCAATTAATCTTGCAACTACCTAAGGGTGTCCTGGCCCTAACCCTCTCTCCCAAAGTTCTAGTAAGAAAAATCTCTTTTGCATTCAAGACGTGTCTGGTGCCCAATGACTTTAACTACTTTGCACCCACCTTGCCTCACAAGCCACCATATTCAGAAGGATGTCAGCTATCTGACCCTGGAGGTTCTCATTAGACCGAAGGAGGCCTGGGACCTTGCTACAATAGGCAATAATTTAATTATAATAGAAAATACGAAAAACAAAATTATCCGAATGTAATCAATTTGTTAAACTTGTAGGTTGAATCGTTTTTCGTTCTTTCGGATTTTTGTTCTTTCATTCTTTTTGAAAATTTGTTTTTGTATGCTGCCGAATGAACGAATATACCTAATTTTGTCCGAAAACGAATTTGTAATGAAACAAATTGCACATGTCTACTTGTGGCACCCTCTAGTGTCTGCTACTAGTGTGAGGGTAGGCAAGCTATAACTTAACTCATGCTTAGCTTGTAAGTCTATAATTGGGTCAGGGTTATTAGAGTTCAGGCCAGCATGACTCATACAGACAGCTCTCTGGTGCCTCCCACTGGTTCTAGAAAGTTGGAGAACATTCTAGAAACTAGAGGTTGGAGGCTAGGATAGTTACTCTGAATATTTAGGGGTGCTTAGTCAATCCCCAGGTGGTGGGCCTGGCAGGGGACTAAATAAGCCCTTAAATATGAATCATGCTGGAAGGGTAGTTGTGTGGAAGATGGAGATGCAGTACTGAGAAGACTGTCTGTGGCCCTTGAAGGACCCCTGTCTGGGAGGGGCTTTACTTCAGGCCAGGGTTCAGGTGCTGGCTTGGAGAGATCCTAGCACAGGAAAAGTTGGAAGGAGTCTTTTCTAAGAGACAGTGGGAGCAAGGAGAGGACAGTGTGAGTACTGCAGCATGGTGCAGGGACAGACAAGGGGAGAGATTGCCACATGTAGCAGGTCTCTCTTGAAGGCAGTGATGTGCTTGAGACTTCTTTATTCTTGCCTTGGGAGATCTCCAGAGTCAGTTGGGTAGACAGTGCACAAAGCAAGGTCCATAAAAGGCATTGATGAGTGAGTTTGGGGCAGAGGAACTTGACTGGCCTGCACAGAGTCCTGATCTCAACCCGATAGAATATCTTTTGGATGAATTAGTGCTGAGACTGCGAGTCAGGCCTTCTTGTCCAACATCAGTGCCTAACCTCACAAATGGGCTCCTGGAAGAATGGTCAAACATTCCCATAGACAGCCTCCTAAACCTTGTGGACTGCCTTCCCTGAAAAGTTGAAGCTGTTATATTATTAATATTAAACCCAATGGACTAAGACTGGGATGCCATTAAAATTCATGTGCGTGTAAAGGTAGGTGTCCCAAAACGTTCAGCAATATAGTGTACAGTATGGAAAATAGCAAAATGGCTGGGGGACAAGACAAGAAAAAGAAAAGGGGCACCAACATCCCTGTACATCAATGTAGAAAGGGAGATTTTTTGGCGGGACTTTTAAGGTGTCAGCAAGAAAAAGTAAATCGTTACAAACCAGGATGGGTATAAAAAAATACAAAAAAATTTTATTGTTACATACAGAACATGATAAAAGGTTTGGTAAGGGTTATGTGCACATGTACAAGGATACATCAAGAATTCAAAGCAGATGACAAAATATAATCACTCAATGAAGGCATTGGGGTGATTGTCCCGACATGTTTCGCCACTCTGGGCTCATGAGGGAATGTTTTAAAGACAGTTAGATTTATCACTGCATACAACCAAAACAAAACAGAATTAAAACCGTTACATGAACCAAAGGTACAATATAGAAAATTAAGAATGGTAATGGTACAATGGAATAGGCTGTCAACCACCATGCCCATCATCAATCGCTCGCCCAAATGAGGATCTTTCGTCTGCGCCTCAGGGTCAAGTCATAGACAACCGTCAATGGGTAGTGCACATGGAAGGACGCCAAAGAGGCTCCAAAGGGATTTAAGGCTGGAATCTAAGCAACAGCGTTGTGCATAAATTAGTAGGAGTGATATCGGTTGAATGAAAAATAATCATGTAGGTGAAGGGGGGGAGGGGTGGAGGAGGGAAAATGAGGAAGGGATAGGGGATGACCGGGACGGAGACAGTAGGATGGGGGGGAGGTTCGGGGCTTGGGATGAGGGTAGGGTGGGATTGAAGGAAGGGTAGGGGAAGGTGGAGGAGGAAGGCAAGGAGAAGGGGGGTTAAAGGATGGGGGGAAGGGGGAGGGGAGGAGGGTTGAGGGAAGGGTGGTTTGAGGGGGAGGAGGGGAAGTGAGTGTAGGTGAGAGTTGAAAGTGATGGGGGGTGCAGAAAATATTGAGTGGGATGGCTAACATAGAGGAACCATTGAAAGAGTGATAACTAAAAGGTGAGCTTGTGTGAAGTGATGGTGCGATCCTGGGAGAGAAGGTAACTTACTTGCATCAGTAAAAACAATGATAAGGAAAAAAGCCAAGGGTATCTGGACTGCAGATAGAAGTCTGTTGAGAATTTTACTGCGGAAGGTGAAATGAATGCATTTGTAATTGGGTATAAACTATATAAAATATGAATCAATATGCAAAGAAAACATAGTTCATGTTGGTACTTGGTATACTACAAAATAAGTCATGTTATATATGAAGATGACAAAAAGCCTGCTGCAGATCACCTGCCCCCCTCAGATGGGGAGGTAAAGTTTCCAATACAGGACATAATGTCCCCGGATGGCCTGCTCTAATTTGACGTCTTGAAGCAACAAAAAGGGCTATCCAACCGCATGTTCTTCAGATACTTGCAACTTCGCCATGCCTACCGCTCCCAGTTTTCCACGCCACCGGTGTTGGGAACCACTGGGGTTGAGCGGCTGCTGAGCGAGGAAGGGGACAACAAAATCTTGTGTACTCTATACTCTGTTCTGGCGGGCCTGGACACCTCCAAAGTCTCACAGTTATTCTCGGTTTGGCAGGGAGATATACCCTCGCTGGCTGATGATGACTGGGAAGAGGGCATCCAGCAATACCTCCCTCTGATGATATCTGCCAGAGATAGATTCATTCAACTAAAATTCTTGCATAGAGCCTACTTCTCCCCACAGCGCCTGGCGAACATATACCCTACTAGCAACCCAGTTTGTACCAAATGTACATCGGAGGAGGGTTCCTTCTTCCATGTAGTCTGGTCCTGCCAGTAGATACAAACTTTCTGGAGAGGGGTAGTCAACACAATAAATCTAGTTAGCAAATGAAAAGTCCCATGCGACCCTATACCACTGTTGCTTGGCATTGTGGACACACTGGAAGCTCCCCAAGCCAAGAAACTGTTCGTATTCTATGCAGCATTTTATGCCAGGAAGGCGATCCTGCTGCATTGGAAGGGATCCACCCCTCCAACAACATGCTTCTGGAGAACTCTCATCAATAAGACCCTCCTGCTTTACAAGTTGACCTACCTGGGCCGTAATTGTCCTAAAAAGTTCGCCAAAATATGGGACCCCTGGGTTCGCGAGGAACAGATGGCCTTAGAATAGGGAATAGAGTTAGGGGCCACCACCTTATACCTTGTAGCAACAGCTGTAGTGACACTCAGCCATTTCCAAGACCCCACTGGATCGGTGCCTCACCCCCCTCTCCCCTATACCAAAACCCCCCCAGGGACAACACCCCCTGCAACTTCTTTCTACCAGACCCCATACGGGCATCCAATGAAGACTGAGTTTCCCACCCGTAGATCCATATTGATAAATCCTACTAAGGATAGTAGTATTGACAATACTGTACAGGTTTCTGGGCCTGTAATCTTGCAGGTGAAGCTACTCTCCACGATAGGATGGTAATGTAATAAATGTGGTACAACCCGATTGATACCTTCTCACCCTATTCCCCTCACCTCCCTCCCTCATCTTCTCCCGCTAGTTACTTGAAGGAATTATCGATGGATATGTATCGTCTACATCAATATCTATGTATGCAGTATAATATGACCACTGCCTAATGTCTTTAATTGTTTTTTTATTTTTTCTGTTTTAATGAAAATAAAAAGCTTTATGTTAAAAAAAAAAAAGTTTCCAACACAGGCGGCAGCAAGTGGGATAATTTAAGCAAGTGAACTAGGATTTAAAGCTTAATGGGAGAACTATAGTGTTACACCAAACTATCACAGAAAAGGCAGATTCATTGTGTAGTTTTACCTTATGCATAGCAGTCTCATAGCATGGCTACCCTTTAGATGTCTGATAATGTAATAGTCAGGAGAAGCTATATATAGACCTACAGATATTAAACAATCAGCATCTGACATCCGGCATTGGCCGCCGGTGTGGAGACCGCACGGCGCATGTGCAAACGTCATTGAAATGCTACAGGGCTGAAAATACTACTATTCCCATGCTGCATAGTGGCCGGGAGGAGAGAGGACGTGAGGGGAGCTAACATGTCCCAATCAGTGGGCATGCGTCTATTCTCCCCTCCGTGCACAGGGCAGGGAGCAGCATAGGAGGGAATATAAAATGTAACAAAATATAACAAAGAATGATATTGTCAGTGCAGGAAACAAAATTTGGCTTGGGAAAAAATATAAATGTAGCGAGATGTGTATACAAGTGAAAGTGTGTGAAAGGCCAGTGCACTACACCAGAGCAGGTAATTCATATTGAGAAGACAGGGAGGGAATGCAGATTTACATATTGAGGGAGAGGATGTGATGGGACAATGCAGTTGACAGACATTGCAGGTAAATACTAACAAAAAATAATTAATTTTAAATAAGAATTAATATAATACTTTTTAAAAAAACAAAAATTTTCATAAGGGGCATTATTCATTGATGTTTATATAGTAAGTTCAGACATCAATGGTGCATGGTTAGTACATTAGAGTACGCACTATTAGATATATATAATATAATAATTTAATAATATAATATTGGTTGCCACATGGCATATATTTTTGGATAAATATTGAAGATATTTGGAGCTTTTGAACTTCTATACATGAAGCTATTCAAGATAAGGAATAATAAGGATAAGAAAACAAAAAGAAAAGGACTGTATGTAACAATACATTTTTTTTTGTATTTTTTATATCCATCATGGTTTGTAATGATTTACTTTTTCTTGCTGGCACCTTAAAAATCCCGCCAAAAAATATCCCCTTTCTACATTGATATACAGGAATGTTGGTGCCCTTTTTCTTTTTCTTGTCTTGTCACCTACCCATATTGTTATTTTCCATGTTCCTTCAGTTGTACCACACCGTCAAACTTCCTATGGATAGGTGACATTGTTTTTTCTTTTTTGTTTTCTTATCCTTATTTTTTGTTCTTTTATCTGCATTCTTGAATAGCTTTATGTATAGAAGTTCAAAAGCTCCAAATATCTTCAATATTTATCCAAATATGTATGCCATGTGGCGTGGCTGTGACGTATGACACTTGAGGCCATACGAGAAAGTGGTGATTCGATATAGTGGCGAGGCACCGAGGAGGGGGTGAGAGCTGAGGTTTAACGCCTGCACACCTCGGGTCCGCCGTGACTGTATCCCTGCACTGTGTGATCCAACTGTTTAGCGTGCTGTGATTTGAAGCTATATTCTGTTTGCTGGCTTGGATTTTGTAAAATGTGAGTGGATAAGTTGAAGAGTGATAGTGTTTACAATAAATTGGTTATACCGTTTTACACTATTGGAGCACTTTATTATTTTACATGTGGAGCGATTTCTACATACACTGGTGGATATTGGTTTGCTGATTTAACCCTTTCTATGTGGTTATAAAAGCGCTTTAGCCTTGCACGCAAGTGTAGGCATTTGAAGTTGGTGAGTGCATTTCCTAAGGGAGTGGGATCACTGAACACTTTGGTGTGGTGGAAGAAATCAAGAAGACACAAATAGTCAAGGACTTTCTTTATGCTTCAATATATGGACATTTCGTTCGTTTCATGCACTCACAAATTCACAGGGTGTTTTAATTATTTAAACATTTTTTTGCACCAGATATTTTGAAAACACCAGATTTTGATATATTGGAAGGTTAAAACACTGTTTCACATGTTCTGTATGTAACAATAACATTTTTTTGTATTTTTTATACCCATCCTGGATTGTAATGATTTACTTTTTCTTGCTGGCACCTTAAAAGTCCCGCCAAAAAATCTCCTCTTTCTACATAGTGTACAGTATGTTTGCCCTTCAGTGGGCATAGCATGGGTTCACTTTTAAGTAAAAATTTTAACAAACTGCATTGTTATGCCCTGTACACACGGTCAGACATTGATCGGACATTCCGACAACAAAATCCAAGGATTTTTTCCGACGGATGTTGGCTCAAACTTGTTTTGCATACACACGGTCACACAAAGTTGTCGGAAAATACGATCGTTCTAAACGCAGTGACGTAAAACACGTACGTCGGGACTATAAATGGGGCAGTAGCTAATAGCTTTCGTCTCTTAATTTATTCTGAGCATGTGTGGCACTTTGTGCGTCGGATTTGTGTACACACGATCGGAATTTCCGACAACTGATTTTGTTGTCGGAAAATTTTATAGCAAGCTCTCAAACTTTGTGTGTCGGAAATTCCTATGGAAAATGTGTGATGGAGCCTACACACGGTCGGAATTTCCGACAACAAGGTCCTATCACACATTTTCCATCAGAAAATCCGACCGTGTGTACGGGGCATAAGTGTACTTACCATTGTTACAGTATAGCCAGGGAACCACATTCTTCGAGACATTACTGACCGGATTCTTTGCTGTACATATATAGGTAAAGTTGATATTACTGGGAGGTACAAATACAATGTTCTGTGTCTGGTTAACATTACTGCTGTTTAAACTCCTCCAAATGATGGTCATATTTCTTCCATCTACTGAGTCCACCAAACACTTCAAGCTGACCTCACATGTCTTATTATCAGTCACATTGGAGTTGATGGTGACATCCTCAGCCGTTAGATTACCTGGAGGGAAGAAGCAGATAACATTCTAGAAAAGTATTAAAACTTTTAATCCCTGGTGCTAGAAATGAGCTTCCATGTAAAAATAGATCATCCACTTCAGCTTCAGAAGATTTTACCTGCTTCGGGACCAGACCATGTTTTGCTATTCAGCACTGTGTTGCTTTACCCTGTAATTGCACGGTCATGCAACACTGTACATAAATGACATTTATATCATTTTTAACACAGATAGAGCTTTCTTTTGGTGGCATTTAACCACTTAGTGCCGACCGTACGCACATATGCGGCCTCAGCTTCAAGGGTTTATACTTTTCCGCACCCCCTTCAGTGGTAAATGGTTTGTCTCATCCCTCTAGCTGCTACATCTGCTGAAGAGCTTGTTCTTTTGAAAAAAAAACAAGACTTAAGCCCGTACACACGATCGGACTTTCTGACGGGAAATGTTGGCTGTCAGGCTGTTGGCGGAAAATCCAACCGCGTGTATGCAAGACAGTTTGAGCCAACACCCTTTGGACAAAATTCAATGGTTTTGTTGGCCAACAATCCGATCGTGTGTACCGGGCTTTACTAGATGGATCACAAGCTGAAAAAAAAAAAAAACGAATGCAGCCATTGCATCTAAGAATTGGTAAGCTGCAATATGATAAATGTTTTCTTTTGGGTTTAATACCGCTTTAAGTATGCTGCACACAATATCCTGTCTGTAAGCCTGAATTCCTGTTCTGCATCATGTTTGCTGATCATTATTTGAAAATGGATTAAAAAAAGAATACAAAGTTCCTGCAATTTCCAGTTTTGTTTTTTGTTTTTTTTGGATAAAAGCCCTTCAGTGCCGGTTCACACTTATGTGATTTTGTTCTGAATTTGATGTGTTACAAAAATCCTAGATTCTCATGTTATTCAAAAATAAAGTGTGTTCAATGATGGTCATTCACATCTATGCGGTGTGATTGCTATACGAATGCGATGCAGCAACAAAAAAGGGTCCTGTGCGAATTTACTGCGGTGTGTTGTGCCATTTTCCTCTCCGTGGACATCAATAGAAACCGCACTGAAATCGCATTGTGTGTTCAGATGTGTGTGAATACTGCTTTTTCTGTGTAAATTTTTACATATTTCCACCCTCCTGCTCCTCCCCTCCTCACTTCCTATTTCCTTTCTAATGTTCGAAAACGCATTCAATTCGCATCGCATTCGGAGCTCAGTGTACAGGGCATACAGGCAGAGAGTTTTAATGCAGGACAGACACATTGGGGCTGATTTACTAAAACTGGAGAGTGCAAAATCTGTTTTAGCTCTGCATGGTAACTGATCAGCTTCTAAGTTCAACTTGTTCAGTTACTACCCAGTTTCCCCGAAAATAAGACCTAGCGTGATTATCGGTGATGGCTGCAATATAAGCCCTACCCTGTTTCCCCGAAAATAAGCCCTACCCTGAAAATAAGACCTACAAGCACTTTAACTAGGACTTATTTGGGGGGGGGGGGTAGGGCTTATATTGCAGCCATCAGGGAAACAGGGTATGTACCTCATACACATTCACATGGGGGGGTTGGTGGGATCTGGGGGCTCCCTTGTTAAAGGGGGTTTCCAGATTCCTATAAGTCACTTCTCGCACCCCCACAATCACCGAGCCAAGAATGTGGGGAAAAGGCCTTTGTCTTCATCAACATAAGGACAAGGTGCTTTGGTAGGGGGGGGGGCCCAAAGCACCTCCCCCATGTTGAGGGCATGTGACCTGGTACGGTTTCTGAGGGGGGGGGCACTTTCTTTCTTTCTTGCCCCCCCTTCCCAGCCTGCCAGGCTACATGCTCAGATAAGGACCAGTTATGGATTGGAGGGGATTCCACGCTGTTTTTTATTTTTTATTTTTTTCAATGCCGGCACTTGTTTTGTTTACATTCTGCTGTCAGTGGGGAATCCTGCAGATAAGTCATGCTTGTTAATGACGCAGTGGCTGCCTGATCCTTAGCAACCAGCTATTCTGAATGAAACAAAATGAATGCTGAAGCTACAAAACAAATTCTGAAAATTAATTGGTTCAATTAACAAATAGATAGATAGATATACTTTATTGTCATTGTATACATACAACAAAATTTTTTCGGATACCCTTGCATCCGAGAGTAAACAAAATGAAAATCTGTGGTGTGCATATGTTTAGTATTAGCAAAAACAAAAACAAAAATAAAAGCTGCGCTTAAGGTGAACCAAAAATACAATGTGGTGAAAACTAAGCAGCCTGCATCGAGATCTAGTCTCCAAATCCCACCATAAATAATAATACAAAAAAGATGCGGCGCTAAGGACAAATATAGTGAATATGATACAATAATCAAAATATTAGTGCAAATTGAAAATTACATAATACAATGTCCCAAAACTAATGGGATAGACAGATAGAATCCAAGGCAAACAAAGAGTCCGTGATAAATCAAGAAAGAGTGCAAAAAGGGGCCATAGCAGAGATGAGGGTGCAGTGGAGAGAATCTTCCGTAGTTCCTCACACCCGAGGTGAAATATCAAATATGCTCACCAGATCCCGTTGACCGCCATTACAGCGGTCAAAGACAGCACAGGGAATTTCGGGGCTCCCCACAACCTCAGCTCAATATTCCCGAAGGGCGACAGATGGTATCTCAAGATTCAAGGAGAGAAAGGAAAACCATCGCATAATATAGTCTGCACAGTCGTTTTATTAAAAGAATTGCACTTACAAAATCTCGTGGTAAAAACAGCATATCGCGTACAGCTGACAATCTGCACCTCCGTCTGCTGCCTCCGCCTTCCTGGTTCGTGTAAGCCCTACACAGAGTACGGACGTGGTGACGTCATAGGCTCCTCCCTACGCGTTTCGTCACTAGCGGACGTCGTCTGGGGATTGGCCAAGCTCGAGCGTCACCGCGTGTGGGCATTAAATACACTATGGGCGCCATCTTAACTACTGGTAAGGTAATTTTGGCATTAGGAAACGGCCAAGCCGTGTTACATGCCGGCCAATAGTGATTAGGGAAGCGGAGGAAACACTTAAGGAAAAACGAAAAACGAAAGAAAAACGCCATCTTGTGGCCAAAAAAAATATAACAGAGGAAAAACAAATTAAAAAGAAAAAATGAATTCTCAAATGGCAGTAACAAACTCAGAAGGGGTGCAGCAGACAGGAGGCTAGATGAAACATTAAAAAACATATAAATTGCAATACATACTATAATCAAAAACCTCAATACATCAAATACTAGATATATAAAAGAGGCCGCATTGACAATATGAGAAATTATTCTCATAGAAATAAAACAGTAAAGACAATGTTTTTATTTAAAATAATCAAGAGTTGTTTAAAAAACAATTAATGTCCCAGTCAACGTTTAACCCATGTGGTACAAAAGATCTCATATGGAAGATCCACCTGGTCTCAAGCCTAGATAATGATCTGACCATATTAGTCCCTCTCCAGTGTGGATTTAATTTATCAATTGCCATAAAAAGGGTCCCATCCGGTTTCTTATCATGATATTTGGCATAATGCCTAGATAGGTTGTGTTTTGGGTAACCCCGTTTAATGTTGGCAATATGCTCCGATAGTCGCACATGTAACTCACGTTTGGTTCGACCAATGTACTGCTTGGAGCATGGGCACTGAATAAGATAGACAACAAATTTGGTGGTGCATGTAATAAAGGATTGGATATCATATATCCTATTCGTGACAGAGGATAGAAAAGTCTCACGTTTTCTACCAGTAAAGGAATTTATCTGACAGGTGTTACACTTGTGACAGGGATAGAAACCCTTCATAGTGTGGAAAAAGGAGATAGTCCTCGGGGGATCTATCACATTTCTAGCGATACAGTGTCGCAAAGAGGGCGCACCCCTATATATCACTACAGGTTTATCTGGAATGACAGGTCCTAGAACCTTGTCATTCCTGAGTATATTCCAATGTTTTTGAAAAATTCTTTTAACAGAAAAATGTTGGTTGGAATAACCTGTAATCATAGACCAACCAAACCTATTATCATCTACGGGGCCATGGCCGACATCCCTGTGCAACATGAGTGCCCTATCCATGCTGGCAACCTGAGAAATGGTGGCCTCAACTTCGCCCTTAGAATAACCCTTTTCCAAAAATCGTTGTTTAAGCACCTGAGCTTGTTGGTAGTAATCCATAACCTCAGTGCAATTACGCCTAATCCGCTGGAATTGTCCCCGAGGGACAGCTCTCAACCAAGCTGGATGATGGCAGCTAGAAAGCGGAATATAGGCGTTTCTATCCGTCGTTTTGAAATAAGTTTTAGTGACAAGGCGACCGTTCCTGATCAGGATGTTAAGGTCAAGGAAATGGATTCCTATATCACTAATTTCAAACTGGAGTGAAATACCTCTATTATTCTGATTTAATGATGTAAAGAATTCTTCAAGTGAGGGCTGATCACCATCCCACACCAGCAAGACATCGTCTATGTACCTTTTCCATAAACGCAGTTGTGCCGGGGGATTCCTGTCAATAACCTCACTCTCCCACCTGGCCATAAATAAATTGGCCAGGCTGGGCAGATTTGTGGTGTGGCCATGGGCGCTAAATTTGCGCCCAGCCTGGCCAATTTATTTATGGCCAGGTGGGAGAGTGAGGTTATTGACAGGAATCCCCCGGCACAACTGCGTTTATGGAATCCATTTCCTTGACCTTAACATCCTGATCAGGAACGGTCGCCTTGTCACTAAAACTTATTTCAAAACGACGGATAGAAACGCCTATATTCCGCTTTCTAGCTGCCATCATCCAGCTTGGTTGAGAGCTGTCCCTCGGGGACAATTCCAGCGGATTAGGCGTAATTGCACTGAGGTTATGGATTACTACCAACAAGCTCAGGTGCTTAAACAACGATTTTTGGAAAAGGGTTATTCTAAGGGCGAAGTTGAGGCCACCATTTCTCAGGTTGCCAGCATGGATAGGGCACTCATGTTGCACAGGGATGTCGGCCATGGCCCCGTAGATGATAATAGGTTTGGTTGGTCTATGATTACAGGTTATTCCAACCAACATTTTTCTGTTAAAAGAATTTTTCAAAAACATTGGAATATACTCAGGAATGACAAGGTTCTAGGACCTGTCATTCCAGATAAACCTGTAGTGATATATAGGGGTGCGCCCTCTTTGCGACACTGTATCGCTAGAAATGTGATAGATCCCCCGAGGACTATCTCCTTTTTCCACACTATGAAGGGTTTCTATCCCTGTCACAAGTGTAACACCTGTCAGATAAATTCCTTTACTGGTAGAAAACGTGAGACTTTTCTATCCTCTGTCACGAATAGGATATATGATATCCAATCCTTTATTACATGCACCACCAAATTTGTTGTCTATCTTATTCAGTGCCCATGCTCCAAGCAGTACATTGGTCGAACCAAACGTGAGTTACATGTGCGACTATCGGAGCATATTGCCAACATTAAACGGGGTTACCCAAAACACAACCTATCTAGGCATTATGCCAAATATCATGATAAGAAACCGGATGGGACCCTTTTTATGGCAATTGATAAATTAAATCCACACTGGAGAGGGACTAATATGGTCAGATCATTATCTAGGCTTGAGACCAGGTGGATCTTCCATATGAGATCTTTTGTACCACATGGGTTAAACGTTGACTGGGACATTAATTGTTTTTTAAACAACTCTTGATTATTTTAAATAAAAACATTGTCTTTACTGTTTTATTTCTATGAGAATAATTTCTCATATTGTCAATGCGGCCTCTTTTATATATCTAGTATTTGATGTATTGAGGTTTTTGATTATAGTATGTATTGCAATTTATATGTTTTTTAATGTTTCATCTAGCCTCCTGTCTGCTGCACCCCTTCTGAGTTTGTTACTGCCATTTGAGAATTCATTTTTTCTTTTTAATTTGTTTTTCCTCTGTTATATTTTTTTTGGCCACAAGATGGCGTTTTTCTTTCGTTTTTCGTTTTTCCTTAAGTGTTTCCTCCGCTTCCCTAATCACTATTGGCCGGCATGTAACACGGCTTGGCCGTTTCCTAATGCCAAAATTACCTTACCAGTAGTTAAGATGGCGCCCATAGTGTATTTAATGCCCACACGCGGTGACGCTCGAGCTTGGCCAATCCCCAGACGACGTCCGCTAGTGACGAAACGCGTAGGGAGGAGCCTATGACGTCACCACGTCCGTACTCTGTGTAGGGCTTACACGAACCAGGAAGGCGGAGGCAGCAGACGGAGGTGCAGATTGTCAGCTGTACGCGATATGCTGTTTTTACCACGAGATTTTGTAAGTGCAATTCTTTTAATAAAACGACTGTGCAGACTATATTATGCGATGGTTTTCCTTTCTCTCCTTGAATCTTGAGATACCATCTGTCGCCCTTCGGGAATATTGAGCTGAGGTTGTGGGGAGCCCCGAAATTCCCTGTGCTGTCTTTGACCGCTGTAATGGCGGTCAACGGGATCTGGTGAGCATATTTGATATTTCACCTCGGGTGTGAGGAACTACGGAAGATTCTCTCCACTGCACCCTCATCTCTGCTATGGCCCCTTTTTGCACTCTTTCTTGATTTATCACGGACTCTTTGTTTGCCTTGGATTCTATCTGTCTATCCCATTAGTTTTGGGACATTGTATTATGTAATTTTCAATTTGCACTAATATTTTGATTATTGTATCATATTCACTATATTTGTCCTTAGCGCCGCATCTTTTTTGTATATGTTTAGTATTGCTAAAAATTACACTTACTGAACACAGTGAGATGATAGTCACAGGTCTTTGTCCCTGTATCTGTGCGGAATTGTGCTTTGTAGATCTCTTGGTCTTCCAGTCTTAGCTCAGTTATTATTAAGGATCCATCAGGTGTGCTGCTCAATCTTCCATCATAATTACTATCTTTAATTTCAGGTTTTTCTCCAGGTTTTGTTCTGGCAATTGCTAGTCCTCTTTTATCAAAAATCCAGGTAATGGATGTAGCCCCAGTGTAACAGAGATGTAGGGTGACAGCTCCTCCCACAGCGCCTAATACATCCTCCTTTACACTCGGTGCCTCACTCATCACATCTGATAAAGAATAATAATACTTCATGTTAGCAGGCAGCAGGCTTTTGAAGTGAGTGTTAGGCTTCTCTTACACTATTATTATTACACAGGATTTATATAGTGCCAACACCTTGTGCAGCGCTTTACAACATGATGGCAGACAGTACAAATACAATACAATTCAATACAGGAAGAATCAGATAAACTAGTAGATTTTCTCATACAAGCAATTCTACAAACATGTATTCATATATTCAATGACTTCATGAAAATTGTCCTGAAGCCTAAACATTTTATTTGCTTTTAACATTTCAAAATTTTCCACCCTGCTCCTTTCAGTTTTCTCATAACTGTGAAATCTGTGGTCAAAAATGAATGTTGATTTGGCCCCACTAATCAGGGTTGCCTACTGTCTGTTCATTCATGGACAGTTTGTAAGAACTCATGATTTTTACTTTTGTCTGTCAATGTCTGTGACGGTAATTAGTGGTAACTAGCTGGTAGTTGCAGCAGCCAATAGCATGATTCAGTCTAACTCCACCCATAAAGGGGCCACCCAGTATGAGATAGAGGGAGGGATTTGTGAGACAAATTCCTCCGCCTCCTGCTGCCTTTCAGCTATTGAGTGCTGTAACCTTACCCGCTCCCTCAGCTCACCACATTTCATGTCAGACAGCAGATGGAGTGGAAGAAGATACAACACCAGAGGTGACCCCAGGACAGAGGCATGACTTGGAGAACTGCACATTCTGTGTCCACCTTTTATTGTGGACTTTTGATAATATAGTGTATATACAATTAAAGATCATTGAGATTTCTGGCAGAGAGCTTGTAGCCTGTCTACTGAATGCAATGATGATCAATTGTACTGAAATATAACACACCTAAAGATCTTTACCAAAAAAAATCCAGGCAGGGATTATTGCACCATGTTAAGATGATCCCTTTCTGAAAAAAAATGAAGCTAGAAACGTGATTCAGTGAACCAACATAAGTGTTATATCTTTTTTATGGTAGAGTTAAGCTGGCCTTTCATTTCAGGAATGTTTGTTTGATATTCTAATCATTAGTGGTTGGGTTGCCAACCCCACATGAGTTTTTGTTTTTTTTTACCGACAGCATATTTTCTTACAATTGCACACACACTGACGGGTTTCAGAAAGTTAGTTGGTAGAAGGGTATGACACACCACTACAAATCCCTTCCTCCACTGGAGACATGGACATCTAGACAGGGTGTAACAATAAATAAAATCAAAGCATAATCATGACACAATCACGATACAGATAAAAAGCAGCAAGGTTGACGAGTTTCACGCTCCTTTTTTATGACCAAGCAAAGTTTTTTGTGAAATGCGTCAACCTTGCTGCTTTCTATCTGTATCGTAAGTGTATCATGATTATGTTTTAAAACTTTATATTGATTTTATGGAATAAAGAATATCATCCTCTGCAATCTGGAGTGCGGTCACCTTCTCTTCTATATTGGATAAGGAACACTGTGACCAGCGGCGGCCCGTCCATTGCGTCCGGCCCCCATGCAGGACCATGGATGCATGAATTCCAATGCGGAGGGGCTGTTTTTTTGAAGCAAAGGCTTTAATAGGCTTCAAAATAGGGTGGGCATGGGATGCAGAGCACTGCGAACTGAGCCCACTCAGTTGTGTGTAAAAATAAGTGCAGCGCTAATAAATTGTCTCAGCATGAACTGAAAAAATTTTTGCCAAGTTTACACTGTATGTGAACCACTTGGGTGGTGAGAGAATCAAAATAAACAAATGTAATTACAAATACATTGATTACAATATGCAAGTGTTAAATGCTGAAAGCACAAACTTAAAAGGACATTTTCACTCAATGTGACGTCTAAATGACAAAACTCTAACGATCAATTGAAACCAATAAAAGAAGTGAACAGTGTAATGGTGAAGTAAATGTCCAAAAGTGATTCAAAGTCCATCAAGGAATAAGCAAAACATCATTGTGACTTGAAGTGAAGGTTGTGCAAAGAAATTGCTGATAGATGATCCACCACCAATAAGTAAAAGGCTTACCAAAACGATTGAACTCAAACAGGCGTGCGCCTAATGAGTCAATCAAACTTGTGGTGTGATACACCAGGGGATAACAGCCTCGGCAAACATGACCTCCGGTTTGGGGATAAACTCCAGTAAACCCTCCCATGGACACTCCAAATGGGTAGCCTGCAATGGGGGTTTTTATAAAGGGGGAGCCAGATGAATAATTTCTCCTGTATGGTATGGTTATGAGGAAAGAAAGAAAAGGGGCACAAAATGTAATTGCATTTTAAAAAGAAAGAGTATTTATTGTATAAAAGGAACACTCACACTTGTGGAGATAAAAAAGCACTTGTTATAAAATATGATATGACGCAGTGGCATCAGCAGAGCCCATGGGACAGGTTAGACTCTTTGCCAAGTTTTTATTGCCGTCTTCATTGCGGAGATTTGCCCTCCTTATTTGTTCTGGTGATTATCACTAAAAAATAAAATGATGACATCCAAACTTTTATGTGCCATTCACACTGTCGGATTTTCCGACGGAAAATGTTTGATGGGAGCTTGTTGGAAATTCTGACCGTGTGTAGGCTCCATCGGACATTTTCCAATGGAATTTCCATCACACAAAATTTGAGAACTGGTTCTCAAATTTTCCGACAACAAAATCTGTTGTTGGAAATTCCAATTGTGTGTACACAACTCCGACGCACAAAGTTCCACACATGCGCGGAATCAAGCAGAAGAGCCGCACTGGCTATTGAACTTAATTTTTCTCGGCTCGTCATATGTGTTGTACGTCATCGCATTCTTGACGTTCGGAATTTCCGACAATATTTGTGTGACCGTGTGTATGCAAGACAAGTTTGAGCCAACATCCGTTGGAAAAAAAACATGGATTTTGTTGTCAGAATGTGTGATCGTGTGTACGCGGCATTGGAGTTGTCACCAGAACATGAGGTGAGTGGGAATCTTCCAATAGGGACACCTGCACTGTCTAAGAGAACTGTTTCAAGTGCAATCTATCCAAAACTGAGCTTATAATATTTCCTCCCCTACGTGCCCCTTCTCCTGATTTCTCTTTCAAAATCAACGGCTCAACTATCAACCTGTCCCCCCCATGCCAAAGTCCTAGGTGTAGTTCTGGACTCTGAACTCTCCTTTCGACCCCACATCCAATCACTGTCCATATCTTGCCGCCTCAAACCTACGCAACATCTCCAAGATATGCCCCTTCTTAACCAACGGTACCACAAAGCTTCTAGTCCACTCCCCGGTCATCTCCCGCCTCAACTACTGCAACTCCCTCCTCATTGGATTACCTTTAATTAGGCCAATTTCCCTTCAGTCCGTCATGAATGCTGCTACCAGGCTCATCCACCTTACAAACTGCTCGGCGTCTGCTACTCATCTCATTTATTTTCTCCATCAGCCCACCCCCCACAGTTATTTCCTCCTGTATCTCTTGACCTTCCCTCTTAGATTGTAAGTTCTAACAAGCAGAGCTCTCTGATTCCTCCTATAATAAAGTGTATTCTAGCTGTACTGTCTACCCTCAAGTTGTAAAGTGCTGCGTAAACTGTCAGCGTTATATAAATCCTGTATAATAATAATAATTAAATAGGGGAATTCCCATAATTGTGAAAGATTTCCACTAGCTTTCCTGTTGTGTCTCTCTCTGGGAGTGAAAATGATGGAGAATTTCCCTGATGGTACATTAAAAATAAAATAAACTAGAAGAGATTTTAACCCTTCCATACTGTATCCAAAACAAAAAAAAGCTTTGTCTATACAAAAGGACATTGCTAAAGAAACAATTGAAGGCATTCTTACAGATCTGGAGGTTCAACAACACAACGATCCAGAAGTAGAAAGGAGACATTTTCTTTCTTCGTTCTTTGAGTCAAATAGTAAAGTCAATGGTCGGTGGTCATCTCACAGACTGATCTATACTGTACATCCGCTATAAACCACAGGAAGTATGTGTAAGCAGAACAGAAAAAAGAGAGGTATTGTATTTAGAAATATTAATTTAACTCTCAGTGGTGGAGGATGCTGTAGGTCTGATTTACTAAAGTGTGAAGTAAAATGAAACTGTAAATTTAGCAAACCAGGTCTGTTTGTTGGGTAGGTGCAGCATGGTGCAGTAATCACACAAAGACCCGGAGTACAGTAAGTGATGTATTGAAGAACTTGCAAATAGAACAACAGCCCGGCTCAGAGCTCACCCGACCCGGAACTTACAGTCAATGCAGCGTAGAGTCAGTGGTATTAGGCCCGAACTGAAGAGCGTTTGCCAAAGGAAGGTGGAATGTGGCTTGGCCGGTCCAACCCAAGAGGGAGCTTTCAGAAGTACATATGTAGCGCTGACAAATTTTTGCCTGTTTCCTTAATGTAATGTAAAGTATGGACAATACATTTTTTTTGTATTTGGCACCATCTAGTGGCCAAAACGTGAAATGGACTTCTTTTATTTTACTCTTTCAAGAATGTGAGAAAATATAACAGGAAGTGACTGTTTATTTACTTTTCACATTAACCTGACCTACCCACAATGCCAATGACCTCCCATGGGCACTCAGCACTGAACTGCATGCTGGGTAGCTTATAAAAGGCCCCGCGTGGCCATTTTCTTTCTCTTGTTCCTGGGACGCATGACCTGCCAGCAGGGCTCTGTGGGTGGGTGTGTCCCACAGAGTTGCGGCC
This sequence comes from Aquarana catesbeiana, assembly GCF_042186555.1. Classification (NCBI taxonomy): domain Eukaryota; kingdom Metazoa; phylum Chordata; class Amphibia; order Anura; family Ranidae; genus Aquarana; species Aquarana catesbeiana. The sequence continues at coordinate 238,848,514 of NC_133336.1, forward strand.
TACCTCGTGTGGATTGGAACAGAAGCCAGCGATCCTGCCTTACATCACAGCGTGCTAGAGCAGCAGTGTGATCGTTCCAGAGACCCTTGAAGGAGGTAACCGAGGACTCCCGATCGTCTGTGAGATGGAACAGCATGACGGCGTGGCCGCAGCGAACAAACGGAGATACTGTGGAGCGGAGGCATCCATCTGTCTGGACCTAGATTGGTGAGAGGACTGATACCCAGAATGTTTGTACCGCACCCTTTCATACCTAGACTATAGACACGGCGTTGCTGGGACCTGTAGTCCCACAGAGAAGATATAAAGCAAAAGGACTAAGTTTAGACAGGACTCAAGCATATCCTTCACTGTACTACTGACACTGTGTTACTAAAAGCCAAACTGCATCGGAGTACAGGTGTATTGCACTACAAGAATAGTTCTAAAATTCACTTTCATTTAATCCTGGTTTGTTCAACTGTTGGATTACAATTGGTACCACACAAATAGCTAGCAGAAGACAGAAGACCGAAAGAACTGCATCTCTCATTGCAAGGCCTTGCATTCTATTAATGATAAGAGGAACGGCATTATAAAAGTAGGGGGAGTGTGATAGACTCACCTGGGACAGAGGCTTTTGGAGGGAACTGAATGTCAGCCTCTTGCCTACAGATTATGGGCCCTGCATTTGGGGTACCCTTGAGGTGTTGTTATTTTGGCTTCGGGTCCTTGTCCCCCAGGACACACAGACACTGGGGACCCTGTATTTGCCATATTAGCAATAGTGACTGAGTCATACTGTTGGGACTCATACTGTGAGGAGGTGCTAATATCATCAACTCCACTCACCTGTCTGATGTCTGCTATAATGTGTTTAATGTAAATGAGTCTAGTCTGGCTTACCACAGCTTCTAAGGGTATTCCACACATTGTTGTTTGTTCTAATTAACCCTGTGTTGATGTTTATGGTAATGTGTATTGAATAGACAATGAGCTAGGAGACGTAAAGTCTTAAACCCAAAGGTCATGTCTCTGAGTCACCTAGTCTGGGTAAATGATTTAGTAAACTAGCTCATGTTAATTAGGTTATAGTTGTATTGTTAGAGTAATATGAGCAGGAGGGGGGGACTTCCTCTAATGGTATATAAAGACTTGTAATTTTGGTTCTAATAAAACAGTCCATGTTAGCAGTGAAACAAGTCTCATCTTGTTTTGTGCTTATGAGCGGTTGGAATATCTGATATCTTTATCCAGACTGGGAGGAAGTGGTATACTGAAAGATGCACTCAAGCGGAGTATGGGACATTATGTGACATTGGTGGCAGCAGTGGGATGCTACCTGCAGTCTGGGACATCCAAACTTTCACCTGGATCCAAGGTCCGGATAGCAGGAGAGGAGAGGTACAGATACCAGCCGCCATGGAGGAGGAATTCAGAAGGATGTTGCGAGATACAGCACAGAGGACCAGTATCAGAGCAGGTCCTGCTGGGATGGTGTGATTCTATTCGCTGCAAACTCTGGAAAGAAGCGCTAGCCCATGAGCAGGGACACCAGGGAAAAGTTCTCCCCTCCATCCAGGAAAGGTACTGGTCGCAGTACGGATTGCGGGTGCGGTTTTTGGGAGAAAAACCGCACAAGGAGCAGACAGCTGAATTAAGCAGTCTGGTCTGGGCAGAGGTGAAATTGGATGAGAGCTACAGAGCCCTCCGGTGGCATGTATCCCAAGCATGTCCCTGGATAGTGGATGACAGCCCAATGGAAGGCTTAAGCTACGGCGGCTTGGGACTGTTGTATGTGAAGCTTACAGTGGACCCTAACTTTGGGAGTGATTTGGAGTGGTGGTTGGACGAAATCATGGATTTCAGAGAAGGGCTACTGAACATCTCGGAAGTGCATTGGGCACTGGAAGATATAGAGTTTCTGCCCATTCAGAAATGGGAGCTGGAGATCGCCTACAGACGGCTGCTAGATGTTGCTCAGTGCCAGGGCTGGGCTCCCTTTGCCTGGGACTATCAGGAAATACCAGTTGACAACCCTGAAATCCTGGCTGAAGAGTCGGCAAGTGGTATACTGACGGAAACACTCAAGCGGAGTGTGGGATGTTCCGTGACAGGGAGCTCCCTAGGAATTGTGTTGTGCTTTATTGAATAACATTGTCTTCTTGTGGTTACCAGAGTGTGCTGGAAGTGGGAAGGTGCCCAGAATTAAGGCGTTTGTGCTCTGAGCATTAGTCCCACTTGGAGACGCACTTCCAGGGGTCAGTTAAGACAACCTTATGTGTACAGATTGTTGTGAATACCTATTGGGCTGTTGCATTACATTTGTGTGACAGTGCAAGTACTGTAATTACTATTTTATACCAGTTCCAGTAAAAATACGTTCCTGGTTAAGTACAATTGGTGTGGCGTGTTCTTCCTTTGCCAGCAGGTGGAACATTGGATACCCAGGTAATAACAAAGGTATACTATTGTTATATTGCACATTGTGGGGTTATCCCTTACTATTAGCTTCACACTAACACTGCACCACAGCTGTGTCAAGGGGATTGAGTCAAGTCATAGGGGGTGTGAAAGCAGAGTACAGGCCCAATCAAATATCAGCAGCTCCTTTGGGGGTCAGTGCTACACATATGTAAGCCCTGCTCTTTCCATACTCCTCCGGAACCTCTCCCTACCACTAGTGCTATCCCTGACAGGCGGTATGCTCTCCCAAACTAGCCACTTTGCAAATGCATGCCAAAACCTGGGGCAGGGATTTAAAAAGACTCTGCATGACCCAAGATGGCCACCAGGGTCACCTGGATGCAACGAAGCCAACTGGAACGCTGGTCATGGGGACAGAGGGAACCAGAAAAAATACAGGCATACCCCACTTTTAAGTACACAATGGGGTTTATTTACTAAAGCTGGAAAGTGCAAAATCAGGCTAATTTCTGCAAAGAAACCAATGAGCTTCCAGGTTGTATTATCAAAGCTTAATTGAACAAGCTGGGGTTAGAAGCTCATTGGTTTCTATGCAGAAGTGAGCCTGATTTTGCACTTTCCAGCTTTAGTAAATAAACCCCATTGTGTACTTAATAGTGGGGTATGCCTTTACACGTTTTTCTCTTTACTTCCCCTCCAGCTGCAGTACCGACTGATATCACACCATGTGTCGAAGGCTGAGGACATGATGCTGCTAGGATGGGGGGATTGTGGTGTGAGAGGCTGCGGTGTCTCCATAAATGAAAGCCCTCAGTCCCCGCTGACACCCAGTAATATCCCCGGTCGGATCCAACCTCTGGTAAAGCAGCACCGGACATCTACCCCCTCGAGACTCCTCAGCCTGGGAAGGCGGTCCTGTCCGCCTGGGAGTGAGAGACCCGTGCTGGCAGGGAGGAGGAGTGAAGCCTGAGGAGGGAACTGAGAGGCTGGAGAGTGACCGGACACGGAGGAGGGGTAGAACACCGGGAGCTGAGAATCAGAGGAGCAGCACGAATTGGAGACCACGGAGCCCGTTAGCCCAGTGGAGAAGTGAGGGGGAGAGAACGGTGAGCAAGATTAAGGCGACAAGAAGCTCTGAGTTTTGGTGGATACAGCTGCTCCTGTTTCCCCGGTGGGTACAGACAAGAGTAGGACTATCTGCTAGTGGCTACGGGTTCTATGCAGTTAACCCCCCCCCAACATCGCCCCCTCTTTACAGTTTATGCGATGCCTTCAGCCCCAGCCTTGTGATTACATCTGAGGAAGTTTGCGCAGCTGAGGGGGTGAGTGACACATAGTTTTGACAGTGGTTAAGTTTAAGAACTGCACAAGAGATGTGATAAAGACATAACTTTCGAGGGGGATAAGGAAGTGCTATAAATTATTATCATAACATGGGCATGTTCCGTCTTTTTTTTCTCTTTTTTTTTGAAAGAGCCCAAGAACTGTTTGTTATATGATGCATATTATCTATAAGTGAGTGCTTATCAACTGTGATGAATTGTATGGAAACCAGGGGTGAAGCACTTTGGGAAACGGTCAATGGAAAATGCTATACGGATTGATCTGCCTAAAGTAACTCTGAGTAGCCCAGGAAGCAGCTGTGAAGCTGTTTCTTGAAACAGCCTGTGAACGGTCCACATCAAACAAGAGTATAAAATTTTTAACTCGCTGTTGGATAAAGTAGGAGAAGACTGTTTAAGGATAGAAAGAGTCCACAGGATTAGAAAACCCCAAAATATATCAGCTGACCTACCCCAAGACGTTATAATAAGATTTCAACTTTATGAAGAAAAAGCACAAATCTGGGGAAAAATGAGAGGACAACCACCATTAAAAAATGAAGGGGTAGATCTTCAAATTTTTACAGACTTGGCGCCAAAGACATTAGCCAGACGGAGACTCCTTAAACCTTCATTAGAGCAAATGCGGGTGGGGGTTCCGGAGATTTCCGGAGATCTCTATCCATGTGGTCACATCAAATGGAATACATCTTGTCCAGGTAGGATGGAAAGTGACTATTTTGACCAAAGATGACGTCAATAAGATTTATATCATATAATGTTCGTGGGCTTAATACACAAACAAAAAGGCATAAAATACAAACAGCATAAAGCCAATATAGTGTTCCTTCAGGAGACACATATCTCCCATGAGGATAATGTCAGGTTGTTCTTGAGAGAGTACCCAACATGGTTTTATGGTGACTCAACAACTAGAAGAGCAAAGGGGGTAGCTATTGGAGTAGCTAGAGGAATACGATTTATATTGGAGGAAAGGATGATAGACCCCGAAGGTCGGTACCTCTTTTTAAGAGGCAAACTATGTGATATGGATTGTACCTTGGTAAACATCTACTGCCCCAATAAGAACCCAACAAACTATCTGAATCAGGTCATGGGGAAGTTAATGGATTTCAAAATGGGAAAGGTGACATGACAGGAGATCTAAATTTTTGCCTGGACCAAGACTGGATAGTACATCGCTGGCATAGGGGACTAGGAGGGCACAGCTGAAAACAATAAAAAAAGAAATTGTTCCAATGCCAACTGATGGACATATGGAGAGTACAACATCCTAAGACACCGGACTATACGATCTATTCCCCTATGCACGCGACATATTCCAGGATCAATTATATCATGGTTGAACATGGGATACTGGAATTGGTGACTAAGATGAATATAGAAATAACAACATTGTCAGATCACGCCCCGGTAACCATAGAAATGGTGATTCCAAGGGTCCTAAGACCATTAAACATATGGAGATTAAATGAAAATTTAATATAAAACATTACAGGGGAAGAGAAAATAAAGGAGGAAATAGAACACTATTTTGATATAAATGATACAAACGAGGTGACGTGGGCCACACTTTGGGAGGCACACAAAGTCTATATTAGAGCTATCCTGATAGAGATTGGATCTAGGAAAAAAAAGGAAAGGACTAAAAAGATGGAAGTATTAATAAAAGAAATCCATGAATTAGAACAAAGGCATAAAAAAAGGAGCAGGGGAATGGTTTCAGACACTGGTGACAAAAAGGGACAAATTAAAAGAACTACTGGACCAAGAGATCAAACGGGACTTTAATAGAATGGCAAAAGATATCTATGGGGAAATAAAACAGGGAAACATCTGGCTAGAATAATGAAGAGGAAAAAACATTAAACTATATAGAAAAAATACAGAACAGAGCTGGGGAGACGGTATACTCCACAACACAAATAGCGAAAGTGTTCCAAGAGTATTATGGATCCTTATATTCTATAAAACAAAAAGAGCAACAAGAAATAGTAAGACTGGTAGAGATAAAAGGGTTTCTAAAAAATGCTAGATTACCTGAAATAGATGAAAATAAGCTAAAATAAGTATATTAGATAACCCCATAACAGAAGTAGAGATTAACGCAGCTCTAAAAGATTCGACAAAAGGAAAAAGTCCAGGTCCTGATGGGTTTACAACCTTTTATTATAAAAAAAATTAAAGTAAACTTGGTACCTAGACTATGTGCATACATGAATGGACTGGGAACAAGTTACGAGATGGGAAGGGATGCGCTATCCGCCTTAATCACTATTATTCCAAAGGAGGGAAAGGATAACACCCTATGCTCAAGCTACAGATTAATATCTTTGATGAATACAGATATGAAACTATTTGCAGAGGTATTGTCTACCAGAATGAAAGCCCTGATGGCCGAATTGGTACATGCTGACCAGGTTGGGTTCATCCCCAGGAGAGACAATGGGATGAGAACACTGCTTGTGCTCCAAAAAATTAGAGAGGATAATATACCAGGCCTACTCCTGTCGATTGACGCAGAAAAGGCATTCGACCGGGTAGACTGGGGGTTTATGAGGAGCACATTGGAAGCCATGGGGATGGGCCCAAGGATGGCCCAATGGATTAAAGCTTTATATAAGCATTTTATCACAAAGGTCAAGGTAAACGGGACTCTAATGCCCCCTTTTGAAATGCACAATGGGACAAGACAGGGGTGTCCTTTGTCGCCTTTTGTTTGTACTATCATTGGAACCACTATTGTCAACTATAAGGAATAACTCAGATATAGGCGGGATAAATATCGGAGGAGAGGAACATAAAATAGCAGCATATGCTGATGATGTATTATTTTACATCTCTAATCCTAGGACTACTACGCCCAACTTAATGCAGACCCTGAAAAACTATGGTGAACTTTCAAACCTAAAAGTAAATCTTTCTAAGTCAGAAATTCTAAATTTAAATGTAAACAAACAGGAACAAAAGTGCCTACAGCAGGAATTCCAATTCAGCTGGAAGACAGAATTAAAATATTTTATTTTTATTTTTATTTATATTTTATTTATATTTCTGCCATAGGGCAGACCGGGCATTTGCCCGGTGGGCTGCTGGGCCACTGGGCTGCATGTCTGGGACATGCAAAGTCGGATGCGGGTTCTGACATGCAGGACCGGTGTTCTAACAGCGGCCGCTGATGTTCCGCCAGTGGCGTACTAAGTGGGGGGCGGGCCGCCAGTGACAGCCTCTTTGTGAACTGTTGTTGTGCTGTGTAGTGAGGGGTGGGTGCGTGCAAGCCTTGGAGCCGCACTTGAGTCACATGACACGCACGTCGGCACATCAGGGGGCCGGGACCTGTAACGATCACCTTCTCTCTGGCCTGGTGGCCACAGCTCTGATCAGTCTCGGCTTGACTATCTCACACAGCTGAGCAGAGTGAAGCCGCCTCCCCCTCCTCCTTTATGTCTACACAGGGGGAGGGGACCCGACATGCAGTCCCGCGCTGATCTGAGGTACATTGTGGGTCTGAAGGGGGGTTCTGTATTGTAGGGGGGTTCTGTATTGTAGGGGGGTTCTGTATTGTAGGGGCCGGGGGTCTGTATTGTAGGGAGGGGGTCTGCACTGTAGGGAGGGGGTCTGTATTGTACGGAGGGGGTCTACACTGTAGGGAGGGGGTCTGCACTGTAGGGAGGGGGTCTGCATTGTAGGGAGGGGGTCTGTACTGTAGGGAGGGGGTCTGTATTGTACGGAGGGGGTCTGCACTGTAGGAAGGGGGTCTGTATTGTACAGAGGGGGTCTGTATTGTAGGGAGGGGGTCTGCACTGCAGGGAGGGGGTCTGTATTGTACGGAGGGGGTCTGTATTGTAGGGAGGGGGTCTGCACTGTAGGGAGGGGGTCTGCACTGTAGGGAGGGGGTCTGTATTGTAGGGAGGGGGTCTGCACTGTAGGGAGGGGGTCTGCACTGTAGGGAGGGGGTCTGCACTGTAGGGAGGGGGTCTGTATTGTAGGGAGGGGGTCAGCACTGTAGGGAGGGGGTCTGTATTGTAGGGAGGGGGTCTGTATAGTAGGGAGGGGGTCTGTACTGTAGGGAGGGGGTCTATATTGTTGGGAGGGGGTCTGCACTGTAGGGAGGGGGGCTGGACTGTAGTGAGGGGGTCTGGACTGTAGGGAGGGGGTCTGTATTGGAGGGAGGGAGTCTGCACTGTAGGGAGGGGGTCTGTACTGTAGTAAGGGGGTCTAGACTGTAGGGAGGGGATCTGCACTGTAGGGAGGGGGTCTGTATTGTAGGGAGGGGGTCTGTATAGTAGGGAGGGGGTCTGTACTGTAGGGAGGGGGTCTATATTGTTGGGAGGGGGTCTGCACTGTAGGGAGGGGGGCTGGACTGTAGTGAGGGGGTCTGGACTGTAGGGAGGGGGTCTGTATTGGAGGGAGGGAGTCTGCACTGTAGGGAGGGGGTCTGTACTGTAGTAAGGGGGTCTGGACTGTAGGGAGGGGATCTGCACTGTAGGGGGTCTGTGTAACATGCAGGGGGTCCAGAACAGTTAGGGGGGTGTCTGTGTAACAAACAGGGGTCCAGAGCTGTGGGGGGCTGTGTAATGTAAAGGGGTCCAAAGGTACAAGGTGCTGTGTAATGTAAAGGGGTCCAGAGGTACAACGTGCTGTGTAATGTAAAGGGGTCCAGAGGTACAAGGTGCTGTGTGATGTAAAGGGGTCCAGAGGTACAAGGTGCTGGAACCCCACACCCCATCATTAACCGCTGCCGCAAAGCGCTGCCGCTGCGCCCCCCCTCCAGGCTGCTGAGTCTAAAATGCCCGGGCCTATTTTTTGTCCCAGTCCGGGCCTGTTTAGGACTAAGACTGATATCGGCCTTCGGGAAACTATATCAGGTAAATTATATCCCATTATTAAATGAAATAAAAAAGGACATAAAAAGAATGGCATTAAGGCCCCTCTCATGGACAGGCAGAATAAACACCATAAAGATGAGAATAGTACCGAAAATCATGTATGAATTTCAAATGATGCCTATTCCACTGCCGCAAACATATTTTAAAACATTAAAAAACATTATATCTTGGTCTCTCTGGCAGAATAGCAAACCAAGAATTGCATTCTCGGTACTAAGGCGAGATAAAACACAAGGTGGGCTAAAAATAGCAGATCTTCAAAAATATAATGTGGTTGTAATTTCACGAGTGATGAAATGGGTAAAGGTGGAAAGTGAAAAAAGATGGGTACAAATTGAGAACACAATGAGTGATGTACGGCTGGGAAAAATTATCTGGGTTCTACCACAATATAGAGCACTAGGGGTAAACAGACAAGCACTGACACGTAACGCACTTAGAATATGGGACCTCAACCATAAACAAAGCAAATGGAACTATAATTCTTTGAAAGACACTAATTATTTTACTCTGGGTAAAGGGAAATTGTTTCGATGAAATTGGTAGATGAAATAGGGTCATATAGTAGAACTGAGAGAACGTGAGTGGGGTGGGGTGGATTCTATGGAAGGGATGGAAAATGTATACAATATTTTATTTTTTGTGAATGTTAAAAACATGCTTACCTGATCGTTCCTTGTTTTTTTTGTATATGACTAAAATCAAAATAAATATTAAAAAAAAAAGAACAGAGTATGTGTGTGTGGGGGTGAAGTGTTTAACCACTTCCCGCCCACGCTATAGCCAAATGACGGCTACAGCGCAAGCTTACTTTGCCGGGAGGTCATCATATGACGTCCTCCCATGATCACGCTGTCCTTGCGCCCTTCGACTGCCCTTTGGACTCAGCTGATCACAGATCAGGGTAAGGGGCCAATCACAGCGGCCCTTTATCACATGATCAGCTGTGTCCAATGACAGCTGATAACGGTTATAAGCACTCCTTTCCTCACGCTGGCAGCGACAAAGCTGATAATAATTGACCCAAGCTGGTATGAAAGAGGAACAAAAGTTCAGGAGACATTAGTCACACAATATAGGCAGCACCATGAGATCCTGTGGTTGGGTTGGGGGTGGATGTCACACAAACAAGCTGACAGTATCCCACTTAAATACAAAAATTGAATTAAACTTTATCCTTCCAGAAATGAAGAGTCTTGTAGACACTCTTACCTCTCTCGCAATATTCCCAGGGGTGCACAGTCTTCGGGACATTACTGACTGGATTTTCTGCTGTACATATATAGAAGAAGTTGATATTACTGGGAGGTACAAACATAACGTTCTGGGTCAGAGCAATGTCATTGCTGTTTATACTCCTCCAGGTGATGGTCACGTTGGTTTTCTTTATCGGGTTCACTGAACATGTCAAGCTGAGCTCACATGTCCTATAATCATTTACACTGGAACTGATGGCGATATCCTCGGCCGTTAATTTACCTGGAGGGAAGAAGCATCACATGCAACACATAATAAGTGCATAAATAAAAAATGTTTTTATGTAGACCTCCAATGGCAAATGGAAGGTCCACTGCCCCTGTCCCAACAACATAAATAGCTTTTTGTAACCAAAATGACCTCAACCCCAGCCTCTGATGCTTCCAGGAGGCACAAATAACATCACCGGGCTTTCTAGCAGAGCCTGGAACTCACAATAACGTGAGAATGCACCCTAGCAATTGGCAATGTGCATTCTCACAAGATTTTGAGCCCTTAGCTCTGTCGGGAGGCATGGCAATGTCACCTATGCCCAGGGCTGAGAGAAGGGGTGGCTGCCCTGGGTGCAATGGTTTACTGTAAGGATGGGGGCGCCTACCTTCTGTTACAAGGCTGGGCAGTTTGGCATCTTTGCCCTTGGCACTAGATGACCTTGTCCTAGCAGTGCCTATGCCTCACGGAATATTAGATTAATTACTTAAATCATGCACTAATGTCTTAGTTACAACAATCCAAACAAGCTACCAATCAGATATGGTGTACACACTCTCAGCCTCACCCAGCACAGAGATTTTCCAGCTCATAAGACAACAATCTAAGCACCAGCACACTGAGAGTGATCTTCAATCGGGAAGGTCAACTGAGCAGTTAAAATGCTTCTAAAGTCGGGGGGGGCGTGGCCTGGAGCGGCATGCAGTAGGACGCAACTAGACAGAGCTCCGCCGGCCATTGATCCGTTTCTCACATCCTGGGACCGACAAACGACTTTCTTTAGCCCTGAACATACCGCCGCTGTACCGGCAACCTACAGGAGCCATGTCACCCACCAAAAAGGCATCTGCTGCGGCCGCAAAACTTGAGCAATACCGCCGGCTAGGCACGGACCCCTCCAGCCAAGATGGCGCCGCCGCGTTGGATGAAGAACCTCATGCTGGGACTGACACAGCGAGGGTGCTGGAGGCGATCTCATCATGCCAGGAGGCCGTAACAGTATGCCAGACATCCCTCACAGCGCGGATAGAAGAGGTTAAGGTGGACATTTCACTGGTAAGACAAGATTTTCAAAAACTAAAAGGCAGGGTCACTGAGGCAGAGAACAGGCTGAGCAATATGGAGGACTCCCTCCCCCCCCTGCAAAATACAACATCTGAGCTGCAGCATCAAGTGAATCAATTGATTCAGAAACAAGATGACATTGAGAATCGCCTCAGGCGATGCAACCTCAGATTTGTGGGTCTCCCTGAGGGGTCAGAGGGGAGAGACCCCCCCACGTTTCTTGAAAATCTGCTCTGCGATACATACGGCAGAGATTCCTTTTCCCCTACATTTGTGGTAGAGCGTGCACACCGCATGTCGGGCAGACTACCACCACCTGGAGCCCCCCCACGCACCTTTATTGCGAAGTTCCTGAACTACAGGGATAGGGACGCTATACTTCGCCTTAGTAGACTGAAAGGGAACATCCCTTTGGGAAACAAAATGATAGCGATTTATCCAGACTTTTCTGCAGAGGTGCAGCGGAAAAGGCGCACATTCATGGAGGTCAAAAGGCGCCTCCGCATCAAAAACATCAAATATGCCATGCTTTTCCCGGCCCGCCTCCGTGTAGAGGGAGAGGACAGAGCACACTTTTTTGAGGACCCGGAAGCCGCCATCACCTGGCTGGAACAGAGGGAAAACCACGGATAAGTCACAGCCTCACTTATGCTCACCTATACGCCTCTGTGGTCCCTGCGGATCTTCCACTCTCCTGCACTCAGTTCCTCTCTGCGGATTGAATTTAAGTTTGAACCTCCACGCAAAAACAAAAAACACAGGATGGATTGCCCGTCCCTACACTCCCTTCTTATTCCCCCTCCTATTCTCCGGTGACGGATAACCTCTTTTCACCTCTGCAGGGACTGGATATACCCCTACACACCATGGACCACGACCGGACTTTAACCAATATCGCAGCAATATATCCCTTCAAGAACACCCAGATGACAACAAATAATGAGATCCTATATCACATACCACCTAGAGCAACTGTTCAATGGGCGTCTTGCAGCCCCACGACACCAAGACATACCTCAGCTACTTGCCCATACTCACCCTAACAGGGTCCACACAGGCAACCGACGGAGCTTGACAACGTCTACAAAGTACTCACCAAGAATGGTGAGTAAAGTCCTAAAATGCGCAACGACACGCAGCGTATTTTCGCCCCACGCAACACAGTTTACCACCTGAAATGGAGCAAACCATCTCCGGCAACGCTATGCATGCGACTTGGGACTTCCAAGACTATCGGTAACCCTAGTATAGCAACTGCCATTTACACATGTTCAAGTTCTAACCTTTTCTCCACAGGTGGGACAATGTTTATGCCCAGTTGGCAGTTCGGGATTGAAGCTCGCACCAGGTTTGGAAGGTGCAGAGCGGGGAGGGGGGAAGGGGTTTTCAGACTTCCGAATGTTCTACTATTTTACCCAATGTCTAAACCACTTGATTGCTATTACAATAACCTCATGGTGTTCTTGTTAACGGTCACATTTTTCGGTGTATGTGCTAGGCTATTTGGGGGATGGGGGGGAGACCTGAGTCCTGGGGCTCAATACCACATGCACACATCCAAATGACCAACTTAAAATTTATTACATGGAATATCCGTGGGCTCAGGGAGCCCATTAAAAGGTCGGCGGTATTTTCAATACTAAAAAAACAGAGAGCTGATGTGGTGGCTCTGGTAGAAACACACGCTGAAGGCCTCGCACATAGAGTGCTTAGGAGACCGTGGATTGGATGGGCATACCATTCAACACACACTACACTATCTAGGGGAGTCTCAATTTTAATCGCTAAAAGCACTCATTTCGAGCTCCAGGACTCAGTAGTCGACTCATTGGGCAGGTATGTTTTACTGAAAGCTAAGATACACGGGGATACACTTCTCCTTATGGCGTTCTATGTACCACCACCGTTCAGTGCGGGTGTCATTGCTGCTGGGTTCGATTTCATGGCTTTGCATCCTGGCATCCCTGCCGTGTGGCTCGGTGACTTCAATAATGTTCTAGATCCAGCCATAGACAGACTCAACACGTCAACTACAGAGCCAGTGGCGTCACACCCCACAAGATTCGCCAGACTCCTGTCTGATTTTAACCTGGTGGATACGTGGAGGACCAGGAACCCTGTAGACAGGCGATTTTCCTGCTTCTCCACGTCCCACCGAGCCATGTCCCGAATAGACCTAATATTGGTATCTAAAGTGCTCCTCCCTAGACTGTTGGACGCGGGCTTCTCTCCTAGGTCTTTATCGGATCACTGCCCTTACTGGGCCATACTTACCGTCCCCCACAGCCGTCCCCCGATGTCGTGGAGGTTAAACCCCTTCTGGCTGACATTGTTGCCGGAGGAGGATGGCCTCTCGACGGAGTGGGGAAACTACTTTCACATCAACGAGGGGTCTGCCTCGGTTCAGGTAGTGTGGGAGGCTTTCAAGAAACACGCACGTATGATACTAACCAACAGAATTAACAACCTTAAAAGAGTGTCAGAATCGGCTATAATTAAGGCGGAGGAGAGCCTCCGAGATGCTGAAAAGACATTTCTCGAGGCCCCCACTGCAGATAGAGCTGACAACCTCAAACTTTGTTCAAGGGTGTTGACCCAGCTACACTATGAAAAGTCCAAAAGAAAACTTTTTTTCCATAGGCAGAGGTCATTCGAGCATGGGGAACGGGCGGGAAAACTCCTTGCATATTTGATACATAGCGAGGATAGACCCCCTGTGGTAATCTCACTGCGTTCACCCAGTGGAGCTATAGAAACAGAACCACATAGAGTTACAGATATCTTTAAAAAATTCTTCCACAAACTCTACACAACAACAGCCTCACCCGACACCACCCCAATGGAAACATTCCTAGGAGAGCTGACAATTCCCCAGCTCTCTGAAGAACAAGTTGAGGAACTAGAAGCCCCACTGACAATAGACGAGGTATCGGGAGCCCTGGCGGAACTCCCGGCCTCGAAATCCCCGGGCTCGGACGGCCTACCAGTGGAGTTCTACTCCACATACTCGGAAGTACTGATCCCCAGACTGCTACAGCTATACGAGGCCATATTCAAGGACTCTAGACTACCAGCATCCATGAGAGAGGCCACCATAGTATTAATCCCCAAACCTGGGAAGGACCCACTTATTCCCGAGTCCTACCGCCCCATATCTCTACTTCAAGTAGATATAAAAATTCTTGCAAAAATTCTAGCCATCCGCCTCAACAAAGTAATCCTCTCCTTAATTCACAGTGATCAAGCGGGGTTTATGCCGGGCAGAAATACATCCTTCAACCTTAGAAGATTGTTCATAAACCTACAAGCCGCGCACGACAATATAGGGTCTAGAATAATCGTCGCCTTGGATACAGCCAAGGCGTTCGATTCAGTGGAATGGGAGTACCTGTGGAGGTGCCTGGGCAGATTCGGATTTGGCCCTAATTTTATAAAATGGGTACAACTTTTGTACCAATCTCCATCAGCAAGGGTATTAGCGAACGGACTGCCATCTGACCAATTCCTGTTATCTAGGGGCACGAGGCAGGGGTGCCCTCTGTCGCCTCTGCTGTATGCGCTGGCGGCAGAGCCCTTGGCCGTGGCCATCCGGGCACACCCCGAAATTAAAGGACTTAGCAGGGGAGATGTGACCGAAAAAATCAGCACCTACGCAGACGACACCCTGCTATACCTGGATGACTCTGAGAGTTCCTTACCCCTAGCACTGGACCTTATAGAACGATTCGGCAGGTTCTCCGGCCTCCGGATCAACTGGGACAAATCCCAGATATTACCTCTTGACAGCTTCCCGCAACCCAGGGACAGGGCCGAACTACCCCTGCAGAGAGTAGACACTATAAAATACTTGGGTATAAAAACCACAAAAGACCCAGCAGACTACGAGACACTCAACATAACCCCACTGTTTGCAATGCTTAAGCACAAAACACAGGTGTGGGCCCGCCTTCCACTGGGAGTAATGGGACGAATTAATTTGACCAAAATGGTCCTCCTACCTAAAATTCTCTACATGATCTGGCACTCGCCAATATACCTAGTGCTTAGGCATTTCAAGCTGATGGAAGCCATCATAAAGCCATTCGTATGGGGCAATAAAAGACATAAAATAGCATGGCAGAAACTTAAAAACCCCACGGACCTGGCGGGAATGGCTGTGCCGGACTTTAATGTTTATTACATCGCAGCGCAGCTATCCCAGCTATTTCATGTGGATAAGACAGATAGGAAAAGATTCCTACACTTAGTGTGCCCAAAGTGGTCCCAGGTATCACAAGACCCACTGACTGTAATAGCGGGGAAAGCCACAGGGGCAGACAGGAACACCAACCGTAAAACACTATCTTACCACTATACCAAAATATGGAATCTGTCCATGCATAGACTCCAACTACCGACGATTAACGAGTTCACTCCTCTGTGGCACAATTCGAACCTCCCTGAATTTGATGTGCTACCGGACAGTGAACTATGGAGCTCCAGAGGGATCATTTATCTATTACATATTGTACACCACGACAGGCTAAAAACGTTTGATAGGCTAAAAACAGAATACATGCTCCCAAACCAAATGCTTTTTAGGTACATGCAATTGCGTCATGCTTTTTATGCGCAGTTCCCTTCGGGGGAATGCCACATGGTAGGCAACCCATTAATGGAAGCAGTGAAATGCCCTGACCCAAAAAAACTAATCTCCCAGTTCTACTCAATGCTAACGATACCACAGGCTACTTCATCAGCCTATGCCCTGAAAACAAGGTGGGAAGGAGAGGTAGGCACACTGGCAGATGACGAATGGAGCGATGCTCTAGACGCATGCAAACTAGTGTCCCCCAGACTGTCAGACCGCTTGACCCAACTGTTCATGATCCACAGAGCATACCTCACGCCATTAAGACTGTCCAAATATAGGGAGGATCAATCCACAATGTGCATAATTTGTAACCAAGCTACCGGAACCTTTTTTCATTTATTGTGGCAGTGCCCCCAAATCCAGGCATACTGGGTACAAGTGGTGAGATTCCTCCACGACACAATGGGCTCCCCCGTAACACTGCAGCCCAAACTCTGCCTATTGGGTATTTTATCAGACCCCGAAATAAATAAATTCCAAAAGGTCTTTGTGCACGAAACACTCTTTTCAGCTCGAAAAGTCATCGCTAGGGCCTGGATGAGACCTAATCCTCCGGAGCTCTCACACTGGCTAGCTGAGGTCAACAATACACTACCCTATAAAAAATTGATCTATATACACAGAGGTTGCCCCCTGAAGTATGAGCAAATATGGGACAAGTGGACACAGTCACCTGACACCTGTACTTAAAAAACAAATTAGGTGACAAGGTAGCCCGGGGACCGAACCCCCCCCCCCCGGCCACGTATGCTAAGATACTACAACATGATCAAGCCAAATTAGCACAATAAGACAGATTGGCTTTACATGCACACCATGGGTAAGAAGGTAACCAAAAGGAAAAAGAGCCGAGACATGAGTTAAAGTACTGAATATAACTTTATTTATATGTTTTGGAAAATGTACTGTTATTCTTTATGGTTCTCACAGGGTACACCATACTCCTTTTATTTTCTGTCTTTATTTTCTGTTAATCCTCAATAAATCTGCATTTAATGTAATAAGCTTTGACAGAACATACCCGATTCAACTACATTGTTAGAACTATCACAACTTTGTTCCGTGCAAGGCCCAACAAACCGGCATAATACTCTTGCTAATGTATAACCTGCAGATTTTACAATGTATTTGTGCACAATGTACCTCTGTAATTCTTTATTTTTATATGACAAATAAAACTTTTCTGATTAAAAAAAAAAAATGCTTCTAAAGTCAGAAAGCTTTTTACCTTAATACATTCTCTGTGTTAGGGTAAAAAAACTAAAAGCTAGCTGCTCCTTCCACCCTCCCTAAACACTTACCTGAGCCTGTCAGTGATCCAGCCCTCTGCAGCCCCGCTCCCCTCTCCTACTCCTCTCACAGGACACACAGGCAGCGGTGGGAGCCATTGGCTCCTGCTGCTGTCAGTCAAATCCTGTAAGGAACAGGGGCGGGGCATGGCCAAGCCATGCTGTGTGTGTCTGTGGATGCACACAGCCCGGGTCGGAAGTGCGCCCACACAGGCACACTCTTAGCTGAGGGAGAACACAGAGAAGAGAAGGAGCAGACAGAGCAGGCGGGGGACCTCAGAAGAGGAGGTAAGGATTGAGTCTGTGCAATATCCTAGGACAGAGCAGTTAAGTCTAGCATTTTTTTTTGTAGGTAAAAAAAACAAAAAAACTTTAGTATCACTTTAAAGTGATTGTAAAGGTACGTTTTTTGTTTTTTGTCTTTTTTAAAATAACAAACATGTTATACTTACCTTCTCTGTGCAAGGGTTTTGCACAGAGTGACCCCGATCCTCCTCCTCTGGGGTCCCCTACGGTGCTCCTGGTCCTCCTCTTTTCGAGTGCCCCCATGGAGAGACACTTTCCATGGGGGCACTCATGTGGGCACACTCCCAAGTCCTTCTGCTACATCCATAGACACAGACAGCAGGAGTTGGCCCTGCCCCTTGTGTCACTGGATTTGATCATTTGATCGACAGCAGCGGGAGCCAATCCAATGAGGACCCGAGACACCAGCTGGAGCTGCTGTGTGTATATATATATATATATATATATATATATATACATACAAAGTGATCATTCGATTGTTGATTACCACGTCTTTCATAATTTTGTGAAAATCGTATTGATATGGGAAGGTTTACTACCGCTTTAAGGTAGGGGATAGGTTCTGGCTGTCCATGAGAAATCTGCCCCTCAAAGTTCCCTCCCAGAAACTGCCTCCTAGGTTTATTGGGCCTTTCAAAGTTATTCACCAGGTAAACCCAGTATCCTTTAAATTACAACTGCCTGCCTCCATGGGGATCACTAACGTTTTTATGTTTCTCTTCTAAAACCCCTTCAGAAGGATACCATTGTTTCATTTCAGCATCCGCTCATGGTCAACGGACAGGAAGAATATGAGGTATTCTGTATTCCAGAAAAGTAAGGAATGCAGTTCAGTATCTGGTGGACTGTAAGGGCTTTGGTCCAGAAGAAAATTCTTGGGTCCCAGCTGCATTTGCTCATGCTAACAGACTTGTTCGGAACTTCCATCACCAGAATCCTGACAAGCCTGCTCCCAGGGGTCCGGGGGCCCCTCCTCAGAGGGGGGGGTAATGTCAGGATCACTTAAAGTGGATGTAAACCCAATGTCATCCTTTCTAAACTACTGCCATAGGGGTTATCTATAAGGATATAAATGCCTCCTGCATGAACCTTTACTTGTCAAATGTCTCCCCTCTGTCTGTTATGAGAACCGAAAAACTGCATATTCTGTGGGTGGGTCTGTTGTCTGGAGCTCGGTGGGTGGAGTCGTGATGTCAGTAGACTCCCCGCCCACCTCTACACTCCCCTTGTCAATATGCATTTTCTCCTGTGTATTTCTTACACTGAACTTCTGCTATGATCTCTAACATCCAGTGAAAAGGCAGGAAAGTAACCACATGACTTCAGCATGCCAAATCATGCTGAGGTGTGGAACAGCCAATCCTTGCAGAGCTGCTGAAGAAAGGAGTGGGGGAAGGGAATTAAAAAATAATGCATGTGTCTTAGGCTAGTGCACGATATGTAAATCACCTGTCACTCACAGCAAGGGGGAGGATTTGACAGTTTTTCTCAGTTTGTCAAGTTTTATCTCACTAAACAATAAAAGAGGATTGCTCAGAGCTGGATTAACTCTTTGTGGCAAGACTGGGCTCAAATGATAGGAAATCGTATACTCTACATTATGACATAAAAAAAAAAAATTGGGGTTTACATCCACTTTAAAGTGCCCCTTCTTCCCATTCCGGTATCCGGGTGTTGGCTCTTGCATTCTCCTTGTCTGTTTTCACAAGTTAGGTGATTGATCTGCTCAATCACCCAATATAAGCAAACTGAACACTCTATCCCTTGCTTGTGATAGAGACAGACTTACCTGCATAGTTCTAGATCAAGCCTCCTTTTTGTCTGCCTTGCTTGTTGTTGGATCTCCTGTGTATGACCCAGATTGGATACTGGACTATCCCCTGAACTCAGCCTGCCTTTTACCTGAACTGCCTTTGAACCACGCTACCTGTCTGATAACTGCAAGTACCTGTTTGTTTTGCTCAGTTCACATCTGCCCTGGTGTAGTAGCCAGACACTATAGCATTGTGTATAAGTCCTGGGCGCAACCAAGTACCGGTAGGCCTGCTTGTCTTAAGGGAAAGGGGGCTGCTATAGGTGAAGCACACAGTATCCAGCTATAGTGTCTGACCAACTGTGTTGGGGTAGACATGACATTAGTAACACTCAGTGAGCCGTTGAGACCCTGAACCAGCTGCTCCCACCCCCTGGAGGGGCAGAGCAGAGAACCGCTAATTGACAGTCATAACTCTCTGCTCACTGAAGATAGAGAACTGAGTGATCAGCGGTCTTTGACTGGGACTTAGAGGTGGTGGGGGACAAATGCAGCATTGGATCCATGTTGCATCCACCTAAGTGAGTATCTGTGTTTATTTTGTTTAAATCCCACACTTCTCGTTTAAAGCCCAAGTAAGCTCTTGCTTTACAATAGTTTGGTCCACACTATTTCCTTTATAAATAGATGTGGCCACTGTCAGCTCCTTAAAAGCTCTCCACATCTTAATGGCTGAGGTGGAGAGGCGGATGGATGATGTCAGGAGCTCAACCTTAGCCAATTAGAGGAAGCCTTGTACTCACTGATAAAATGCAAAGCTTCCTGTGAATGGCTGAACAGTACTTGATTTGGTTCCAGGAGTCAGACTGGAATTTCCCATACTGCTGCTGGAATGTAACTCTGTGTACTGTATGTAGCCAATGCTACATACAGTTTATACAATCTATTACTGAAGGAAAACCTGGAGTTGGGATTCAAAGTCTTTCAGGGTTCTTCGTATAAGATCAAATGTTACTACCTTTTTGATGATATATCCAGTATGTACAGGGCTGATGTTAGACTATTTTGACCAGCTACTTGCACCTCCCCCCATCAAAAAATACATTAAATAGAAAATATATTACCTTGATGATACCATTATATTAAATAAACATATCATTTGCAGTCCAAGTTCAATTACTGATAAATTTGGTAAAACGTATTTATTGCATAAAAAAATGGCCACTCACATTATAGCAGATAAAACAGGCTCATCATAAATGATGGTGTCCAGGACGATGAAGCAAATGTCAGCTGAGGAGCCACCCGGGTGCCACGGGAATGCACTGGTCCAAATCATTTGGTGGAGGGAGGATTATGGTGTGGGGTTGTTTTTCAGGGGTTGGGCTTGGCCCCTTAGTTCCAGTGAAGGGAACTCTTAAGCATACCAAGACATTCTGGACAATTTCATGCTCTCAAATTTGTGGGAACAGTCTGGGGATGGCCCTTCCTGTTCCAACATGACTGTGGACCAGTGTACAAAGTAAGGTCCACAATGACATGGATGAGCGAGTCTCCTTCATGGAACTAAGGGGCCAAGCCCAACCCCTGAAAAACAACCCCACATCATAATCCCCCCTCCAACAAATGATTTGGATCAGTGCACAAAGTCCATAAAGACATGGATGAGCAAGTTTGGGGTGAAGGAACCTGACTGGCCTACACAGAGTCCTGACCTCTACCCCATAGAACACTTTTGGGATGAATTAAAGTGACATCAGTGCCTGACCTCACAAATGCACTTCTAGAAGAATGGTCAATCATTCCCATAGACACACTCCTAAACCTTGTGGACAGCCTTCCCAGAAGAGTTGAATCTGTTATAGCTGCAAAGGGTGGGCCAACTCAATATTAAAACCTACGGACTAAGACTGGGAGGTCATTAAAGCGGAGTTCCACCCAAAAGTGGAACTTCCGCTCATCGGATTCCACCCCCCCTCCGGTGTCACAATTGGCACCTTTCAGGGGGGAGAGGGGTGCAGATACCTGTATAATACAGGTATCTGCACCCACTTCCGGGAATAGACTCCCGCAGGAGTCATGCCCACTCCCACACTCCCCCGCTGTCTCCTGGGAAAGACACAGGTCCCAGGAGATAGCGGGGACCATTGAGAACACGCAGCGCGACTCGCGCATTCGCAGTAGGGAACCGGGAAGTGAAGCTGCAACGCTTCACTTCCTGATTCCCTCACTGAGAATGGCGACGGCAGCACCCAAGGTTCGAGGGAGGATTCGGTCTCGGGTGCCGACATCACTGGACCCCGGGACAGGTGAGTGACCTTATTTTAAAAGTCAGCAGCTGCAGTATTTGCAGCTGCTGACATCTAAAAAAAATGTTTTCGCCGGACTCCCGCTTTAAAGTTCATGTGCGTGTAAAGGCAGGAATCCAAATACTTTTAAAATTATAGTGTATAACCCATAATTCCCCCCCGGCCTGACTCCGCTGTTATTTCAATGGTGGCTCAATAAGGGACTACTTAGGGTAGGAGACTACCTTGATGGAAATCAACTTTACTCTTTGCAACATTTTAAATACACAATACAGATGCCCTCTAGTGAATTGTTTAGATACAACCAGCTTATTTCCTTTATACCTTCTAAACTTAATTTTTTGGATGGACCTCTTACACTTACAAATTTTTAATTATCTTGCCAAACGAAGGGCCTCCTACGGGGACGAATATCTACGGTATATGCCACCCTTACTGATCCGAATACTAAACTCCCTTACATGATTCAATGGGAACGAGACTTGAATACCAATTTTGAATTATCTGACTGGCAAGATATAGCTTATGCTTTATCTAAAGTATTCATTAACACCAGGGCCGTCTTTAATATTGAATGGACCCTGGGCAAAAAATTTCTTGGGCCCCCCCATGCAATTTCACTCTCCACCTGCTCTGAGACATAAAATAAATAGCAGCTAGACTTAAAATCAGTTTAGTGTATCAGATCAGGCAGCAATAGCGATTGGTTGCAGCGGGTACAGCATATCATTACTGCTTACTGACTGGTTGCTAGAGGTTACAGCACACATTATGGCTCACTGATTAGTTGCTAGAGGTTACAGCAAATGATTTCCTTTTTGTTAATTGGTTGCTAGAGATCACTGTACAGTAATACTGCTCACTGATTGCTTACTAGAGATTACAGCACGTTATCTCCTCACTGCAGGGGGGCATGATATACATATGAATGCCACCTTTATTTACATATCAATGCAGCTATTTACTTATGAATGCTGCTGCTATTTACAGCTGCAGGTGAGTCATCTGTACACAACAATAAAGCAGAGCTGGGCAGCATTAGTACCAGCACTTCACACTGAGATATTGGGACACAGCACAGGACTAAAACTTCAAAAGACAAGGGAATTTAAACTGGGATAGTTGGCAAGTATGAGGCAGCTGCTTTGGGCCCCACAACTATTACAGGGCCCAGGGCAGCTGCCCCTTTTGCCCTGCCTTAAAGATGGCCCTGATTAACACAACACTGATTGAAGCTAATTATAAAACCCTCCTTCGCTGGTATTTGTTACCAACCAGGGTCGCTAAGATGCATCCATCTGCATCTCCCATATGCTTTAGAAAATGTGGCCGGGTGGGTACGATGTACCACGTTTGGTGGCAGTGTCCAACTATCACTAGATTTTGGATTCGTATATTCAACCTGGTGTACTCTGTGACAGGGGTTAATATCCATAGATCCCGGAAACGGCACTTTTTCAAAAGCTTCCTGAAGGAGTCCCAAAAAAAATCAATGAAGCTAATCATATACATAATCTTGGCTGCCAGAATAACCATTGCTAAATACTGGAAACAGTCAATGGTTCCTCTTGACTCTGTGAAGAATAAGCTTAACTGGATCATGGTTATGATAGATTCACCTGTATTCTTCGCAACAATACTAAGAAATTCGATGTGATATGGGACCCGTGGATAAGATATATATTCCTCCTAATTCACCTCTGGCTTCCCCCCCCCCCTTTTTTCCCCTCTTTCTTCTTCTCCTTTTCCTTACTCCTCTATTTACTATTTACTGTTTATCAGAAATTCTTAGAAGTACAGGATATTTTGATAGTACATATAATTCCATGTTGTTAATACTTACAGAAAGGAGCACAAGGGAAATCCCCCAACCCCTTTTATCCCTTTTTTCTCCTTTCCCTTCCCCTTCCCTATCCCCCTCCTTTTGTTCCTACGTTATACCTTTTCCCTGTGCTATAACCATTCCCAGTAACACTATCAGTAACTGTTCTGTCTTTGCATATCCTGATGTTACATTTATAGGTTATGTTGTTCATCAAATGTACTTTCTATACCATTGTCTTGTTACTTTAAAAATAAAAAAATATTGAAAGTTAAAAATATAGTGTAAATCCTTTATGAGCCAAGGAAAGAGTAACTAGGGGTGTGACAAGTCATATATTTTGCCTAAAATGTTTGGAAGAAAACAACTTCCTCTTTCTAATTTCAGGCAATTTTGAGCTATACATATACAATAACAAATACAACCATTTAGCAGAGGAGCCTTTTCTGTCATCAGGGTTGGAACATAGATTTATTATTTTAATCAGCAGAGCAAGAGGTGGTAATAACTCTTAATTGGACATCAATACAATGGGCACTTCAATAGTGAGCCTTTGGTGGCTACCAACCCATAGAAACATACTTATGAAGCAGACCCAAGCATGGGGACTTTAGGAAGGACCAGCATGGGGCCCACCAAATCGAAAACACATACTTGTCAATTGAAAACAACAGGTGCTACAGTTCTTCCATGATAACTTCAGTAAAGCAAGAAGAACTTGACATCTTAGGCGATTTTAGAAAACACCTCAAGTTTGTCAATGGATCCAAGCTCAGAATTCTGGTGTTTCCTGGCACGGCACACTCTGTACATAACTAGAATGTCTTCACAATGCTGGGGCTGTTCTAGCTACACCCTACAAAGCATTTTCCAAATAAATCAGCTCTAGGGACTTCACAGCCTATTTTTATAAGTAATTAGAATACGTGATCTTGTATAATACGTAGACAGTTTCAGTTTGTATTCCAGAGAGTTCTGTTTATTTACATGGTATTGATTGTCATTCCAAAACCCCTCAATGTGAATCTCCTCTTCACCTACAGGTAAAGCACAACTAAACAGACACATATTCCCACTTTACATTGAGCACTGAGCTCAGTGTACGGTCTTCAGATGGTGCCTGTCTCCGGAGGTTGTGTGATCACTTCAGTCTTCATATGATGGATGAATATACAGCAGGAGATCAAGAGGACACAGCCAGATATCACCAGACGTATGAGGTTCACCATTGTATAATCTTCCTTTGATGTGTTTTCTCTATCCATTCCTGAATTGAAGGTAAAATAAAATATGATATAACTCTATCAAATGTATAATTACTTTATTTTTTGTTATACCAGCCATTCTAATCAAACCCAAAGAAAGCAGCTAATAGGAGGCTGACATTCATAAAAAGGGCCACAAGAATTTCCTGACAGAGACATGGATGCCATTGCTGACCTCTTTCCAATTTCCTGACTGTTATTGTGACTAACTGACATCAATACTTTATAAATCCTTGACCTGGTGAATATCAAGAAAATCAGAGTTGAAGCTCCTTATCAGCATATGTGTTCCAGGAGAGCAGCACAAAGCATTGAGGTTTGGCATGGCAGCAAGACAACTAAGATTTGCAGCATGAGAAGTAAGAGTCAGTGTTTCTCTAGCCACTTGCCAACTGCCTAACTGGAAATGTGCATCATGATTTTGACGTTAAATAATGTTGTTATGGCAGCAGCTAGCTGCCATAACCATGGTATTGTTTTTTCCTTAGGTAGTTGGCTTTCAGATAAAAGTCAGGGCCGTCTTTAGCGCAGGGCAAACAGGGCACTTGCCCCGGGCCCAATCTTTGTTGGGGGGCCCGCGCTAGCCGTGAATTGGGGCCCCGATCACAGCTTTGCAGAGCGCACAGAGGACACGGGAGGATATATTCCTCGCTAGCCAGCTGAGAGGGGGCGGGGCCGGGAGCTCCACTGACGCTCTGACCCCGCCCACGTGCAGCCTGTGTACTGGGTATAGAGCGCCTGTAGTGAGAGCCAGTGATCGGAGTGCGAGTGTCAGTGGAGCTTCCGGCCCCGCCCCCGCCCCCTCTATATTGGCTGGTGAATACAGAGGTCCGGGGGCGGGGCCGGGAGCTCCAATGACACTCCCACTCCGATCACTGGCTCTCACTACAGGCGCTCTATACCCAGTACACAGGCTGCACGTGGGCGGGGTCAGAGCGTCAGTGGAGCTCCCGGCCCCGCCCCTCTCAGCTGGCTAGCGCGGAATGCATCCTCCCATGTCCTCTGTGCACTCTGCAAAGCTGTCATCGGGGCGACCATTCACGGGTGATGTGGGCCCCCCAACAAAGCATCAGTGGAGCTCCCAGCTGCTTTAGTGAGAGCAGAGAGTGGAAGCCCCACCCACAGTCTTGAATGTATGTAGTAAGTTTGGCTGGCCAGGTATGTCCTTACAACCATAAAATGCCTGACTGTTTAAACCCTGAGCTGTGTTATTTAACTGTAAAGCTGTGCATTGCTCAAAGTTCTCTGACCATCCCCTGTATAATGTCTGTAGTCTCTGTCTCCTGCAGTATGTCCGCAGTCTCTGATTGTCTCCTGCAGTATGTCCGCAGTCTCTGATTGTCTCCTGCAGTATGTCCGCAATCTCTGATTGTCTCCTGCAGTATGTCCGCAGTCTCTGGTAATCTCCTGCAGTATGTCCGCAGTCTCTGATTGTCTCCTGCAGTATGTCCGCAGTCTCTGATTGTCTCCTGCAGTATGTCCGCAGTCTCTGTCTCCTGCAGTATGTCCGCAGTCTCTGGTAATCTCCTGCAGTATGTCCGCAGTCTCTGATTGTCTCCTGCAGTATGTCCGCAGTCTCTGATTGTCTCCTGCAGTATGTCCGCAGTTTCTGATTGTCTCCTGCAGTATGTCCGCAGTCTCTGATTGTCTCCTGCAGTATGTCCACAGTCTCTTGTAATCTCCTGCAGTATGTCCGCAGTCTCTGGTAATCTCCTGCAGTATGTCCGCAGTCTCTGATTGTCTCCTGCAGTATGTCCGCAGTCTCTGATTGTCTCCTGCAGTATGTCCGCAGTCTCTGATTGTCTCCTGCAGTATGTCCGCAGTCTCTGGTAATCTCCTGCAGTATGTCCGCAGTCTCTGATTGTCTCCTGCAGTATGTCCGCAGTCTCTGATTGTCTCCTGCAGTATGTCCGCAGTCTCTGATTGTCTCCTGCAGTATGTCCGCAGTCTCTGGTAATCTCCTGCAGTATGTCCGCAGTCTCTGATTGTCTCCTGCAGTATGTCCGCAGTCTCTGGTAATCTCCTGCAGTATGTCCGCAGTCTCTGATTGTCTCCTGCAGTATGTCCGCAGTCTCTGATTGTCTCCTGCAGTATGTCCGCAGTCTCTGATTGTCTCCTGCAGTATGTCCGCAGTCTCTGGTGATCTCCTGCAGTATGTCCGCAGTCTCTGATTGTCTCCTGCAGTATGTCCGCAGTCTCTGATTGTCTCCTGCAGTATGTCCGCAGTCTCTGATTGTCTCCTGCAGTATGTCCGCAGTCTCTGGTAATCTCCTGCAGTATGTCCGCAGTCTCTGATTGTCTCCTGCAGTATGTCCGCAGTCTCTGGTAATCTCCTGCAGTATGTCCGCAGTCTCTGATTGTCTCCTGCAGTATGTCCGCAGTCTCTGATTGTCTCCTGCAGTATGTCCGCAGTCTCTGATTGTCTCCTGCAGTATGTCCGCAGTCTCTGGTGATCTCCTGCAGTATGTCCGCAGTCTCTGATTGTCTCCTGCAGTATTTCCGCAGTCTCTGATTGTCTCCTGCAGTATGTCCGCAGTCTCTGATTGTCTCCTGCAGTATGTCCGCAGTCTCTGATTGTCTCCTGCAGTATGT
The DNA here is from genome assembly GCF_042186555.1 of Aquarana catesbeiana. NCBI lineage: Eukaryota > Metazoa > Chordata > Amphibia > Anura > Ranidae > Aquarana > Aquarana catesbeiana. Next base: position 238,875,653 of record NC_133336.1, read on the forward strand.
CCACAGTCTCTGGTAATCTCCTGCAGTATGTCCGCAGTCTCTGATTGTCTCCTGCAGTATGTCCGCAGTCTCTGATTGTCTCCTGCAGTATGTCCGCAGTCTCTGATTGTCTCCTGCAGTATGTCCGCAGTCTCTGAGTGTCTCCTGCAGTATGTCCGCAGTCTCTGATTGTCTCCTGCAGTATGTCCGCAGTCTCTGATTGTCTCCTGCAGTATGTCCGCAGTCTCTGGTAATCTCCTGCAGTATGTCCGCAGTCTCTGATTGTCTCCTGCAGTATGTCCGCAGTCTCTGATTGTCTCCTGCAGTATGTCCGCAGTCTCTGATTGTCTCCTGCAGTATGTCCGCAGTCTCTGATTGTCTCCTGCAGTATGTCCACAGTCTCTGATTGTCTCCTGCAGTATGTCCGCAGTCTCTGATTGTCTCCTGCAGTATGTCCGCAGTCTCTGGTAATCTCCTGCAGTATGTCCGCAGTCTCTGATTGTCTCCTGCAGTATGTCCGCAGTCTCTGATTGTCTCCTGCAGTATGTCCGCAGTCTCTGTCTCCTGCAGTATGTCCGCAGTCTCTGGTAATCCCCTGCAGTATGTCCGCAGTCTCTGATTGTCTCCTGCAGTATGTCCGCAGTCTCTGATTGTCTCCTGCAGTATGTCCGCAGTTTCTGATTGTCTCCTGCAGTATGTCCGCAGTCTCTGATTGTCTCCTGCAGTATGTCCACAGTCTCTTGTAATCTCCTGCAGTATGTCCGCAGTCTCTGGTAATCTCCTGCAGTATGTCCGCAGTCTCTGATTGTCTCCTGCAGTATGTCCGCAGTCTCTGATTGTCTCCTGCAGTATGTCCGCAGTCTCTGATTGTCTCCTGCAGTATGTCCGCAGTCTCTGGTAATCTCCTGCAGTATGTCCGCAGTCTCTGATTGTCTCCTGCAGTATGTCCGCAGTCTCTGATTGTCTCCTGCAGTATGTCCGCAGTCTCTGATTGTCTCCTGCAGTATGTCCGCAGTCTCTGGTAATCTCCTGCAGTATGTCCGCAGTCTCTGATTGTCTCCTGCAGTATGTCCGCAGTCTCTGGTAATCTCCTGCAGTATGTCCGCAGTCTCTGATTGTCTCCTGCAGTATGTCCGCAGTCTCTGATTGTCTCCTGCAGTATGTCCGCAGTCTCTGATTGTCTCCTGCAGTATGTCCGCAGTCTCTGGTGATCTCCTGCAGTATGTCCGCAGTCTCTGATTGTCTCCTGCAGTATTTCCGCAGTCTCTGATTGTCTCCTGCAGTATGTCCGCAGTCTCTGATTGTCTCCTGCAGTATGTCCGCAGTCTCTGATTGTCTCCTGCAGTATGTCCACAGTCTCTGGTAATCTCCTGCAGTATGTCCGCAGTCTCTGATTGTCTCCTGCAGTATGTCCGCAGTCTCTGATTGTCTCCTGCAGTATGTCCGCAGTCTCTGATTGTCTCCTGCAGTATGTCCGCAGTCTCTGAGTGTCTCCTGCAGTATGTCCGCAGTCTCTGATTGTCTCCTGCAGTATGTCCGCAGTCTCTGATTGTCTCCTGCAGTATGTCCGCAGTCTCTGGTAATCTCCTGCAGTATGTCCGCAGTCTCTGATTGTCTCCTGCAGTATGTCCGCAGTCTCTGATTGTCTCCTGCAGTATGTCCGCAGTCTCTGATTGTCTCCTGCAGTATTTCCGCAGTCTCTGATTGTCTCCTGCAGTATGTCCACAGTCTCTGATTGTCTCCTGCAGTATGTCCGCAGTCTCTGATTGTCTCCTGCAGTATGTCCGCAGTCTCTGGTAATCTCCTGCAGTATGTCCGCAGTCTCTGGTAATCTCCTGCAGTATGTCCGCAGTTTCTGGTAATCTCCTGCAGTATGTCCGCAGTCTCTGATTGTCTCCTGCAGTATGTCCGCAGTCTCTGATTGTCTCCTGCAGTATGTCCGCAGTCTCTGATTGTCTCCTGCAGTATGTCCACAGTCTCTGGTAATCTCCTGCAGTATGTCCGCAGTCTCTGAGTGTCTCCTGCAGTATGTCCGCAGTCTCTGATTGTCTCCTGCAGTATTTCCGCAGTCTCTGATTGTCTCCTGCAGTATGTCCGCAGTCTCTGATTGTCTCCTGCAGTATGTCCGCAGTCTCTGATTGTCTCCTGCAGTATGTCCACAGTCTCTGGTAATCTCCTGCAGTAGGTCCGCAGTCTCTGATTGTCTCCTGCAGTATGTCCGCAGTCTCTGAGTGTCTCCTGCAGTATGTCCGCAGTCTCTGAGTGTCTCCTGCAGTATGTCCGCAGTCTCTGATTGTCTCCTGCAGTATGTCCGCAGTCTCTGATTGTCTCCTGCAGTATGTCCGCAGTCTCTGGTAATCTCCTGCAGTATGTCCGCAGTCTCTGAGTGTCTCCTGCAGTATGTCCGCAGTCTCTGATTGTCTCCTGCAGTATGTCCGCAGTCTCTGATTGTCTCCTGCAGTATGTCCGCAGTCTCTGATTGTCTCCTGCAGTATGTCCGCAGTCTCTGATTGTCTCCTGCAGTATGTCCGCAGTCTCTGGTAATCTCCTGCAGTATGTCCGCAGTCTCTGAGTGTCTCCTGCAGTATGTCCGCAGTCTCTGATTGTCTCCTGCGGTATGTCCGCAGTCTCTGATTGTCTCCTGCAGTATGTCCGCAGTCTCTGATTGTCTCCTGCAGTATGTCCGCAGTCTCTGATTGTCTCCTGCAGTATGTCCGCAGTCTCTGGTAATCTCCTGCAGTATGTCCGCAGTCTCTGAGTGTCTCCTGCAGTATGTCCGCAGTCTCTGATTGTCTCCTGCAGTATGTCCGCAGTCTCTGATTGTCTCCTGCAGTATGTCCGCAGTCTCTGATTGTCTCCTGCAGTATGTTCTCAGTCTCTGATTGTCTCCTGCAGTATGTCCGCAGTCTCTGATTGTCTTCTGCAGTATGTCCGCAGTCTCTGGTAATCTCCTGCAGTATGTCCGCAGTCTCTGATTGTCTTCTGCAGTATGTCCGCAGTCTCTGAACCTCTCCTGTAGTATGTGTATTAATGTGCCCCTTTACTTGCTCAATTATTTGGGATTCCTCCACTGCTCAGTGAGAGGTAATGATGTGCATGAACCTCTAGCAACCAATCAGCAAACAGTAGTGATCTGCTTTAATCTCTAGCAACCAATCAGTAAGCGCTAATGATGTGCTGTAACCCCTAGCAACCAATTAGTGAGCGCTAATAATGTACATTAACCTCTAGCAACCAATCGGCAAGCAGAAATTATGTGTTGTATCCTCTAGAAACCAGCCATTGAGCAGTAATGATAGGCTGTAACCTCTGGCAAACAATTGCAATCGCTGCGTGATCTGCTGCAGTAAACTGATTTTGAGTCTACCTGCTATTTTTTGTATGTCTCAGAATGGAGGGGGGGCCCCAAGAAAATGTTTGCCCAGGGCCCAATCAAAATTAAAGACGGCCCTGATAAAAGTAATTCAGCAGATTCGCCGCAAGATCACTTTTATAGGTGGCGGGAGAGGTGCGCCCCCTCACGCTGCTTCCCGGTCCTTTCCGAGCTTACCAGAGCCATCGGTAACCTGAAAACCAATCTGATGCGGCCAATGGCTAGGCAGGAAGTTGAGTGTGGGGAAGATAGCCACCCCCCACTCGGCTTTATGCCCTAGGGGGACTGGAGCAATCTCCGACATCACTTCCGGTTCTCGGGCTTAAAGAGATGATTTTTTTTTTTTTAAGTCAAAGTGTCAAAAAAATAATGTTTCTTTTGCTTTTAAGGGTAAATGAGAGACCTGGGGTCTTTTTGACCCCAAATCTCTCAATAAAAAGGACCTGCTTATTTCTATTACAAGGAATGTTTACATTTCTTGTAATAGGAATAAAAGTGATCAAAAAATAAATTAATTAATAAATAAAGGGTCAATGTAAAAATAAAAAATAAAATAAATAAGAAAAAAAAAAAGAATTTTTTTTAAAGCGCCAATAACGCATACATAAGTAGTGCCTGCATATATGTTTGGGATCATGTTTGTGTTAGTTGTGAAAACCTGCAAAAAAGTTATCCCTGCTGATTTTTTTTTGCCAAAAAAATATAAGAACCAGAAGCATTCATAACATGCTGTTTATTTATCACAATTAAAATGTTCTCCAGCTAATGACCATTTTCCAGGCAACCAGCACGCTTTCTCAAGGCTAATCGCCTCAGTGCTCCTGGATATTTTATGTTTTGAAATACTTTGAAATGAACTCTTATACCGCGTACACACGACCGGACTTTCCGGCAGAAAAGGTCAGACGGAATCATTCTGTCGGACATTCCGATCATGTGTGGGTTTCATCTGACTTTTTCTTTCGAAAATTCTGACGGACCTAGAAATAGAAAGTTTCAAATATTTCCGACGGAATCAATTCCTATCGGGAAAACCGCTCATCTGTATGCTAGTCCGACGGACCAAAAACGACGCAAGGGCAGCAAGGGCTACTGCTACTAGCTGCTGAACTTCCTTTTTCTAGTCCCGTCGTACGTCATCGCGTTCTAAACTATCAGACTTTGGTGTGATTGTGTGTAGGCAAGTCTGTTTCAGCGGAACTCCGTCGGAACTCCGTTGGAAAGACCGTCAGAGTCTATTCTGAGGAAAAGTCCGGTTGTGTGTACGTGAAGCACTGGGAATTAGGTTTTGACATTAAAGGAGAATTCCAGGTATGGATATGTGGGTAGGTGCAGCATGGTGCAGGAAGTGATGACACATGGTCTGGTTGTAGAAAGGAGAACTTACATTGAAGAAAAAGGCTCAGCTGAACAGATAACCCAGTGGGAGAGCACCACACCAGAGAAACACTCACAGTGGATTCAGAGCACCACCTGCAGTGACTGCACCAGAGTACAGATATGTTTACATACTTTACATACATTGGCCTAGTTGGACCAATGTAACTCTGTATATACCATACCTGTGGGATCTCACTAGAAGCTGGAAATCACTGTAGTAGACACCGCTAACCCTGTGATCTCCACTAACTTCTGAGTCACATGCCGAGTAGCTGACTTCATTGTGAACATAAGAGGTTGCAAGATTATGAGAATGTGGCATCGCCATTCTCCTCTTCGCCTTGCCCAATCAGAGAATGCTTGGCATTCATTAATAAAATTCAAAGCATTTTCTGAACGGCACTTGTGCTGAGCGGGCGACCTGCTGTGTTCACAATGCAGCAGGACAGCTGCTCAGCGAAGGACCTGGAAGTGAGTGGAGATCATTGGAGTAAGGGTACCTACTACAGTAATTTACAGTTTCCATGAGGATCCCACAAGGATGGCAATTACAGGGGTGGGCAACTACCAGGCAAATGAGGTTTACACTTAGGGGCCGTAATCATGAATGCAACTTACTTGCTAGGGGTTGAACCATTGGGGGATTCTGGGATGGAAAAAGATTTATACTTAATTTCATCGGAAAATGAATTTGTAACGAAACAAATTGCAGATGTCTACTTGTAGCACCCTCAAGTGCGTGCTACTATTGTGAGGGTAGGCAAACTATACTATAACTCATGCTTAGCCTGTGAGTCTCTAATTGGGTCAGGGTTATTAGCATTCAGGCCAGCATGACTCATACACAGTCAATTCGATATTCCAGTCGCACACGTTCCCGGACAAATGGCAATAGAACATTAATGGGTGCTGTAACGATTACCAGTTGGGTTCTGGAAGCATCAAACAGAAGTACATCTTCGCCAGCACACCATGGATCAGCAAACAAGATTGTTCAAAAAAGGTTTTTTAATCGAAAACGGTCACATCACAAGGGAGGTGCAACGTTTTGGGGCCACGCAGGACCCCTTCGTCAGGCAAGTGATGGGCCCTGAAACATTGCACCTCCCTTGTGATGTGACCGTTTTCCATTAAAAAACCTTTTTTGGACAATCTTGTTTGCTGATCCATGGTGTGCTGGTGAAGATGTACTTCTGACTCATACAGACAGCTCTCTGGTGCCTCCCCCCTGGTTCTAGAAAGTTAGAGAACATTCTAGAAACTAGAAGGCAGAGGCTAGGATGGTTACTCTGCATATTTAGGGAAGCTTAGCCAATCTCCAGGTGGTGGGCCTGGCAGGGGACTAAATTGGCCCTAAAATATGAATGAGTCATGCTGGAAGGGTAGTTGTGTGGAAGATGGAGATGCAGTGCTGAGAAGACTGTCTGTGGCCCTTGAAGGACCCCTGTCTAGGAGGGGCTTTACCTCAGGCCAGGGTACAGGTGCTGGCTTGGAGAGATCCTACCACAGGAGAAGTTGGAAGGAGGCTTTTCTGAGAGACAGTGGGAGCAAGGAGAGGACAGTGTGAGTACTACAGCATGGTGCAGAGACAGACAAGGGCAGAGACTGCCACATGTAGCAGGTCTCTCTTGAAGCCAGTGATGTGCTTGAGACTTCTTTTTTCTTGCCTTGGGAGATCTCCAGAGAGTCAGTTGGGTAGACAGTGCACAAAGCATGGTCCATGAAGACATGGATGAGCGAGTTTGGGGTGGAGGAACTTGACTGGCCTGCACAGAGCCATGATCTCAACCCGATAGAACACCTTTGAGATGAATTAGAGCGGAGACTGCGAGTCAGGCCTTCTTGTCCAACATCAGTGGCCTGACCTCACAAATGGGCTCCTGGAAGAATGGTCAAACATTCCCATAGACACTCTCCTAAACCTTGAGGACAGCCTTCCCAGAAGAGTTGAAACTGTTATATTAATAATATTAAACCCAATGGACTAAGACTGGGTTCATGTGCGTGTAAAGGCAGGTGTCCCAAAACGTTCAGCAATATAGTGTAAAGTATTTTTGCCCTTCAGTGGGCATAGCATGGGTTCACTATTAAGTATGAATTTTAACAAATTGCATTGTTAGTGTACTTACCATTGTTGCAGTATAGCCAGGGAACCACATTCTTCGAGACATTACTGACCGGATTCTTTGCTGTACATATATAGATAAAGTTGATATGACTGGGAGGTACAAACACAATGTTCTCTGTCTGGTTAACATTACTGCTGTTTAAACTCCTCCAAATGATGGTAACTTTGCTTCCAATTACTGAGTCCACCAAACACATCAAGCTGACCTCACATGTCTTATTATTAGTCACATTGGAGTTGATGGTGACATTCTCAGCCGTTAGATTACCTGGAGGGAAGAAGCAGATAACATTCTAGAAAAGTATTAAAACTTCTAATCCCTGGTGCTAGAAATGAGCTTCCATGTAAAAATAGATGATCCACTTCAGCTCCAGAAGATTTTACCTGCTTCGGGACCAGACCATGTTCTGCTATTCGGTACTGTGTTCCTTTGACTTGTAATTGCACGGTCATGCAACACTGTACATAAATGACATTTATATCATTTTTAACACAAATAGCGCTTTCTTTTGGTGGCATTTAACCCCTTAGCGCCCACCGTACGTGCATATACAGCCTCGGCTTTAAGGGGTTATACTTGAGCTCATTTTCCGCTCCCCAGTCAGTGGTAAAGGGTTTGTCTCATCCCTCTAACTGCTACATCTGCTGAAGAGCTTGTTCTTTTGAAAAAAACAAGAATTACTGGCTGGATCACAAGCTGAAAAAAAAAAAAAATAAATGAAATAAAATAAAAAAAAACAAACGCAGCCATCACATCTAAGAATTGGTAAGCTGCTATATGACAAATGTTTGCTCTTGGGTTTAACCACTTACGGACCGCCCGCCACAGTTTTACATCGGTACTTTGAAGAGGAATGTTGTTGTTATGGCAGCAGCTAGCTACCATAACCCCGGTATCCTCTTCTTCGGCTGGCGGTCCGCTTTCAGATAAAAGTGGTCTCTGCGGCAGATTCGCAGCGAGATCACTTCTATCAGTAGCGGGAGAGGGCCCCCCTCCCGCCATGCTCCGGTGCCCTCTGCCGCTTTAATTTTTTAAGAACAGTGTAAAAATTAAAAAATAAAAGGTAAAATAAATAAGAAATTTTTTTTTTAAACGCGCCCCGTCCCGCCGAGCTCGCATGCAGGAGAGAACGCATATGTGAGTAGCATCCGCATATGAAAACGGTGTTCAGACCACACATGTGAGGTATTGCCGCGATCGGTAGAGCGAGAGAAATAATTCTAGCACTAGACTTTCTCTGTAACTGAAAACTGGTAACCTGTAGAATTTTTTTAATTCGCCTATGGAGATTTTTAAGGGTAAACTGTTGTCACCATTCCATGAGCGGGCGCAATTTTGAAGCGTGACATGTTGGGTATCAATTTACTTGGCATAACATTATCTTTCAAATTATTAAAAAAATTGGGCAAACTTTACTGTTGTCTTATTTCTTAATTAAAAAAAGAGTATTTTTTTCCAAAAAAAGTGCGATTGTAAGACCGCTGAGTAAATACGGTGTGCTCGGTCCTTAAGTGGTTAATACCGCTTTAAGTATGCTGCACACAATATCCTTTCTGTAAGCCTGAATTCCTGTTCTGCATCATGTTTGCTGATCGTTATTTGAAGATGGATTCAAGAAAAAATAAAAAGTTCCTGTAATTTCCAGTTTCGTTTTCTTTTGGATAAAAGCCCTTCAGTGCCGGTTCACACTTATGTGATTTTGTTATGAATTTGATGCGTTACAAAAGCCTAGATTTGCATGTTATCCAAAAACATAGTGTGTTCAATGATAGTCATTTACATCTATGCGTTGTGATTGCTATACGAATGTGATGCAGCAACAAAAAGGGTCCTGTGCGAGTTTACTGCGGTGTGTTGTGCCATTTTCCTCTCCATGGACATCAATGGAAACCGCACTGAAATCACATCTTGTGTTCAGATGTATGCGAATACTGCTTTTTCTGTGTAGATTTTTACATATTTCCAACTTCCTGCACCTCCCTCCTCACTTCCTATTTCCTTTCTAATGTTCGAAAATGCATTCAATTTGCATTGCATTCGGAGCTCCACCCCTGACCTTCTTTCTTGTATATTCCTTGCCCCTTCTCTTTCGGCGCAGTGGGAGAGCACATGGCGGAGACACAGCAGGTGCGTGATAATAGCAGCAACGATGAAAGCCTGGAGCCAGAAACGTCCCGATCCAGGAGGAGATATAAGGCCTCAAATATGTCCTTTGTAGAGATGGTGGAGATGGTGGACATCTTGAAGAGGGCCGACTATGATGGGAAGTATGGACCTTACCCAAACCCAAATGTGAGAAAGGCCAAGATCATGACTAAAGTTGTGAGAAGTCTGCATAGGAATTTTGGGGTACGACTATTCAAGGAGAAATTGAGGAAACGCTGGTCACACCTGAAATTGAGGGAGAAGTACAGCAGGATCAGGAAACTGCTTCTAAAAAGTAAGTATTTGTCATGTGTGCCTATTATTATTATTACTTGCATGCTGCTCCATATGCTTTTTTTTACTGTTGTACAGGTTAAAATGGCAAGTTTCAGGTTCGTGGGCACAGCAATCGTTCATAGTAAACATCGTTCGTTCGCCAACTAAGACAATGTTTTTGGCAGATGCAGGTTAACTACATTTGTTCAGGTCTATTTGTATAAAAATAAATTCAGTACATTGTTGTCTAGATATGTTTGTAACTAGAATGAAATGCAAACTTGATTCAGTGTAAGGAGAGGACACTCAGCAGCTGTTTACACATCTGAAAGCACTAGTGTGGGACACCAGAACATCCTTTTTAGGGTGTCCCACACAGGTGCTCCAATGGATACCAGGGGTCTCTCCATGAGTGAAACTTTACCAAAAAAGGCAAGTATTCCAGCTTTAAGAAAGGGAAAAAATCATGTCTTCAGCTTGGAACTCTGCCAAAACAGACAATTGTACGACACTTTTAAGCAATGTTTCATATTCCTATTTCTTGCCTCAAATATCTGTGTGCTAAGTATACCTTTTTTGTAATCACATAGGGGAGAAAAGAATCAGGACATATGAGGACACCATTAACCCCACACCTACTGAAGAAGGGGAAATCCCCACACACCATGAAGAAGATGTGGAGGAAGGAGAGGTTCATGAAGTGGGTGAAATAGTGACTACAACAGACAGTGTCTGAGATCACAGCTTTAGGTAATAGATGTATGCCTGCATATTTATAATACATGGTGTGTTTTTTATTTTTAGGTGATCTGGATGTTGTGGAAGAAGAAACTAATTTCAACAGTGCAAGTGCACAAGACCTCATCGGGGAGATAATGGTGTGCAATCGTGATTTAGAGATGGTCAAGCAAAATATCACTGATGTACAACAAAAGATGAAGAACATCATTGATGTTTTAGGCAGAATCTAAAACCCCCAAAAAGTGAATAGTTTGTCATTGAATTTTTTATTTTTACTAAAGTTTTAAAGAAACTTGAAAGCCAAATTTTTAAGATGCACACAGTGTGTCAACATCTGCTATCTGCCATCACGGGATATCAATGTACGCGTTTTGTGGGTGCAACCCCTTCCTCATAACTAAAGTAGATGAGAGGAAGGGGTTGCACCCCCAAAACACCTCCAGTTAAGTAAAATGTTTTATACTCAGCAATGGGGTAGACTTACTAAAACCGAAGCACTCAGAATCTGGTGCAGCTGTGCATGGTAGCCAATCAGCTTCTAACCTCAGCTTGTTCAATTAAGCTTTGGCAATAAAACCTGTAAGCTGATTGGTTTCTATACAGAAGTGAGCCTAATTTTGCACTCTCCAGCTTTAGTAAATAAACCCCAATGTGTGGCTTCTTCTTTCAATGCTCAATACCAGTTTTTGGAGTAAGTTGGTATAGTTACAGTGACAATGGGGATATTTACTAAAGGCAAATCCACTTTGCACTAAAAGTGCACTTTCAGTGCAGTTTCAGTGCACTTTCAAGTGCACTTGCAGTGCACTTGTAGTGCAAAGTGGATTTTCCCTTAGTAGATAACCCCTACAGTGCTCTAAATCTGACCCAATCAGGCCATTTTAGGGACTCAAAGCAATTAATTCATGGAGCTGAAAAGAATGATTACTTTTTTATCATTAATGCATTACGTACATTAACAACAAAAACAATGTGTGCGTGTAGCAGACCCACAACATAATAGTTAGCTGAAGAAGAGATTGTCACCTCATATATCAAATAAATTATGTTTGCACTATTGAAGAAAATGGCCAAAAATAAAAGGACACTGGAGAACCTAGGAGACAGATAAGAAACACAAGCAGTAAATCAAATGAAATATGAGTTCAGTTTCTAAAATTTTTTTTTATTTCAAACATATTTTACACATTGTCTGGCATATCAATGGCCCACCTACCCGCAAAGTACTCTACATACTTTTGTCGAACTTCGCGGGCGCTTTGGGGGGGCAAGCCAGGACGGCCAGCTTCAAGTGCCGTCAGAGTTGAAGGATCAGGAAAGCCGGCCTCAGTCCCAACTGAGGCCACATAGTTTGTTGCATTTTTCCTTAAGAAATTATGGAGTATGCAGCATGCAAGGACAATATGATTTATTTTATATTCCACCATGTTGATCGCTGTGAGAAATAGGCGTTACCGGCTGGCCATTATTCCAAATGCATTCTCCACCACTCTTCTAGCTCTGGCCAGCCGGTAATTAAAAACCCTCTGGTCCAGAGTGAGGGTCCTCATCGGGAATGGCCGCATCAGATGGCCACCCAGCCCGAAAGCTTCATCAGCCATGAAGACAAATGGGAGTCCTGCCATGTTGTCTTCCGGAGGTGGCAAGCACAAGCCGCCATTCTGGAGACGTCTGAAGAACTCCGCCTGGGCGATGACTCCACCATCCGACATCCAGCCATTTTTCCCCACGTCCACATACAGGAACTCGTATGTCGCCAACACCACCGCCAACAACAAAATACTATTAAACCCCTTATAATTGCAATAGAATAGTATGACCCCGAGTTGGGGGGTGGACATGCTTCCCATCTATTGCCCCTCCGCAGTTGGTAAAGTCCCACTGCTGGGCAAACTGGGAAGCCACAGTCTGCCATTCCTGTCGGTTTAAAGGAAACTGTGGAGTCAAACAAGAAAAATAAAAATTAGTACTTTTGCACATAACATTGCAAGCAGATTAGACATAAACATTCTTGGCCAACATCAGTATAACATTTATTTTAAGGAGTATTTAAAGACAAAAGTATAAGGTACACTTATCAGATTCCTCACCCTCTCTGATGGCCCATTGTAAAAATTTTAGGGTGGGGGGAGATGTTTTGGACAGGTAACCCTCTCCACTTCATTGAGAGCTGAATGCATAAATAATGTGTGTTACTTTGGCCAGCCCCTCCATACTTACACTATTGGCAGCCCACTGGACAGGTAAGAAGTGTCATAATACAAAAATATGAATACACACTGTCCTAATTGAAGCACATTTTTACATTCTGAAACTACCTATCAAGATAACAGGAGAACAACACTTTAAACAGTACCATTTGAAAGTATTCAGGCAGGCCCTTTCACTACATGCTTTGGTGAATTCATCCATAAAAGCGGTAGGTATAGTGTGTATGGGTTTGGCAAAGTCAGCAGATAGAGGATTTGTATTTGTTGATTAGCGGTGGGGGGGGGGGAGGGTTCCAAATGAGTTTTGGCCCCCCCCCCCAAAAAAAGCCTATTGCACTATGCATTAATTTAAGGACAACAATAACATTTGGACACGTTTTAGGGGGTGTTTAGGGTAAGCACTGCAATGCAGCTGACAAAATACATTGTTAAAGAGGAAGTAAACTCTCCCACTCTGATGCTGCTTTTCATTTAGTCCATTATAATAAGTAATTATCAAACTATAGCCACTGTAATCCAGCCCAAATTGCATATTACTTACTGTTTAAAGAAACTTTAAAAAACTTGTTTCCAGGGGTTAGGCAGTGCCATCTTAAGTATTCTGAGTCCACAGTAGAGTGTATTTCCGCCCTTACATTGAGCACTTCCTGTACTGTTAACCAAGCCTCCTTCTCAATCTAACGTTTCTATGGCAACCCTGTTTCACTGCTCATAGCTGATTTGTTTTATTTCATAGTATTTACTTGTGCCTATTATCTAGTGTTTGCCTGTGTCAGTCTTATCAGCTTCAGCTGATAAGGCTGCAATAATCCTGTCCGATGCCCAAGTTTACAATGCATGTGATGTCACATGGTCACATGGGGTGTAGTAGGAAGCTCTGAGTGATTATGCAGTCTCGTGGGATTTCAGAGTTGTGCCGTAGGAAGATCTGATAATAGACAGACAAGTACACAGAGTGTGTCGTAAATCAGGGGAGATCTGGGCATGCTCAGTGAAGTCATTCTAAAGAACAAAGAGGATTACAATACTAAGCAAGTAAGGAGATATCTACCAGCAGTGTTCATTAGGGTTTTTAATGCTGATGTACATGGGACAAAGTTGTCGGGGAGAGTTTACAACCACTTTAAGTGACTAGGCTAGGTGTGTATGGGCCCAGGATAGCATGCTGGGGAGGTTATTGAAGGCAAATATGCATGAAGGACAAAAAAGGAACTTTAAAAGCTTCCAGTATGCATGAGGACAAAGAGGACATTCACAGCATATTACAATCATAGTAATTAGGGAATGATGAAATAAATACAATATATTAGCAAACATTAAATACATAGAATGTGATGTTAAAGGAAAAAACTTACCCTAATAGAGTCCTTCTGCAGGACCTGAATGATGGCAGAACAGGTCTCTGGAATAATGATCCCCAGAGCCTGGGGGGAGATTCCAGTCGTAAACTTGATATCCTGGAGACTTCTCCCCGTCACCAAGTACTGCAAGGTGGCGACTAGCCTTTGTTCGGGAGTGATGGCTTGCTGCATGCAGGTGTCCTGCTTCGTAATATAAGGGGACAGAAAAGCCAACAGATGGTGAAAAACGGGGTCCGTCATCCGAAGATAATTCCTGAAATCATCAGGCTTATTCTCCAGGATCTCCCGCAACAAAGGCATGTGAGAGAATTGGTCACACTGGAGCAACCAGTTCTTCATCCATGAACTCCTCCTCGCCCGTTCATGGACTGGACTTGGGTCAAAGCAAGAAATCCAACACCAAGCCCCTGCACAGCATGAACTCTATGACGAGTACGTACCCGCAACATGGCTAGAAAACGGTCAGCTGGTCGGAACGAACTAACAGAACACACTGAAAATCAGAAAGGCCTGAGAAGAGTGAGCTGAAAATCAGAAACGAGCGGACAAGAATGCACTGAAAAACAGATTCAAACTATTAAATAGAACACACTGAAAGACAGGAACGAACTGACAACACGCACTGAAGAACAGATACAAACCCACAAGCACAAACTGAAGAGCAGTAACGAACTGAAAAGCACAAGGCTGAAAAGCGCGAATCATCTCTCACCAAAATTATACTAACAGGAGATAAACACATGATTAGCAGAAGGAGCCCAAAGGGTGGCGCACTGGCTATTGAGCTTCCTTTTTATTTTTTTAACAATCAAAGGTGCTTTATTGTCGTATAAAAGGGGTAGATACAGTATACCAGTTGACACAGTACATAACACTACATGCAACATGAACATAATTCCATACAGAGATTACATGTTACAGACAATCGACATGCCACAGCGTACCTTATGCCATTTTTGTAAGGCGGATAAATCTTCCAATTTCCATTTCCCCATCCCGCCTACCAGCGTTCAAATAGATACAGTACCAGGAGCATTAGGAGGATATCCACGGAGCCCACACCTTCTCATATTTCCATGGATAGCCCCTATTCATATATGTGATTTTAAACATGGGTAAAACGGCCTCGATCTGTGCTTCCCAGGCGGAAAGGGATGGGGGGGAAATGCTAATCCATTTTAGGAGGATCTCTTTTTTCGCATAGAATAAGAGATATGAAATGAGAAGTTTTAGATGATGAGAGCATTGTTCATTATCATGAACCTCCCGTAGGGCAAGCTCCGGTAAGACTTGAATGGATAATTGTAGCCTCATATTAATGACATTAAAAACCGCTGACCGATAGGTTGCTATGATGGGGTACTCCCAAAACATGCATTTTGCATTTAGGGCATATAGGGTCTCTATCTGGGAATATGCAATGAAGTTTTTGGGGAGTATAATAGATCCTGTGGAGGAACTTGACCTGGATTAGTTTAGTTTATGACCAACTTAGGGCCCTATTCAAGACATTCTTCCCATCCCTCCTTGTCTAATGCTGGTATATCCCTATGCCACATTTCCCACAATCTCTCCATCTTGGGGGTATCTTTGCCTAGGAGGGCTATGTATAGTGTGGAGAGGGGTTTGGAAAGATCCTCAGGGGTTAGAAGTTCCCCAATGGGTTCAGCGTGTAGGAGAGGTTTTTGAAGGAATTGGGCCTTAGCTGCGTGCCTAAGTTGCAGGTATCGTAATCGCATCCACTGAGGTAGTTGGAATTTAGTCATCATGTCTCACCCAGGGGCATCATCTGATTTAAGGTTTTGATATCAAAGTGGATGTGCTGGGGACCGTTGTCCAGGTTGTAAATAACGTCTTCTAGCAGCCACCCACACCCTCCATGTCGCACGTGAAGGCTCGGGGATCCCAGTATACGCCCCGGGCCTCTATAGGGAACATTTCTAAGGTCAGCCAGTGATCCTAGTAAATTCACCTCTAGGCACACTGCGGCATTGGATCTGGAACCCCGGAACCACCATCGCGGCCCAAAAATATAATTGAAAGTTTGGGAGGGCCAGGCCCCCAAACTGAGTAGGCAGCCAAAGAGTGGAGCGTGCCATTCTGAGGATTGTGCCACTTCAGATAAAGGAGCCCACAAAGCAATCAATATCCCTAAAGAATGAGACGGGGACCCACACAGGACAGTTTCTAAACAGGTAGTTGAACTTAGGTAACATCATCATCTTAAGGAGATTAATATGGCCCTGGAGGTTAAGCGGCAGGTTCATCCAAGCCGAGCATTTTGTGCGTAGGGTAGTCATGACAGGTGTCGGGTTCTTTTCTACATAATCAGAGGGATTTTTGGTAATTAAGACCCCAAGGTATCTGAACTCCTCCACCCACCTCAGTGGGGACGAGGGAGCCCCAGAAGTGGCACCATCATCGATGGGGAACAGTACCGATTTAGTCCAGTTAATTTTGATACTCGAGAAACCCCCAAAGTCATCAAAGATACGTAAGGCCACTAAAAGTGAGGGACAGGCGTCATTTAAATATAGTAGTGCATCGTCAGCATACAGGGACAGCCGCTCTTCCAACTTTCCCACCCGCAGGCCCAGGATATCCGGTGCACTCCTGATCGCAATTGCCAGGGGCTCCAGAGCCAGGGCAAACAGGCTGGAGGAGAGCGGGCATCCCTGTCTCAAAGATCTTGGCATCTACATTCAACAAGGACATAGGCCTGTATGATGCATAATCAAGCGGATCCTTACCCGGCTTGGGAACCAATACCACTATCGCCTCGTTCATCGAGTCAGGTAGGGCCTCCAAAGTTGCAAAGTCTGTGAGTAGTGAGGTCAATTTAGGGGCTAGGAGCTCGGAAAAATTGGAGTAAAACTCGGACGGCAATCCATCTGCCCCAGGGGCCTCCCCCCCGGAGATGTCCCATGGCAACCTGAATCTCCTCAAGGGTAATATCTGCCTCCAGACCCTCTCTAGCGTTGTCTGACAGTACAGGGATAACTAATGGATCCAGGAAGGAGGAGAGGGCAGCTTCAGGAAAGTTGGCTCGGGAGATATATACCTCTTCAAAATATTCTCGAAATCGACTGTTGATACCGTCTGGAGTATTGATCAGCTAGCCATAGTCATCTCTAATAGAGCCTATGGGAGTAGATGGCACATTACCCTTGGCCAACCAGGCCAGGAGTTTCCATTTTTCCCACCATGTTCAAAGACTCATTGGGCCGAGTATAGTAGGGCCTTGTCAGTCTGGGCCACCCGTTGCCATGTCTTATACCGCTCATCTACTGGTGCAGAGACAAACTAAGCCTCTAGTTCAGTGGCCTTCGTCTCAAGCTTCTCCAAGGAACGGGTAGACTCTCGCTTAAGGCGAGAGATATTAGTTATGAATTCCCCTCTGGCCAAGGCCTTAAAGGTGTCCCAAAGGACAGACGGGGTAGCAGTGTCAGAGTTGTCGGTCCAATA
This sequence comes from Aquarana catesbeiana, assembly GCF_042186555.1. Classification (NCBI taxonomy): domain Eukaryota; kingdom Metazoa; phylum Chordata; class Amphibia; order Anura; family Ranidae; genus Aquarana; species Aquarana catesbeiana. Next base: position 238,892,712 of record NC_133336.1, read on the forward strand.
GTTACAGATAGAGGCAGTAAGGGGCTCCTGCAACCTCTCATCATTTGCCCAGAATCTGGACAGCCGCCATAGACGGGTTCCGGGGGGGTGGTAAGAGCTAGTGATAAACATAAGGGGGCATGGTCGGATATACCCCTGGGAAGCACAGTCAGGTCTCCAACATACTGTAGGGCAAAGCTAGAGGCATACACCAAATCAATCCTGGACAATGTTTTGTGTGAGGAGGAGTGGCATGTATATTCTCTCAGCGTCGGGTACATGTGTCTCCACACGTCAGTAAGGTCATAAGTGTCAGCCCACTGCCTGAGGTCTGGAGAACCATGAGCCGATGAGTTCAGCCTGTCCAGCTCCATAGAGGGGACCATGTTGAAGTCACCCAGAAGAAAGACTAGTGTCCTATCAAACTGAACCACAATTTGCATAATCTCGTGAAGGATTTGGGCTGAGGCTGGCGGAGGGATATAGATCCCAACTAACACCACATTTTTGTCATGTACATTAGCATGAAGTACAATAAATCTCCCCACTTTATCAGTTTTGACCTCAAGGAGCTGAAATGGTAGAGTTTTCTGAACTAGGATACTGACCCCACGAGCATATGTAGAAAAAGTGGAATGGTAATTTAGGCCCACCCATGCTTTTTTTAAGGCAGACGGTTTTGTTACCCTGCAAATGTGTCTCCTGAAGGATACAGATCTGTGGGTTGTATTTCTGTAGAAAACGGAATACCAGGGATCGCTTCACCGCTGAATTGAGACCCCGGACGTTCCAGGAGATTATTGTAAACTCAGCCATTGGGGATCCGGGCCGGGTTTGGTGTGAGGGGGACTTGCTCATGGGGGCAGCTACCCAACCCCGACCGCGAGCGGTCCACCACCACCTGCAGTACAGCGTCAAAAGTAAATGAATATAGACAAAGCAAAGCACCTATGAAAAAAACAGTTAACAAACATAACATTAACCCCTTACTCCCCCCACCCCACATCCCCCACCCCAACCAAAGAATGCCTATATCCCAAAACATGAACCACCCAATGTTAGGGAGCGTGAACCAGTGGGTGCAGTCTCTTAGTGGATTTAGTCTGACCACATTTAGTGGTGAGAGGCTCCACTGCCAAAAGGAGAAATAACAAGAAAAAACAAAATTGTTTAGGGCTTTTCCCAAAAATGTACCAACTGGGGGGATAAAAATCGAGGGAAAAAGTCTATTGCTACACATTGGCACTAGTAAGTGTAAAAACATATACCAGCAAGGTGAAGAAGTCGACAGGTGCAGAGGCCCCAGAGCAGTAGGGAGGCACCTAGCAAAACCTTCCCCAGCATGTCACAGTGCACAGCAAGCAGTGAATAAGTCAGGTGGTAGTTATCATCCAAGGTGCTAGAATGTATTCCTGCAATACCATGAACCGCCACTAGAGTCCGCCAGTGGACTATCAGTAGGACCAGATGAATTGCAGAGCATCGAACAGTTCACGCTGCAGTTACTGTGGTTAGGCAGCCGTGTGCAAACATAGCAGGGACACCACCTTGGCACCTCCCAATGAGGCAATGAAGTAGTTACTGGCAGCAATAGTTAGGGTACAGTTAATTCCTGAGTGAACGGTAAGTAGGTTTGCAGTCAGATATCACCCGGTCTTACCAGGGGACAGTGCTTAAACGTTGCAAAAATACAGTCAAACTATGGCACAACAGGTGCGAGCAAGAACTCACTTGTAAGGTGATGTAGCTATCCCGCTGCTTGCAAAAGAAAGTAAACCGCCAGGTACAGGACACCATGACTCAGCGATGCGGGGGGAGCGATTCCAGCCATGCAGATGCATCACGGGGAGAGGTGAAAAATCTGGTGGTCTCACCATCCTGGACCTGCAGACGTGCAGGGAGCAGGATGCTATAACGGATGCCTTTGGTACGCATGGCTGCTTTAACATGATCAAAGGAGCATCTTAGCTTTTGGGTTTCAACTGAGTAATCAGGAAAGATGAGGAGTTTGTTATTCTGATACAGCAATTCACCCTTCACTCTGGCTGCCCTGAGCACCTCGTCTCTGTCCCTGAAGTTCAGGAATTTAAGGATGAATGTGCGAGGTGGGGCACCTGGGGGTCCTGGTTTGGGTGGGATGCGGTGGGCCCTCTGCACAGCATAGAAGGTTGAGAACTGGGCTGCAGGCAGGAGGGTGCGGAGCAATTCCTCTACAAATTCGGTCGGACGCTGATCTTCGACCCCCTCCGCCAAACCAACAATGCGGAGGTTTTTCCTCCTATTCCTATTTTCAGCATCCTCAGATTTATATTTGAGTGCCCTGATTTTGGTATGCAGGGCACGGAGGTCAGCTCCATGGTTCTCCACAGTATCCTCCACATGGCCCAGGCGCTGCTCAGCAGTAGATAGCCTGGTTCTTATCTTGACCATGTCCTGCCTAATGAGACCGACATCCAGTTGTACAGCGTCAACCTTAGTGGTCAGGGCGGTGATGGATGTCTGACAGTTCGCTATTGCTGCCAGGACATCAGCTAAGCCAGGCTGGGGTGAGGGGAGCTGCCCTGCCTGCTCTGTCTGTGATGCCATCCTGCTGAAGGAGCGTGTCTGTGTCTCCATGCGGTCAGCACAGGCCGGCGCTGATTCCTCTGGCACAGGAGGAAATTTAAGCCTCTTACCCCTACCTTGTGGTGTCCGGGTCGAGCGGCGGTGCATATATGTGATTTTTTTAGCCGCAATTCAGGTCCATTCGCAGCCGGGGGAGAAAGAAAGCCCAGGATCTCAGCGGAGCTCTCGATCTAGACGTCCACCCACAGCGCCATCTTGGCCACGCTCCGAACTTCTTTTATAGTGCTGTCGTATGTGTTGTACGTCACCGTGTTCTTGACGTTCAGAATTTCCGACAACATTTGTGTGACCGTGTGTATGCAAGACAAGTTTGAGCCAACATCCTTCGGAAAAAAATCCACGGTTTTGTTGTCGGAATGTCCGATCATGTGAACAGGGCATTAGTGTATAAGAAATTACAGTTCAGGGTGGAAGAAGTCTGTTTCCATGGACATATCCAGTCTTCACAAGGCTTAAAAGCTGACACAGATAAGATTAAAGCCATTGTGGACATGCCACAGTCTGCTGATGCCAAAGCGGTACAGAGATTTATTGGCTTTGTTACATACCTAGCGAAATTCCTGCCACAGTTATCTGAGGTGCGTGAGCCATTAAGGTGACTTCTGGACAAAGATGCAGTTTGGCACTGGCTTCCCAAGCATGGCCGGGCAGTAGAGGATATAAAACGCTTGGTCACCTCTGCCCCAATGTTGAAATACTATGATGTCGCAAAGCCTGTTATGATACAAAGTGACTCAAGTAAAAATGGTCCTGGTTGTTGCCTTTTGCAGAAAGGTCAGCCAGTTGCATATGTGTCCAGAGCTCTTTCATCAGCTGAGCAAAATTATGCTCAAATTGAGAAGGAATGTTTAAGCATTGTTTTTGCTTGCCAGCATTTCCATCATTATCTTTATGGATGGGATTCAATTAGAGCTGAAACATCTGATCACAAACCTCTGATAGCCATATTCAAAAATCCCCTTTTATGTGCTCCCAAGAGTTTGCAGAGCATGGTGCTTACATTGCAGCATTACAACCTCAATGTTGTCTACAAGCCAGGATGTGAAATATATATCAGCAATACCCTGAGCAGAGCTAAGTCAGATAATGTGGCCCCTGGAGGTGAGCATGAGCATCGTACAGTTTGTCTGCTGCAACAGGAATAAAATTTCTTTGCTGATATCAATCAAGCAGACTAACTTAATGCCACAGATCAGTGACTACATCAACTCATACAGACCGTGATGCAACTTTACAAGCTTTGAAGTCTATTGTTTTGAGTGGGTGGCCAGATGAAAAAGAGGCAGTACCTGGAATTGTAAGGGAATACTGGTCCTTTAGAGATGAGATCAGCATACAAAATGGTATCTTGTACAAAGGTCCAAGGGTCATCATGTCGAAGTCACTGAGAGCAGAGATGTTATTAAGCATACACTCAAGCCATATTGGTGGTGAAGTATGCTAAAGACAAGCTTGTGATACTCTTTACTGGCCCAACATGCATGGTGAAATCAAAGACTTTCTCAGTAATTGTTCTACCTGCAAAGAATATGCCCATTTACAACAAAAAGAAACCATGATGTCACATGAGATACCTACACGTTAGTGGCAGATTATCAGTATGGACTTTTTCAACTACACAGGCAAGGAATTCCTGCTATTAGTCGATTATTATTCAGACTTCTGGGAAATAGACCTTCTTCCCGACTTATCCATTGAAGCTACAATTAAGAGGTGCACGTCAAGGCCAACCAGATACAGTGATCTCTGACAATAGCCCTGAGTTTTCAAGCTTACAATTCAGAAAATTTGCCACTAAATGGGAGTTTGAGCACGTTACTTCCTCACCACGTCATCCACAGGCTAATGGCAAAGCTGAATCAGCTATAAAGATTGTTAAAAATTTATGAAAGAAAGCACAAAGTGATAGTAAAGAAAGCCACTTTACATTAAAGAAACACTCCGACTGAAGGCTTGGATAGTATTCAAGCACAAAGACTGGTGTCAAGGAGATTAAAGACCTCCTTATCAGTAGCAAAAAGGCTGCTTGAACCCTCTGTCCAGGGCCGGTACAAGGGGGGGGCGGAAGGAATGGGTGCCCTGGACGGAACAAATTACCATGCAAAGGGGGGCGCAGTGCTGGCAGTGTGCTGCTAAAAATGTTTTGGGCTTACTGTGGTTACTGCCAACCGGCCGCACTACAATCCCGCACAGCTGCGTGAAAGGATGTGCCGAGTGCGCTCCTGCACCCGGCACAAGAATAGGACCTGTCCGACCCGGTCTTCCGTTCCCTGTCTGGCAGATCCGTGGAGTGATCCCTGCCCGACAGGCACTTCCGAGTCCCGGCCTGACGTCACTGGGAGGCAGGAAGAGAGAGAGAGGACCGTAGAGACCTGCCGGGCACCGCAGTGAGTGCGACCCAGAGGAGGAACCAACCACAGCAACCAGGCAGCCAGTGCATCAATAGTAAGCAGATGAACATCATGTACAGATGAACCGGCTAACTCGGGGGCGGGAGGGGAGAGGTGATATTATCCACATGCCGACCAGGCCATAGCCGAAAGACGGCTACAGCGCGGTCGGCTTATCCTGGGAGGGCGTCCATGGACGTCCTCCCAGAATACTGCTCTCACGCTCCCCCTGGGGCGCGCACCCGAGAACATCTATGACCTCCGGGTCCAGAGGACCCAGCGCATCATGGATCACGGTAAACGGCCCCTGATCGCGGCCGTTTACCATGTGATCGCTCCGTGAAATGACAGAGCGATTACATGTAAACAAACTGGCGTCATGTCATGACGCTGGTTCCTCCCTCCCCTCTGTGTACCAGTCGATACACTGTGAGAGGAGAGGGGGAGGGATCGGACGGCTGCAGCACTGTGGGCTGCATGTGTAGTGCCCACAGCGCTGCTCAGTGACAAATACAAATACATCCAGCCATCCATCCATCTATGCTGAGCCATTCCTCCATGCTCTAATGCCTTGCACTACCCTGCAATACCCCGCAATACTTTGCAATACCCTGTAATACCCCGCAATACCCTGCAATACTCTGCAATACCCCACAATACTCTGCAATACCCCACAACACTCTGCAATACTCTGCAATACCCCGCAATACTCTGCAATACCCCGCAATACTCCGCAATACCCCGCAATACTCTGCAATACCCCGCAATACCCAGCAATACCCAGCAATACTCTGCAATACCCCGCAATACTCTGCAATACCCCGCAATACTCTGCACTACCCCACAACACCCCGCAATACTCTGCAATACCAAGCAATACTCTGCAATACCCCACAATACTCTGCACTACTCCGCAACACCCCGCAATACCCAGCCATACTCTGCAATACCCCGCAATACTCTGCAATACCCTGCAATACTCTGCAATACCCCACAACACTCCGCAATACCCCGCAATACTCTGCAATACCCCACAATACTCTGCACTACTCCGCAACACCCCGCAATACTCTGCAATACCCAGCAATACTCCGCAATACCCCGCAATACTCTGCAATACCCCACAATACTCTGCAATACCCCACAACTCTGCACTACTCTGCACTACTCCGCAATACCCCGCAATACTCTGCAATACCCTGCAATACTCTGCAATACCCCACAATATTCTGCACTACTCCGCAATACCCTGTAATACTCTGCAATACCCTGCAATATCCCACAATACTCTGCACTACTCTGCAATACCCCGCAATACTCTGCAATACTCTGCAATATCCTGCAATACTCTGCAATATCCCACAATACTCTGCACTACTCTGCAATACCCCGCAATACCCCGCAATACTCTGCAATACTCTGCAATACCCCACAATACTCTGCACTACTCCTCAATACCCCGCAATACCCTGCACTACTCTGCACTACTCTGCACTACTACGCAATACCCCGCAATACTCTGCAATACCCCTCAATACTCTGCAATACCCCACAATACCCCTCAATACTCTGCAATACCCCTCAATACCCCTCAATACTCTGAAATACCCTTCAATACCCCGCAATACCCCGCAATACCCCACAATACCCCTCAATACCCCACAATACCCTGCAATACTCTGCAATACCCCGCAATACTCTGCAATACCCAGCAATACTCTGCAATACCCCGCAATACTCTGCAATACCCCGCAATACTCTGCACTACCCCACAACACCCCGCAATACTCTGCAATACCCAGCAATACTCTGCAATACCCCACAATACTCTGCACTACTCCGCAACACCCCGCAATACCCAGCCATACTCTGCAATACCCCGCAATACTCTGCAATACCCTGCAATACTCTGCAATACCCCACAACACCCCGCAATACCCCGCAATACTCTGCAATACCCCACAATACTCCGCACTACTCCGCAACACCCCGCAATACTCTGCAATACCCAGCAATACTCCGCAATACCCCGCAATACTCTGCAATACCCCGCAATACTCTGCAATACCCCACAATACTCTGCAATACCCCACAATACTCTGCAATACCCCACAACTCTGCACTACTCTGCACTACTCCGCAATACCCCGCAATACTCTGCAATACCCTGCAATACTCTGCAATACCCCACAATATTCTGCACTACTCCGCAATACCCTGTAATACTCTGCAATACCCTGCAATATCCCACAATACTCTGCACTACTCTGCAATACCCCGCAATACTCTGCAATACTCTGCAATATCCTGCAATACTCTGCAATATCCCACAATACTCTGCACTACTCTGCAATACCCCGCAATACCCCGCAATACTCTGCAATACTCTGCAATACCCCACAATACTCTGCACTACTCCGCAATACCCCGCAATACCCTGCACTACTCAGCACTACTCTGCACTACTACGCAATACCCTGCAATACTCTGCAATACCCCTCAATACTCTGCAATACCCCTCAATACCTCAATACCCCTCAATACTCTGCAATACCCCTCAATACTCTGAAATATCCTTCAATACCCCGCAATACTCTGCAATACCCCACAATACCCCTCAATACTCTGCAATACCCTGCAATACTCTGCAATACCCCACAATACTCTGCACTACTCCGCAATACCCCGCAATACTGTGCAATACCCCGCAATACTCTGCACTACTCCGCAATACCCCACAATACCCCACAATACTCTGCAATACCCTGCACTACTCTGCACTACTCCGCAATACCCCGTAATACTCTGCAATACCCTGCAATATCCCACAATACTCTGCAATACTCTGCAATACCCTGCAATACTCTGCAATACCCCACAATACTCTGCACTACTCCGCAATACCCCACAATACCCCGCAATACTCTGCAATACCCTGCACTACTCCGCACTACTCTGCACTACTACGCAATACCCCACAATACTCCGCAATACCCCTCAATACTCTGCAATACCCCACAATACCCCTCAATACTCTGCAATACCCCTCAATACCCCTCAATACTCTGCAATACCCCGCAATACTCTGCAATACCCCACAATACTCTGCAATACTCTGCAATACCCCGCAATACTCTGCAATACCCCACAATACTCTGCAATACTCTGCAATACTTCGCAATACTCTGCAATACCCCGCAATACTCTGCAATACTTCGCAATACTCTGCAATACCCCGCAATACTCTGCAATACCCCGCAATACTCTGCAATACTCTGCAATACTTCGCAATACTCTGCACTACTCCACAATACTCAGCCATACCCAGTCATACTCTGTAATACCCAGTCATACTTGGCAATACCCTGCAATACCCAGCCATGCTCAGCTGTACCCAGCCATGCTTAGCCATACTCAGCTGTACTCGGCCTCTGTATGTGGCCAGGCTGTGGAAGTCTCACACATGTGGTATCGCCGTACTCAGGAGGAGTAGGAGAATCTATTTTGGGGTGTCATTTTTGGTATGTACATGCTATGTGTTAGAAATATTGTATAAATGGACAACTTTGTGTTAAAAAAAAATGTGTTTTAACCACTTCCCGCCCGCCGTCATATGACATCCTTGACTTTGTGTGGGGATATCTGAATGAAGCCTGCAGCTACAGGCATCATTCAGATATCAGCTTTTTCAGCCGGCGATTCCCTACACCATAAGAATGATCATAGCGGCTGTTCCACTGCTTGATCGTTCTTATGGGAGGTGAGAGGGGATGTCCCCTCTTCCCACCGCCCTCTGGTGTTTCTACCGACTCACCGCTATGATCGAAGCCAGGATCGTTTTTTGGGTTTTTTTTTATTTCAGGCTTCCCAGCCTAGAGGTGAGATGTGGGGTCTTATTGACCCCATATCTCACTGTAAAGAGGACCTGTCATGCCATATTCCTATTACAAGGGATGTTTACATTCCTTGTAATAGGAATAAAAGTGATCAAAAAATTTTTTTTTTTTGGAAAAAAGTGTAAAACTAAAATAAATAAAGTAAAATGAACAATAAAAAGAAAAAACATTTTTTTAAAGCGCCCTTGTCCGTGTGCTCGCATGCAGAAGCGAATGCATACGTAAGTCCCGCCCACATATGAAAACGGTGTTCAAACCACACATGTGAGATATCGCCGCGAACGTTAGAGCGAGAGCAATAATTTTAACCCTAGACTTCCTCTGTAACTCAAAACATGTAACCAGTAAAAAATTTTAAAGTGTCCCCTATGGGGATTTTTAAGTAGCGAAGTTTGGTGCCATTCCACGAGCGTGTGCAATTTTGAAGGGTGACATGTTAGGTATCTATTTACTCTGCGTAACTTCATCTTTCACATTATGCAAAAACATTGGGCAAACTTTACTGTTTTTTTTTTTTTTTAAAGCACAAAACTGTTTTTTTTTTCCAAAAAAAGCGTTCAAAAAATTTCTGTACAAATACCGCGCGAGATAAAAGGTTGCAACAACTGCCATTGTATTCTCTAGGGTCTTTGCTAAAAAAAAAATATAATGTTTTGGGGTTCTATGTAATTTTCTAGCAAATAAATGATGATTTTTACATGTAGGAGAGAAATGTCAGAATTGGCCTGGGTGCTCCAGAACGCCTGAAGGTGCTCCCCTGCATGTTGGGCCTCAAAATGTGGCCACGCTGTGTAGAAGTCTCACACATGTGGTATCGCCGTACTCAGGAGTAATAGCAGAATGTGTTTTGGGTTGTAATTTGAGGTATGCATATGCTGTGTGTGAAAAATAACCTGCTAATATGACAATTTTGTGAAAAAAAAAATCTTGATTTTGCAAAGAATTGTGGGAAAAAATGACAACTTAGAAAAACTCGCCATGCCTCTTACTAAATACCTTGGAATGTCTACTTTCCAAAAAGGGGTAATTTGGGGGGTATTTGTACTTTTCTGGCATGTTAGGGTCTCAAGAATTTAGATAGGCCGTCAGTACTTCAGGTGTGATCAATTTTCAGATATTGGCACCATAGCTTTTGGACTCTATAACTTTCACAAAGACCAAATAATATACACCAATTTGTACTTATATTTACCAAAGATATATAGCAGTATGAATTGTGGCCAAAATTTACGAAGAAAGATTACTAATTTGCTAAATTTTATAACAGAAACAAAGAAAATTTCATTTTTTTAACCTAATTTTTTTTTTTTTTTTTTATAGCGCAAAAAATAAAAAACCCAACAGTGATTAAATACCACCAAAAGAAAGCTCTATTTGTGTGAAAAAAAAGGACAAAAATTTCATATGGGTACAGTGTTGCATGACTGAGTAATTGTCATTCAAAATGTGAGAGCACCGAAAGCTGAAAATTGGTCTGGGGTTAACTGACACTTGTCACTAATGCATTAGTGACCAGTGGCAACACATTAACCCCCTTCATGCTGCATATTACTGATACAATTGGTAATTAACCACTTTGGATGGGCTTGGGCTTTTTCAAAACCCCAAGTGCCTGATCCCACCAGGAAGCTGACAATGCGCAGCGCTAATCACAGGCAGTGAGATATTTCCCGATCCGCAGCTGCACAGATCGGGAAATGTCTCACTGCCTGTGATTACGCTGTGCAGTGTTGGCTTCCTGGTGGGATCAGGTACATGAGGTCGCAGAAATATACTGCGATGGGGCTGCAGCTACAGTAACCGCCGTGTACCCGTTTTAGGAGCCTGCCCTCACCCAACTCTCCTGTGATTGTACACAGCGAGAATCTGTCAGCAGGTCTTAGCCAATGATTCATGGCCAGGACCTGCTGATCAACTGTGTCCAATCACAGCCCGCAGAGGGCTCTATACAGAGGGAATGATTGCTTTGTTTCTTCTCTCTACAAAGCATGGAAAATAAACAAATGAATCTGTGTTAAAAATCAGCACACTATACACACATTATACATAGTTAGGCACACAATTAACCCCTTTGATTGCCCCTGATACCCACTTCCCAGTGTCATTAGTAGAGTGACAGTGTATATTATTAGCACTGATCACTGTATTAGTGTCACTGGTAGGGATGAGCCCGACTCGAACATCGGCTGTTCGCAAGTTCACCGAACAGCGAACAATTTGGGGTGTTCGCGGCAAATTCGAATGCCGTGGAACACCCTTTAAAAGTCTATAGGAGAAATCAAAAGTGCTCATTTTAAAGGCTTATGTTCATGGTATTGTCATAAAAAGTGTTTGGGGACCTGGGTCCTGCCCCAGGGGACATGGATCAATGCAAAAAAAGTTTTAAAAAAGGCCGTTTTTTCGGGAGCAGTGATTTTAATAATGTTTAAAGTGAAGCAATAAAAGTGTAATATCCCTTTAAATTTTGTACCTGGGGGGTGTCTATAGCATGCCTGTAAAGGGGCGCATGTTTCCCGTGTTTAGAACAGTCTGACAGCAAAATGACATTTCAAAGGAAAAAAAGTAATTTAAACTACTCGCGGCTATTAATGAATTGCCGATCCAACAATACACGTAAAAGTTCATTGATAAAAACAGCATGGGATTTCCCCACAGGGGAACCCCAAACCAAAATTTAAAAAAAAAAATGATGTGGGGGGTCCCCCTAAATTCCATAACACACCCTTCAGGTCTGGTATGGATTTTAAGGGGAACCCCGCACCAAAATTTTTTAAAAAAATGGCGTGGGGTCCCCCCAAAAATTCATACCAGACCCTTATCTGAGCACGCAACCTGGCAGGCCGCAGGAAAAGAGGGGGGACGAGAGAGCGCCACCCCTCCTGAACCATACCAGGCCACATGCCCTCAACTTTGGGTGGGTGCTTTGGGGTAGCCCCCCAAAACACCTTGTCCCCATGTTGATGAGGACAAGGGCCTCATCCCCACAACCCTGGCCAGTGGTTGTGGGGGTCTGCAGGCGGGGGGCTTATCGGAATCTAGAAGCCCCCTTTAACAAGGGGACCTCCAGATCCCAGCCCTCCCTCGTGTGTGAAATGGTAAGGGAGTACAAAAGTACCCCTACCATTTCACTAAAAAACTGTCAAAAATGTTAAAAATGACAAGAGACAGTTTTTAACAATTCCTTTATTTAAATGCTTCTTCTTTCTTCTATCTTCTATCTTCCTTCGGTTTCTTCCTCCATCTTCTTCTTCTTCTGGTTCTTCTGGTTCTTCTTCCGGTGTTCTTGTCCGGCATCTCCTCCGCGGCGTCTTCTTCCCTTCTTCTCCTCGGGCCGCTCCGCATCCATGATGGCATGGAGGGAGGCTCCCGCTCTTCTCTTCATCTTCTTCTCTTCATCTTCTTCTTTCGGGCCGCTCCGCATCCATGATGGTATGGAGGGAGGCTCCCGCTGTGTGACGCTTCTCCTCTTCTGACAGTTCTTAATAACGGGGGGGCCACCCGGTGACCCCGTCCCCCTCTGATGCACGGTAACTTGACGGGACTTCCCTGTGGCATTCCCCGTGACGCCACAGGGAAGTCCCGTCAACTCACCGTGCGTCAGAGGGGGGCAGGGTCACCGGGTGGCCCCCTCCGTTATTTAAGAACCGTCAGAAGAGGAGAAGTGTCACACAACGGGAGCCTCCCTCCATGCCATCATGGATGCGGAGCGGCCCGAGGAGAAGAAGGGAAGAAGACCCCGACGCCGCGGTGGAGATGCCGGACGAGAACACCGGAGGAAGAACCAGAAGAACCAGAAGAAGAAGAAGAAGAAGATGGAGGAAGAAATTGAAGGAAGATAGAAGAAAGAAGAAAGAAGAAGCATTTAAATAAAGGAATTGTCAAAAACTGTCTTTTGTCATTTTTAAAATTTTTGACAGTTTTTTAGTGAAATGGTAGGGGTACTTTTGTACCCCCTTACCATTTCACACAGGGGGGAGGGCCGGGATCTGGGGGTCCCCTTGTTAAAGGGGGCTTCTAGATTCCGATAAGCCCCCCGCCCGCAGACCCCCACAACCACCGGCCTCATGTTGATGAGGACAAGGTGTTTTGGGGGGCTACCCCAAAGCACCCTCCCAATGTTGAGGGCATGTGGTCTGGTACAGTTCAGGAAGGGGGGGCGCTCTCTCGTCCCCCCCCTTTTCCTGCGGCCTGCCAGGTTGCGTGCTCGGATAAGGGTCTGGTATGGATTTTTAGGGGGACCCCACGCCATTTTTTTAAATTTTGGCCGGGGTTCCCCTTAATATCCATACCAGACCTGAAGGGCCTAGTATGGAATTTAGGGAGACCCCCCACGTCATTTTTTTTTAAATTGAATATGAATTTTTTGGGGCGACCCCACGCCCTTTTTTTTTTAAATTTTGGCGCGGGGTTCCCCTTAAAATCCATACCAGACCTGAAGGGTGTGTTATGGAATTTAGGGGGACCCCCACATCATTTTTTTTTACATTTTGGTTCGGGGTTCCCCAGTGGGGAATTCCCATGCCGTTTTTATCAATGAACTTCTAGGTGTATTGTCGGACAGGCAATTCATTAATAGCCGCGAGTAGTTTTAAATGACTTTTTTTCCTTTGAAATGTCATTTTGCTGTCAGACTGTTCTAAACACGGGAAACATGCGCCCCTTTACAGGCATACTATAGACACCCCCCAGGTACAAAATTTAAAGGGATATTACACTTTTATTGTTTCACTTTAAGCATTATTAAAATCACTGCTCCCCCAAAAACTTTTTTTTGCATTGATCCATGTCCCCTGGGGCAGGACCCAGGTCCCCAAACACTTTTTATGACAATAGCTTGCATATAAGCCTTTAAAAATTAGCACTTTTGATTATTCATGTTTGTGTCCCATAGACTTTAACGGTGTTTGCGTGTTTGAACAAATTTTTTGCCTGTTCGCATGTTCTGGTGCGAACCAAACAGGGGGGTGTTCGGCCCATCCCTAGTCATTGATGATGTCAGTTATTCAGTTCCAACAAGGTGTCAGTGTCACTATTACAGTCCAGCTATAAGTCACTGATCGCCCACATTGCTAGTATATAAAAAAAAATGTTGGCGATTATTATTATGGAGATTGCCATTTATATTGAGAGTTGTCATTTTCTAAACTGGCACCGATGCTGGGGGATATAATTCCAGAAACTGGGTCTGATGCTGGTGGTCATTATTATTAGCTTGCCGACCGTATCACATGTACGGTGACTCTGCTGCACTGGATCATGTACCAGGTACATAATCCAGCACTACCAGGTAAGGGGCACACGCGTGCACCACCGGTGACCCGGCTGTGCTGTGTGGGTGCTGGCCAATGGATGACCACCGGCACCCACCGATCGTTAGAAAGACACACAGGACAGACCTGTGCCTATGTAACCAAGGCAGAGCTCTGTCCTGTCAGCGGGGAAGCTAAGCTGCGGTTTTTCAAAGCACTTTAAGTACCTCTAATAAAATACATATATTTAAAATGTGTGAGTGAACTCTGATTCTATCGAATTAAACTTCATTTAATTTGTATTAAGTAATATCTTCCTGTTTTGAAATGACACTGACTCTTTCTTTATGGGAGGGGGAGGCGCAGTTTGCCATCTTCACCCTGGGCACCGGATGACCTTGTCCCGGCACTGCCTCTGTCATAAAAGGTGCTACAGAAAAGTTAAGGATTAAGAGACAAGTGTCAAAGGCACGATATGACACATCGGCTAGAGATTTGCCAGAATTGAATATTGAAGAACGAATCCATACGAAACCATGACCTGGAGATCGAACAGGCCGTTGGAGAATAGGTACTTGTCTGCAAAAGGTTGCACCATGCTCCTATCTTGTGGACATTGAAGGAACTCTCTATCGCCGCAATCGAGTGGATTTGAGAGTGGCAGAGCAGCCTGAATCTCAGTATACTGTTGATAGATCAGACTCACCCAGTATCACAAGGACATACTCACCCATTGACAGTGAGGCATGTATAGAGGCAATGCCTCATACCAACGGCAATGACAGTTCTGGGAAGGCAAGTATACCCGACAGCTGTCAAGCGCAGAGCATGCCAGTACATGATGAGAGGAGCCAGTAACTTCAGAGAGGGCTAAAGGAATCCTTGCACAAGGGCCAGTCTTCACCCATAGTGGTAGATGTTCAAAACCACCTATGAGACTTAACCTATAGAATGTGTTATTGCTGTGTCTCTTGAATTTCACAATGTTCATTTATTAACACTAAAAGGGGAGATGTTATGGATGATATGTTTCTTTAAATGCAACTCTATGGTGCATCTCTGTTGTACTTCTTCCTGTGTGGTGTTTCCTGTTCCTGCTGAGTCATTCAATAAACATGGCTTCTGTACAGTAATGGCTTGTGCTGTCTCTTTACATATATCACATCAAACAATCCCCATCCAAGTTTATTACTCTCAATAAAATAAAATAAAATCCCAAAGACACTGACTATTCTTTGACTTTGAGTGACTGTGAAAATTAAGAGGGTGTGCTACATTTGAGGGCTTCTCAGGGATATTTCCCATGGTAACCTGCACGGCCGTTGCTCCCAGCATCTGGAGTTTCATCGAGCCAGAGTCTGGGAGGACTGGGGAGAGAGTGTCAGTCTGGGAGGACTGGGGAGAGAGTGTCAGTCTGGGAGGACTGGGGAGAGAGTGTCAGTCTGGGAGGACTGGGGAGAGAGTGTCAGTATGGGAGGTCTGTGGAGAAGTTAGCCTGGAGTAGGGTTGCCACCTGTCCGGGATTCACCCGGACAGTCCAGTTTTTACACGCTCTGCCCGGGTTTCTGACTGCCTGTCACCCGGACACCAGCCACCAGGGCACCCTCAAAAATTATTATAACACCCCCATAAAAGTTTAATCAGAATTTAGGATCCATAACATGTATTAGAATGTCACATATCTTTACATATATATAACTGTATTGATGGAAACAGCCCTAATTACAAGGGACTTGTTTCTCTTTGTGGAGGGACACAGAACCTCCTGGCCGCATTTCCCGATGCTCTGCTTCTAGTCCCGGCTACTGGAGCCCTCTCTGGACTGTTCACTGCTCACAGACTGAACTAGTGGAGAGAGCAGTAAGTGTGTGGGGGGCGGGCAGAGGGAGGAGCTGCAGGGAGTGTGAGGAGGGGACAGCAGGACAGAGAGGGGAGGAGAGAAGCTGGCTGCCCATTACCAGACTACATATGTGAGTATTCATCCCACAATATGTTGTGTGTATCTGAGTGCATGTATGTATCTCAGTGTATGTGTGTATATGTATATAATTGAGCATATGTACAATATATATCTGAGTGTGTATATATGTGTGTATGCATGTTTCTTAGTATATATATCTTAGTTTTTCTTTACAGTATGTGTGTATGCATGTATCTGAGTATATATATATATATATATATATATATATACATACACACACACACACACACACACACACACATATATACAGTATATACACATATACACACACACACACACACACACATGTGCTGTATGTAATTGAGCATATGTATATATCTCAGTATCTGTATGTATTTGAGTGTGTATGCATGTTATTAACTGAACATATTTCGATATCTGAGTATGTAATTTACTAATTTATACAATATATATAGAATAGTGTGTTAATTGTTTTTAGATTTATGTATATATAGGAAGGATTATTAAAAGTTAAGTTCAACTTTTGGAAAAAAAAAATTAAAATGCCCATTTTTTTTGCAGGTAAAAAATAGGCAAATATTTTTTTTTCTAAGAAATCTGTGAATAAATGGCCCAGCCTTGTGTACGCACATTGTCATGGGGGGGGTATTGGGAGGAGAGGGAGGGGGTGGATGCTGAACATGTTATGCCCTAAATATGGGTGTAACATGTAACTTGCTCAGAAGGGTAAACTTAGCCATTCATTTTAGTGGCCAAGGGGTAGTAAAACTAGTGTTAGGAGAAAAGGGCTGTGCTGGGAGAATGGAATTTGGTGGGGGAAGGATTTGTGCTAGGAGGAGGAATTTGGGCTTAGAGGAAGGATTGGATTTGGAGGATTTGTGCTGGGGAGGTGACATTTGTAGGGGAAGGGATTGTTCTAGGAGGGGGATTTTTGGGGGGAGGGGGGTTGTACTAGGAGGTAGAATGTGGGGGAGCTACAGCTGCTGATTAGCATTTTCTTGACAAGGTCGAGTGCTGCTGTCGGAATCCAATAGGGAGATTCCTCCATCTACATTACTTCATTTGCTTGGATCGAGTTATTTTTTTTTTTTTCGTTCAGCCCACTGGCTGAATGAAAAGTTACTGTGTATGGCCAGCTTAAGAAACTCCTGCACTTTTCATACTATTGTACATTACATACTTCTGACCAAAGTTATAATTTTCTCCACAGTTGCTGGTTGCTAATCAGTCCCTGACTATTTTAATGACAGTCTTCTTTAAGGTAGGCTCAAAGAGTTAGCTGTCTGTTTATATTCAGTGCACATAAAATCATATGTAATGGTAGCGTTTAATTTTTTTAAAATGATGGTGCTGATGGATATGCATATCTGTGAGATTATTTCTTGTGGCAAAGCAAACAAAGCCTATTTTATGAGTTCACAAAGGTTTGATTTATTAAACCATACTCCTTTAAGCCCATTCACTGTTCTCTGTAATTGGTCCAGCACCCGGTGTTCACTGTCATGCGCTGTGCATGCCATATTACTCTTAAGTTTGCGTGCCCAAAGGTGCCACAGGTCTTGTATAGTTCTAGCAACACCCCTGTATTATACCCAGGCTATCCACAATGACCACCAACCCCATAAGGTACACAATACTCCACTCCTGGGCTGATTTAACCTAACATTTAAACAGACAGTTTGCAAAGTATTCATTTAAATTTTTTAGAAGCATTGTCCATCTCACTACCCCCCTGTCCACTCCCACTCCAATGTCTTTAACAATCCTGTTGTCTATAGTGTATACTTAAAGAGGGGGTCCACCTAAAAAAAAAATATTAAAAGCCAGCAGCTACAAATGCTGCAGCTGCTGACTTTTAATAAATGGCCACTTACCTGTCCCAGGGTCCAGCGATGTCGGCAGCCGACGCCGATCACTCGCTCGACTCTCGGCAGCTGCCGCCGCCATCCTAGGTGAAGGAATCAGGAAGTGAAGCGTTGCGGCTTCACTTCCCAGTTCCCTACTGCGCATGCGCTAGTCGCGCTGCGCGTTGTAACTGGTCCCCGCTCTCTCCTGGGAGCTGTGTGTTTCCCAGGAGACAGCGCGGAGGGACAGGAAGAGGCATAAACTCCCGTGGGAGTCTATGCCGGAAGTGGGTGCAAATACCTGTCTTAGACAGGTATCTGCACCCCCCTCCCCCCTGAAAGGTGCCAAATGTGACACCGGAGGGGGGGAGGGTTCCGAAAAGCGGAAGTTCCATTTTTGTGTGAAACTCCGCTTTAAAAAAAAATGTCGTGCGCCAGTAAAGTGTTCGGGTTTGGCTTGAAGAAAAGGTGGCAACCCTAGCCTGGAGGGCTAGTGAAAGGAGCAGCTGCAGCCACGCCGGTTGGCATTGCCTGAAGAGATGGTGCTGTGATCAGTGACCACAGAGAGGAAGTGCTGGGAAAGTGTGAGCTGTGTCTCCCCTATCTTCAAGTATAGGGGCTGCAAGTCCCTGCTTGTAATAGGCCTTGAGTGAGTGCTGGAGGAAGAAGAGGATATAGTATATATGACCCTAGATAGGAAGAATTATCCCTGAAGTTGTTTAAAGTCAAGTGGACATCCCATAACTTCCAATCTTTATCCATGTTTATATCCCTCAATAAAATAAAAAAAACAAAGTCACTGACTGCTCTCTGACTCTGAGTGATTGGAAATTTTGTGTACCTAGCTGTGCAGGAGTGGGGGATGCCATTTTACTTGCTCCTTAGGGCGTGCGCTAAATGTATATAAACACTTAATCTTCCTGGCTGTATGATTATGTCAGATTTTTTAATCTCAAAGCGGTACATTGTTTTACATGGAAATTTGGTGTTTTATATTGTAGGCCTATAATTCTTAGTAATAACACACTGAAATCTGTCCAAACAAGAGTCTATTAGACATCCCGGTATGATAAAGTTTGAAACACGAAATCATAAATTATATTATAATAAATAACTATAAATAATATAATAATAATACATTTTATTTAATAATGTAATCAAATTGAAAACACTGACATTTTCCCAGTCGCAGTATTTTTGCTGTCATCACTTTCAGTGTCTGATGACGGAATTTCCCCACTGATCACTATCGCTCAATTCTGCAAGTGATTCCAATTTACTATCGCTGTTTTCTAGCTGTCTAAAACCGATTTTGACGTAAAGGGACGCTTTTTTGGATGCCGTGGACAATCTCAAGTTTCCAGGCAGAAAGAACAGTATATACAATATCTCACAAAAGTGAGTCCACCCCTCACATTTTTGTAAATATATATATATATATATATATATATATATATATATATATATATATATATTCATGGGACAACACTGAAGAAATGAC
Organism: Aquarana catesbeiana; assembly: GCF_042186555.1. Taxonomy (NCBI): domain Eukaryota; kingdom Metazoa; phylum Chordata; class Amphibia; order Anura; family Ranidae; genus Aquarana; species Aquarana catesbeiana. The sequence goes on from NC_133336.1 coordinate 238,912,138, forward strand.
ACTTGTCTACAATGTAAAGTAGTGAGTGTACAGCTTGTATAACAGTGTAAATTTGCTGTCCCCTCAAAATAACTCAACACACAGCCATTAATGTCTAAACCGCTGGCAACAAAAGTGAGTACACCTCTAAGTGAAAATGTCCAAATTGGGCTCAAAGTGTCAATATTTTGTGTGGCCACCATTATTTTCCAGCACTGCCTTAACCCTCTTGGGCATGGAGTTCACCAGAGCTTCACAGGTTGCCACTGGAGTCCTCTTCCACTCCTCCATGACGACATCACGGAGCTGGTGGATGTTAGAGACCTTGCGCTCCTCCACCTTCCGTTTGAGGATGTCCCACAGATGATCAATAGGGTTTAGGTCTGGAGACATGCTTGGCTAGTCCACAACCTTTACCCTTTACTTCTTTAGCAAGGCAGTGGTCGTCTTGGAGGTGTGTTTGGGGTCGTTATCATGTTGGAATACTGCCCTGCGGCCCAGTCTCTGAAGGGAGGGGATCATGCTCTGCTTCAGTATGTCACAGTACATGTTGGCATTCATGGTTCCCTCAATGAACTGTAGCTCTCCAGTGCCGGCAGCACTCATGCAGACCCAGACCATGACACTCCCACCACCATGCTTGACTGTAGGCAAGACACACTTGTCTTTGTTCTCCTCACCTGGTTGCCGCCACACACGCTTGTCACCATCTGAACCAAATACATTAATCTTGGTCTCATCAGACCACAGGACATGGTTCCAGTAATCCATGTCCTTAGTCTACTTGTATTCAGCAAACTGTTTGGGGGCTTTCTAGTGCATCATCTTTAGAAGAGGTTTCCTTCTGGGATGACAGCGATGCAGACCAATTTGATGCAGTGTGTGGAGTATGGTCTGAGCACTGACAGGCTGACCCCCCACCCCTTCAACCTCTGCAGCAATGCTGGCAGCACTCATACGTCTATTTCCCAAAGATAACCTATGGATATGATGCTGAGCACGTGACCTCAACTTCTTTGGTGGACCATGGTGAGGCCTGTTCGGAGTGGAACCTGTCCTGTTATACCGCTGTATGGTCTTGGCCACTGTGCTACAGCTCAGTTTCAGGGTCTTGGCAATCTTCTTATAGCCTAGGCCATCTTTATGTTGAGCAACAATTCTTTTTTCAGATCCTCAGAGAGTTCTTTGCCATGAGGTGCCATGTCGAATTTGCAGTGACCAGTACGAAAGAGTGAGAGCTATAAGACCAAATTTAACACACCTGCTCCCCATTCACACCTGAGACCTTGTAACACTAACGAGTCACATGACACCGGGGAGGGAAAATGGCTAATTCGGCCTAATTTGGAAATTTTCACTTAGGGGTGTACTCACTTTTGTTGCCAGCGGTTTAGACATTAATGGCTGTGTGTTGAGTTATTTTGAGGGGACAGCAAATTTACACTGTTATACAAGCTGTACACTCACTACTTTACATTGTAGACAAGTGTCATTTCTTCAGTGTTGTCACATGAAAAGATAGAATAAAATATTTACAAAAATGTGAGGGGTGTACTCACTTTTGTGAGATACTGTAAATGTCACTGGTCACCAAAAAGTATCACTTAGGGTTAGATTTGTCCGCCGCAATGTCGCAGTCCCGCTAAAAATCGCAGATTGCCGCCATTACCAGTAAAAACAATAGAATAAAAAAAAAGTTCCTAAATCTTTCCCCCTATTTTGTATACGCTATAACCTTTGCGCAAACTAATCAATATACGCTTATTGACCTTTTTTTTTTTTACCAAAAATATGTAGCAAAATACATATCAGCCTAAACTGATGAATAAATGTGTTTTTTTATATTTTTTTATTTGGATATGTATTATTGCAGAAAGTAAAAATGTTTTTTTTTTCAAAATTGTCACTATTTTTTTGTTTATACTGTAGTGCAAAAAATAAAAACCGCAGAGGTGATCAAATACCACCAAAAGAAAGCTCTATTTGTGGGGAAAAAAAGAAAATCAATTTTTTGGGTACAACATCGCACCACCGTGCAATTGTCAGTTAAAGTGATGCAGTGCCGTATAGCAAAAAATGGCCTGGTCATTAAGGCGGCAAATGCTTCTGGGGCTGAAGTGGTTAACGTGGTGAGTATTTACACTTTTATTGTGGAGGACTATATTGCATAGCTCCCAACTGTCCCTGATTTGGAACAAAGTCCCTCTGTCCCTCTTCTAGGGTTGCCACCTGTTTGGGATTCACCCGAACAGTTTGGGTTTGAAATCATGCGTCCGGGTTTCAGACTGTCTGAGACATGGACACATTATTTAGACTGGACTATGGCTTCCCAGCAGGGTTGCTGGCTGCAGTTGTCTAAGCTGAGAGTCTGTTACACTCTTTTTCACATCACCCAAAGCCAGCACTAACAATCTCCCCCCCCACACACACAGACAGGAGAGGAGAGAGGGCTCAATCTGCACCTCTTTCTCTTGCCCCTACCCCTCTGTGTCTGCCCACACTCTCATCTCCAGGGCTGTGCCTCAGAAAAGGAAAGTGGGGGCTGGAAAATTGAAGTCCAGCAGCCTCAGATACATCTGCATGAGAGGTGCTGACTGCCAAGAGGTGAGTGAGCTCACCATCCATCCCTGTCTGTGACTGAAGTCTCCCCCCTTCTCTCTCCTGCCTCTGAGTAAGTACACTAAGGCAAATCAGGGTTCTCAGAGCACCCCTTACATCAGAGTTCCCCTTTACACCAGAGGCCGCACTGTTCCCCCTTACATCAGAGTCTGCAGAGTCCCCCCTTACAGTCAAATCTGCGGATTCAGATATAAAGGGGGAACTCTGTGGACTCTGATGTAAAGGGGGAACTCTGTGGACTCTGATGTAAAGGGGGAACTCTGTAGACTCTGATGTAAAGGGGGAAACTCTGTGGACTCTGATGTAAAGGGGGAAACTCGGTGGACTCTGATGTAAAGGGGGAAACTCGGTGGACTCTGATGTAAAAGGGGAAACTCTGTGGACTCTGATGTAAAAGGGGAAACTCTGTGGACTCTGATGTAAAAGGGGAAACTCTGTGGACTCTGATGTAAAAGGGGAAAATACTGTGGACTCTGATGTAAAGGGGGAAACTCTGTGGACTCTGATGTAAAGGGGAAACTCTGTGGACTCTGATGTAAAGGGGGAAACTCTGTGGACTCTGAGGTAAAGGGGAAACTCTGTGGACTCTGATGTAAAGGGGGAAACTCTGTGGACTCTGAGGTAAAGGGGGAACTCTGTGGACTCTGAGGTAAAGGGGGAACTCTGTGGACTCTGAGGTAAAGGGGGAACTCTGTGGACTCTGAGGTAAAGGGGGAACTCTGTGGACTCTGAGGTAAAGGGGGAACTCTGTGGACTCTGAGGTAAAGGGGGACTCTTGTGATTAACTTCATATGATTAGACAACTATGCATACTATGAAAAAAAAATCTGTGCGACGCTGAAGTGTTCAGGTTTGACTTGAAGAAAAGGTGGCCACCCTACCCTCTTCCCCCCTCATTTGTCCCTCATTTTGGTCTGATCTATATAGTTGTATATAAAATGCACTTTTTGTCTTCCAAGAAGCGTTTCCCAGTGCTAAACCTTTCATCCAAATTCTAAATTGCTGTATTTGTAAATTTCAAAAGCCAATAAAAAGAAACAATAGTGGTAAAAAAAAAAAAAACACTTGTAGGTGCAATTCATTATTTTTTATGTGAATATCTCCTTTAAGGGGGCATGGCAGGGGGCGTGTCCTATGCCCACATACTTTTGCTAATAGGTGCCCCTCATTCCCATCTCAAAAAGTTGTGAGGTATGATATTGGGTTTGCATTCTTGTATAATATCACAATATCGACTTGCACGGGATTTATGATTTATGTGGGAGGTGTATTGTAGTGCCACACCTAAATTATATAATTTTTAATAGCCAATCAGAAGACGGAATCTTGTAAACCTAAAGATCATACTAATGGGTACCAATGTGGACAAAATTCATCTGTATATCCAATACGGGGAAGGGGGCAGACCAGGTCCTGAAGAAGCACTTGTTAGGTGAGTTGCCATTAAGTACAGTAAACCTGCTGTATGTAATCAGAACATTTTTAAAATTGAACCCCGCCAGATTTTTCTTTTCTTTGTCTTATTGGGGAGATGTCCTCTTACTTCCTGTCCTATAGCCAATACAGGAACTGAGAGGAAAGCCACCCACAGTGAACCAGGGTCACCAGAACTGGTGTGTCCCTGTTGGTAAATTTCCTCTCTAATTCTGTTCTGGTGACAACCCAACATTTGGAATTTTTTTCCTCTGTTGATGATAATTGCCATCAGGAGAAACAGAGATGGTGAATCTCCCTAACTGGGGCACAGACAGCAATAAAAACCTGACAGTGAGTCTAATTACTCTCCATTCTATCCAATCTTATTCAAAACTAAAAAAAAAAAGAAAAAAAAATAGCTGATCTCTTTTTACATGATTATCTAAAATGAAAATACAATGGACCTCATATGATATAAGATCATACAGATTTACGTTGCAAAACAAATTCCATGGACACTTACTGAACACAGTGAGATGATAGAAGCATATTTTTAGGCCATTTCTGACATATCGCGCTTGGTAGGTCCCTTGGTCTTCCAGTCTTAGCTCGGTTATTGTCAAGGATCTATCAGATGTGCTGCTCAGTCTTCCTTTAAACTGTTCTTCTAGAATTCCAGGAGGTCCTCCTGGTGTTGTTGTGGCGATAGGAGCTCCTGTTTTACTAAAACTCCAAGTAATAACTGGGACCCCGGTGTGATCAATTTGTAGTGTGACTGCTCCTCCTAGAGCGCCAGTTACATTTCTTTCTCCACAGGGTACCTCACTCATTACATCTGATGAATAAAAACAATACTTTACAATAATATACATAAAGTTAGAAATCTATAGACACTGCATAAATATAGAGCCCCCCCCAATCCCTTTGTGAATATACCATCCTCCACTTATGTGAAAGTTTTGTAGAATATTTTGGAGATGTCGAGAAATTTGTGTCCATTTAGCCCACAGAACCTTTGTGAGGTCAGGTACTGATGTTGGATGGGAAGACCTGTCCTTACAATTCATCCCAAAATTGTCCAGTAGGGTTGAGGTCAGGTGTCTGTACAGTCCACTCCAGTTTCTCCACACTAAACTGGTCACACCATGTCTTTATGGAGCTGGCCACCATTTATGGGGTCAGGTACTGATGTTGGATGAGAAGACCTGGTTCACAATCAACTTGCCAACAGGTCACAGCATGTCTTTATGGAGCTGGCTTCATATACAGTGGCACATCAAGCTGGAACAGACAAGGGTCTTGACCATACTGGTACTACAAGGTTGGAAGAGTGCAATTATGTGTAGCCAGATGCTTGGTAATAGGGATACTGATACTGTCCTGTAGCAGCTCTTTCTGCGCTATCACTGAACTGACCTGCTGGATTTATTCACACTGTCTGCCTCCTGCCACTAGGGGGAGTTGGTAAGTCAAAGGAGCACCACGGAGTTCTATGCTGGCTGCAATAGAAAGAGGGAGTTGGAGTTCAGGAAGGGAGCCATGCTGTGGATCATCCAGTGGATCATTGGACTACTATTCCCAGATGAAGAGGGAGGAGAAAGTGTTTTGTGTTTTCCTGGGCTGAAGATGAACAAGGACGGTGCCATTGCCGCCGATTTCAAATCACATGCCAAATTGCTCCAATGTGAACCAGGGCTTAAAGGCATCTAAATGGCACCACTGGAGGCAACAACACTCTGTACTATAATGTAGCTGTTCATATCTCCCAACATTTTGAGATGGGAATGAGGGACACCTACTAGCAAACGTATGTAAGCATAGGACACGCCCCCTGCCACACCCCCTTAAAGGAGAATTAAACAAAAAAAAAAAGGTTAATTAAATTCACAAGGGATTTTTTTTTTTACCACTACTATTCCTTTGTATTGGTTTTTAAGATTTACAAATGCAGCAATTTAGAATTTGGATGAAAGGTTTAGCCCTGGCAAACACTTTTTGAAAGATAAAAAGTGCATTTTTTTATACAACTTTAGAGATCAGACCAAAATGAAGGGACAAATCAGGAGAAAAGTGGGACAGAGGGACATTGCTCCAAATAAAGGACAGTCCCTCAAAATCAGGTACAGGTGGGAGCTATGGCTGTGTATAAACTGGCTGATTAGCTGGGGTCAGTTTGTGTGCAGCCAGAACTCTGCAGAAACTCTGAGGCCCCTTTCTCATCTAGCAATTTGGGACCACAGGTGGAATTGCTGTGATTCTGCCCACGATTCCAAATAAACACTGGAAAAATGCAGCACACATCTTTTTGTTCCATTTATTTTTTCCACTTTAGGTCTGCCCTATAGGAGTTTTACTGCTACAGGGCAGCAGCTGTGCACCAGATCACGTGTATATATACATGATCCAACACATCCGAGTAGGAGGCGCACATGTGTGCCCCCAGTTGCTTACTTCCACTGTCATTATACACAGCGGAAGCCGATCAGTGGGTGCAGGGTACTGAATGTCTACTGGTAGAATGGAGACAGAACTGTGAATACATTCCATCTCTTCCCCTAGTAAAATCACCTCACAGAGCATAGTAAACACTGGTCAGGCACACATTTATCCCTTTGATCACCCCTGATGTTAACCCCTTCCCTGCCAGTGTCCTTAGTACAGTAAAAGTGCATTAGAGCTGCACGATTAATCGTTAAGAATCGAGATTGCAATTCTTTCCCCCTTGCGATCTTAACAAAGCATTTTCCCAATTCTATGCAGAGTTCTCTGCTCAAGCCGACAGCTCTCAATAAAAAATAAAAAGATAAAAACAGGCAGTCTGTCAAGTTTTACAACTTTCCTCAGCAGCTGAACTAACTATAAACATTGTACCGTTTTGTGTTAGTTTTTCAAAGGGATGGACTTCGGTCTGTAAATGAGGGAAGTTTACCCACTTAAAGTGGTTGTATACCCTTTTTTTAATTTTTTACCTACAGGTAAGCCTATAATAAGGCTTACCTGTAGGGTTTAGGAGATATTCACTTTGCATGCAGCCGCTGACGTCACCAGCACATGCGCTGTGAAGGCCCGGCTGAAGGTCCGGCAGACCTTGCCGGGAAGAAGACTAAGGCCCCTTTCACACTTATACGACTTCAAAGTCTCGCGATTTTACCGCGATTTCGCGGCCGCGATTTTACCGCGATTTGGGAGCAGTACTACTTTGTACAACTTTGCCACATTTTTGGCATTAACAAATGAAAACATACAGTAGTTGGTATGAATCATAAGGGGGAGCTCCACGCCAAGTTTTAAATAAAAAAACTGGCGTGGGTTCCCCCCCGGGGGCATACCAGGCCCTTAGGTCTGGTATGGATTGTAAGGGGAACCCCCTACGCCGAAAAATCGGCGTGGGGGTCCCCCCAAAATCCATACCAGACCCTTATTCGAGCACGCAGCCGGTCAGGAATGGGGTGGGGACGAGCGAGCGCCCCCCCTCCTGGACCGTACCAGGCCGCATGCCCTCAACATGGGGGTGGGTGCTTTGGGGCATGGGGGAGCGCCCTGCGACCCCCCCACCCCAAAGCACCTTGTCCCCATGTTGATGAGGACAAGGGCCCCTTCCCAACAACCCTGGCCGTTGGTTGTCGGGGTCTGCGGGCGGGGGGCTTATCGGAATCCGGGAGCCCCCTTTAATAAGGGGGCCCCCAGATCCCGGCCCCCCACCCTATGTGAATGAGTATTGGGTACATGGTACCCCTACCCATTCACCTAGGGGAAAAAGCGTCAATAAAAAACACAGTACACAGGATTTAAAGTCATTTATTAGGCAGCTCCGGGGTCTTCTTCCGACTTCGGGGGTCCTCTTCCGACTTCGGGGGTCTCTCCGGCGTCTTCTCCCGGTGTCTTCTGCTGGCTCCACCGCTATCTTCTGCCGCTCTTTTGCCAGCGGTGGTCCGGACTTCTGGATCATCCTCTTCCCTCTTCTCTTCCAGAGATGTTGACACGACGCTCTCTCCAGCTGCAATGGTCTCTGAACGCTCAGCAATCGACTTATATAGGCGGTGACCCCGCCCCCTTATGCCGTCACAGTCCCTGGGAATGCCGGGACTGTGACGTTTTAGGAGGCGTGGTCACCGGGTGATGACCACGCCCCCTTATGATGGCACAGTCCCAGCATGCCCCGGGACAGTGACCTCATAAGAGGGCGGGGTCACCGCCTATATAAGTCCATTGCGGAGCGTTCAGAGACCATTCCAGCTGGAGAGAGCGTCGTGTCAACATCTCTGGAAGAAAAGAAGAAGGCAGAAGTCCGGGCCACTGATAGCAACTGAGTTGCAGAAGATAGCGGAGGAGCCGGCAGAAGATCAGGACACCGGGAGGAGATGCCGGAGAGACCCCCGAAGTCGGAAGAGGACCCCCGAAGTCGGAAGAAGACCCCCGAAGTCAGAAGAAGACCCCGAAGCTGCCTAATAAATTACTTTAAAAACCTGTGTACTGTGTTTTTTATTGACACTTTTTTGCCTAGGTGAATGGGTAGGGGTACCATGTACGCCATACTCATTCACATAGGGTGGGGGCCGGGATCTGGGGGCCCCCTTATTAAAGGGGGCTCCCGGATTCCGATAAGCCCCCCACCCGCAGACCCCAACGGCAAGGGTTGTCGGGAAGAGGCCCTTGTCCTCATCAACATGGGGACAAGGTGCTTTGGGGTGGGTGGCCCCGCAGGGTGCCCCCCCATGCCCCAAAACACCCAACCCCCATGTTGAGGGCATGCGGCCTGGTACGGTCCAGGAGGGGGGGGGGCGCTCGCTCGTCCCCACCCCCATTCCTGACCGGCCGGGCTGCGTGCTCGGATAAGGGTCTGGTATGGATTTTGGGGGGGACCTCACGCCGATTTTTCGGCGTAGGGGGTTCCCCTTAGATCCATACCAGACCTAAGGGCCTGGTATGCCCCTGGGGGGGAAACCCACGCCGGTTTTTTCATTTAAAACTTGGCGCGGCGTTCCCCCTCGGGATTCATACCAGACAGCTGTCAGCACTGCCTGTCGCTCATCGCGAAAGGAAAAAAAAGTTTTCCTTTCCCAATCAGCGAGCCAGGCTTGTGCTTACAAAGTTGTACTGAAGTCGTGTCTATATTATTCAGGCACGATTTGCATGCTATTTCAGGGTTTAACATTGAGGTCTATGGAGTACAACTCGCATAGAAGTTGGACCAAAGTAGTGCAGGGACTACTTTCAAGTCGGCACGACTTAAAGTCGTGCCAATATGAATGGTAGTCATTGAAAATCATGGAGAATGACTTGTCATACGATTTTGCAGTACAAAATCGTGGGACAAGTTGTATAAGTGTGAAATGGCCCTAAGAAGAAAAAGACGAAGACGTCATTGCAGCTCCGGCCACTCACAGCACCGGAGCCGCGAACCCAGAAGAAACGCAGAGGGGAAAATGTCATCTCCCTCGGCGTGGACCGGTATCAGATGCCAACGCCCCTCGTTCTAAGGTAAGTATTTCATAATGAGCTAGTATGCGCTACATACTAGCTCATTATGCCTTTGCCTTACAGGTTTTTTTGTTTTTAAAAAAAATAATAATAATAATTCTGTGCGGGTATACAACCGCTTTAAAGACTAAGGCCCCTTTCACACTTATACGACTTCAAAGTCGCGCGATTTTACCGTGATTTCGCGGTCGCGATTTGCTGCGATTTTACCGGGAGCTGGGAGCAGTACTACTTTGTATGACTTTGCCACATTTTTGGCATTACCAAATGAAAGCATACAGTAGTTGGCATGAATCATAAGGGGGAACTCCACGCCAAGTTTTAAATAAAAAAACTGGCGTGGGTTCCCCCCCGGGGCATACCAGGCCCTTAGGTCTGGTATGGATTGTAAGGGGAACCCCCTACGCCGAAAAATCGGCGTGAGGGTCCCCCCAAAATCCATACCAGACCTTTATCCGAGCACGCAGCCCGGCCGGTCAGGAATGGGGGTGGGGACGAGCGAGCGCCCCCCCCCTCCTGGACCGTACCAGGCCGCATGCCCTCAACATGGGGGGTGGATGCTTTGGGACATGGGGGGGCGCACTGCGGCCCCCCCCACCCCAAAGCACCTTGTCCCCATGTTGATGAGGACAAGGGCCTCTTCCCGACAACCCTGGCAGTTGGTTGTCGGGGTCTGCGGGCGGGGGGCTTATCGGAATCTGGGAGCCCCCTTTAATAAGGGGGCCCTCAGATCCCGGCCCCCCACCCTAGGTGAATGAGTATGGGGTACATGGTACCCCTACCCATTCACCTAGGGGAAAAAGCGTCAATAAAAAACACAGTACATAGGTTTTAAAGTAATTTATTAGGCAGCTCCAGGGTCTTCTTCCGACTTCGGGGGTCCTCTTCCGACTTCGGAGGTCTCTCTGGCGTCTTCTCCCGGTGTCCGCATCTTCTGCCGGCTCCACCGCTATCTTCTGCTGCTCTTTTGCCAGCGATGGTCCGGACTTTTGGATCGTCTTCTTCCCTCTTCTCTTCCAGAGATGTTGACACGACGCTCTCTCCAGCTGCAATGGTCTCTGAACGCTCCGCAACGGACTTATATAGGCGGTGACCCCGCCCCCTTATGCCGTCACAGTCCCTGGGCATGCTGGGACTGTGACGTTTTAGGAGGCGTGGTCACCGGGTGATGACCACGCCCCCTTATGACGGCACAGTCCCAGCATGCCCCGGGACAGTGACCTTATAAGGGGGCGGGGTCACCGCCTATATAAGTCCATTGCGGAGCGTTCAGAGACCATTCCAGCTGGAGAGAGCGTCGTGTCAACATCTCTGGAAGAAAAGAAGAAGGCAGAAGGCAGAAGTCCGGACCACCGCTAGCAATTGAGCTGCAGAAGATAGCGGAGGAGCCGGCAGAAGATCAGGACACCGGGAGGAGACGCCGGAGAGACCCTCGAAGTCGGAAGAGGACCCCCGAAGTCAGAAGAAGACCCCGGAGCTGCCTAATAAATTACTTTAAAAACCTGTGTATTGTGTTTTTTATTGACACTTTTTTGCCTAGGTGAATGGGTAGGGGTACCATGTACCCCATACTCATTCACATAGGGTGGGGGGGTCGGGATCTGGGGGCTCCCTTATTAAAGGGGGCTCCCAGATTCCGATAAGCCCCCCCTCCAGACCCCGACAACCAACGGCCAGGGTTGTCGGGAAGAGGCCCTTGTCCTCATCAACATGGGGACAAGGTGCTTTGGGGTGGGGGGCCCAGCAGGGTGCCCCCCATGCCCTAAAGCACCCACCCCCCCATGTTGAGGGCATGCAGCCTGGTACGTTCCAGGAGGGGGGGGCGCTCGCTCGTCTCCACCCCCATTCCTGACCGGCCGGGCTGCATGCTCGGATAAGGGTCTGGTATGGATTTTGGGGGGGACCCCACGCCGATTTTTCGGCGTAGGGGGTTCCCCTTAGATCCATACCAGACCTAAGGGCCTGGTATGCCCCCGGGGGGGGGAACCCACGCCGTTTTTTTCATTTAAAACTTGGCGTGGAGTTCCCCCTCTGGATTCATACCATACAGCTGTCAGCACTGCCTGTCGCTCATCGAGAAAGGAAAAAAAAGTTTTCCTTTCCCAATCAGCGAGCCAGGCTTGTGCTTACAAAGTCGTACTGAAATCGTGTCTATATTATTCAGGCATGATTTGCATGCTACTTCAGGGTTTAACATTGAGGTCTATGGAGTACAACTCGCATAGAAGTTGGACCAAAGTAGTGCAGGAACTACTTTCAAGTCGGCAGGACTTAAAGTCGTGCCAATATGAATGGTAGTCATTGCAAATCATGGAGAATGACTTGTCATACGATTTTGCAGTACAAAATTGTGGGACAAGTCGTATAAGTGTGAAAGAGGCCTAAACCTTTTTGTGACAGTTGTTTGTTTTAAGTTGAAATCATTATTTTTTGCTAGAAAATCACTTAGAGCACCCAATATATATATATATATATATATATATATTTTTTTTTTTTCTCTTTCTTTTAGCAGAGACCCTAAAGAATAATATGGTGGTTGTAGCAATATTTTATGTCACACTGTAATTGCGTAGCGGTCTTTCAAATGCAATTTTTTGGAAAAAAATACACTTTATTGAATAAAAAAAACTAAACACTAAAGTTAACCCAATTTTTTTGTATAATGTGAAAGATGATACGCCGCGAGAATCGTGATCTTTATTCTAAGCAAAATAATCGTGAATCTCATTTTCCCCAGAATCTTGCAGCTCTAATGTGCATATTTTTAGCACTGATCACTGTATTAGTGTGACTGGTTCCCACAAAGTGTCAGCATCAGAATGTCTGCTGCAATATCGCAGTCCCGCTATAAGTCATTGATCGCCGCCATTACTAGTAAAAAAATAAAATAAAAAATCCCACAGTTTGTAGACGCTAAAACTTTTGCGCAAACCAACCAATATTCGCTTATTGTGATTTTTTTTTACCAAAAATATGTAGCAGAATAAATATTGGCCTAAACTGATGAAGAAATTAAATTTTTTTTCAATTTTCTTTAATTGGATATGTTTTATAGCAGAAATTAAAAAATGTTTTGTTTTTTTGTTTTTTTCTAAATTGTCGCTCTTTTTTTGTTTATAGCACAAAAAATAAAAAACGTAGAGGTGTTCAAATACCACCAAAAGAAAGCTCTATTTGTGGGGGAAAAAAAGACATCGATTTTATTTGGGTACAATGTGGCCGCGCAGTTGTCAGTTAAAAAAATGCAAAAAATGGCCTGGTCTTGAAGGGGATAAATCTTCCAGAGGTCAAGTGGTAATGACACCTAATGAGGTACAGTTTTGCCGCGATTGTCACATGAAGCTTGTCACCCAAAAAGGAGCAAGAGCTTCTTTTAGGCGATAATCTTTGTCACAGACCAATATCTTTGTGGTCCCACCTTAAAGACGGCCTGAGAGCCTTCCGCTGCCGGAACTGCTCATCGTACCAAATCCAAGCCACCCCCCCGTAAACCCGCTGGGCCTCGCTGATGGAATCAAGATAACAGAATAACCCCAAACAATTCTCCGGAGCCTTCTCCCCTATGACGCTCGTCAGTATGTTAAATGCCTGCAGCCAGTTTGCTAACGTTCGCGGGATAAGCCTATAGCACTGTTTTTCTTCCTCCTCCTTTTTGCTCTCATCCAGCTTAACCTTGTCCAGGTTAAACTTCTCCAGTGGAAGTAGCGAGAAGATCTCCACGTATTCCCCTTTCCAAATCCTCTCCCTAACCTCCGCCTTCAGATGGGAACCCAGGGGGCACTCGTAACAAACACAGACCTTACACCCCACCGCATCCGCCAGCCTCGTCCACTACTGACCCCCCTGGCATCACAGCTGCACTCGTACTCACCTGTGAAGATACAGCAACCGCCACAGGAACACTAGCCATCGCCGCCACCACGGCAGGTGTTGGCAGAGCCACTACCACGGCATGAGTCGGTGGAGCCGCCACCACTATTGGTGGGACCACGGGTGGGGATGCTGAGACTGGCCCCCCTTCCCCCCGCCAGCCAAGCTGCCACAGGTATAACCAGGGGAACGGGGGCAGCCGCCCCAGGACCCCTGGACCCCATATCCCTACCAGCACCGCCAGCAAATGCTGTAACAGCATGTCACCAGCGCCCATGCCCAGGACTCCCAAAGCCCCCAAAGAGGCCACACTTTAGGGGTCAAGCAAGGTCCATAAAGACATGGATGAGCAGGTTTGGGGAGGAGGAACTTGACTGGCCTGCACAGAGTCCTGACCTAAACCCAATAGACACCTTTGGGATGAATTAGCATGGACACTGTGAGACAGGCCTCCTCATCCAACATCAGTGCCTGACCTCCCAAATGTGCTTCTGGAAGAATGGTCAAACATTCCCATAGACACACTCCTAAACCTTGTGGACAGCCTTCCCAGAAGAATTGAAGCTGTTATAGCTGCAAAGAGTGGGCCAACTCAATTTTGAACCCTACGGACTAAGACTGGGATGCCATTAAAGTCCATGTGCGTGTAAAGGCAGGTGTCCCAATACTTTTGGCAATATAATGTGTATGTATGTATATATATATATATATATATATATATATATATATATATATATATATATATATATACACATACACATAAAGTATTGTGCAAAAGTTTTAGGCAGGTGTGAAAAAATGCTAAATGTAAAGTAAGAATACTTTCAAAAATATATTTTTTAAATGCTTATTTTTACTAATTTGTAAACTGCAAAGTGGGTGAAAAGAAGAAAAATCTAAATCAATTCAATATTTGTTGTGAATACCCTTTGGCTTCAAACCTGTATCAGTTACTAGTGGCGGCCGCTCCATTAGGGGCGCCGCCCCCCCAATTCATGCGCCCGACCCCTAATCTCCATGCAGACAAACAAGATATTTGGGGGGCACATCCTAAAAGATGCATTAAAGATGGTGCAGCCATAAGACCATACAACAGAACAAAATATTACAGCGCACACATGCAAAAAAGACATTTACCTCTAGCAAGGCTAATTTAAAACACCTAGACATTTTCAAAAAACATTATCAAAAAATATGGGGATTTGGTCACACCATATTGCTATATGGTGCTTAAGCCCACTTACTGCGACAAAGTACCCCATGATTAGTGGGTCCTACACTATCCATAGACTGGGAGATCCTACTTCTCTGAACCATGGGAGCAATACACTTCTCTATATGAGAGAACTAGAGGTCTCCACCCATGACACAGGTGGATGCTAATGAGAGGTACTAATGAGGGAGTGGGGTGCTCCGCACCCAAAAGGATTTGGTCAGAATCCATACAATAGACAAAAAAGATATTTGGGGGGGCACACCCTAAAAGATGCATTAAAGATGATAATGTTTTTTGAAAATGTCTATGTGTTTTAAATTAGCCTTGCTGGAGGTAAATGTCTTTTTTGCATGTGTGCGCTGTAATATTTTGTTCCGTTGTACGGTCTTATGGCTGCACCATCTTTGATGCATATTTTAGGGTGTGCCCCCCCAAATATCTTTTCTGTCTATTGTATGGATTCTGACCAAAACCTTTTGGGTGCGGACCACCCCACTCCCTCATTAGTACCTCTCATTAGCGTCCACCTGTGTCATGGGTGGAGACCTCCAGTTCTCCCATATAGAAGATTGTATTGCTCTCATGGTTTAGAGAAGCAGGATCCCCCAGTCTGTGGATAGTGTAGGACCCACTAATTATGGGGCACTTTGTAGCAGTAAGTGGGCTTAAGCACCATATAGCAATATGGTGTGACCAAATCCCCATATTTTTTGAAAATGTCTAGCTGTTTTAAATATGCCTTGCTGGAGGTAAATGTCTTTTTTGCATGTGTGCACTGTAATACTTTGTTCTAATCTCCACGCCGGGCGCATGGATTTCAATGGGTTTTTGGGTTTTTTTTAAGCGCATGATTAGAGCCTGAGGGTCTAATTGGCTTAAAAAATGGGTGGGCTCGGGGTGCAGAGCACTGCCCACTGAGCCCACCAAGTTGTGTGACAATAGCGAATTTATATTGACTAATGTCTTCCTGCTTCTCCTCCCGGTCAATCAGGAAGCGGGTCCTGAGACTCGATTCGCCAGAGAGTGAGCGAGAGAGGGTGACTATATTCCTATTTACAGTGTGACCATGGAGAAAGAATGTAGACACCCTCTAACCAAAAGTCAGATAAAAGTTTATTGTATATACAGATTAAAATGATGATACTTTAAGTCCATTCGAAAAGATAGGTAAGACAAAAATCCTGATGTAAATTGCAAATGTAGCATGCACTATACATAAGTTTGGCCATGGTTGCTTCCTCAGGATAGGTGCTGCATTGTGGAAACATCAAAATAAAAGTATTTTTCTTTCTTTCTTTGTTATACTATTCATTATTATAACTTAAATGTAATATTTGTATGTTTTTCAGTTGTTATGCTATACTGTATATATTCTTTTGGATTATATGTTTTTCCACAGAGTAGCACTTATCCTGAAGAAGTGGCCAACAAAAATAGGATTTTTATAACAGCTTACCTGTAAAATCCTTTTCTTGAAGTACATCAAGGGACACAGCACGCTATAGTAATAACTATATGGGTTATAGGCCACCTTTAGGTGAATGGACACTGGTATAACCAAAAAGGAAATAGGAAGTCCCTCTCCCTATATAACCCCTCCAATACAGGGAGTACCTCCCTGTAGCAATATATATAGCAATATATATATATCCAAATAAGAGGGGAGGGAGCTCTGTGTCCCGTGATGTACTCCAAGAAAAGGATTTTTTACAGGTAAGCTATTATAAAAATCCTATTTTCTTTATCGTACATCACGTGATATAGAGCACCTTAGTAATAACTAAATGGGATGTCCCAAAGCAATGCCACCTGAGGGGAGAGAGACACATAGCAAATAGCCACCGCCAGGCGTGAGGACCCTATACTGCTGCCCGCAGCACACTGCGCCCAAAGGCGGTGTCCTCCTGCCATCTTACATCCATTTGATAGAATCTCGTGAATGTATGTACTGACGACCAAGTAGCGGCCTTGCAAACCTGAGCCACAAAGGGTTGGTGATGCACTGCCCATAAGGCACTGACTGCCTGGGTAGAGTGCGCTTTAATCTGAAAGGGAGGAACCTTTCTTTTCAGGCCATACGCCTGACTAATCACCTGACAAATCAACTTAGCAACAGTAGATTTTGATGCTGCCTGACCCTTTCTAGGGCCTTCCGGCAATACACACACAAAACATCAGTTTTCCGTATCTGAGCAGTTGCTTTCAGATAGGCTTTAATTGCTCTCACTACATCAAGAGAATGTAGTCATTTTTCTTCTACGGAACAAGGTTCTGGGAAAAAGGAAAAAGGAAGGTAAGGAAACATCTTCATTCAGAACTAGACACTACCTTTGGCAAAAAGGTTGGGTGCAGACGAAGCACCATCTTATCCTTATGAATGATTAAGTATGGCTCTTTACAAAGAAAGTAGCCAATTCTGATACTCTTCTTGCAGAGGTTATCGGGACTAGGAAAATCAATTTCCTTGTCAAAAGAATCAAAGGAATATATAACACCGACAAAACCAGATTCATATCCCATGGGCACAAGGGTGTTCTGACTGGTGGGTTTATCCGAGTTACCCCTTGTATGAATGCCTGGACTAAAGAATGCGAAGCAATCGGCCTTTGGAAAAACACTGCCAAGGCCGAAATCGGACCCTTGATTGTACTCAAGGCCAGCCTAATTTCTACTCCTATTTGTAGAAAGGCCAGAATTCTTCCTATGACATACCTACGAGGATGCCAACCCTTGGTTTCACACCAAGTGACATAAGCCTTCCAGACCCTGTAATAAATGGTACCAGATGATAGCTTTCTGGCATTAATCAGGGTGATTACTACTGAACTTGAAAGTCCCCAATGTTTCAGAATGTGGGCTTCAGTAGCCACACCATTAAATTTAGCATTTGTAAGGCAGGATGGAATACCAGTCCCTGCGACAGCAAGTCCGGACGAGGTGGAAGAGTCCAAGACTACTGCCATTCTCATGATCCCTGCATACCAGGGATCTTCTGGGCCATGCCGGGGCTACTAGGATTACCGGCTTCCCTTCTTCCCTGATCCTGTGAAGCAGCCGTGGTAGCAGCTGAACTGGAGGGAATGCAAAAATCAGTGAAAACTGATCCCATGGGGTCACTAACGCATCTACTCCGAATTCAAGTGGATCACTTGTTCTCGCCACAAAGTTGTCCAACTTCTTGTTGAACCTGGACGCCAATAGATCTACGTCCGGCGTACCCCATCTTTGGCATATGGCCAAAATTACCTTGGGATGTAAAGACCATTCTCCCGGCAACAGCTGTTGACGGCTCAAGAAATCTGCCTGCCAATCTTCCACTCCTGGAATGTAGACTGCAGATAGGCAAGGAATATGTTTCTCTGCCCAAGAAAGAATATGGTCCACCTCCCTTTGGGCTGCGTGGCTTCTGGTGCCTCCTTGGTGATTGATATAGGCCACTGCTGTGGCATTGTTGGATTGTATCCTGACAGGAGCATTCCGCAACCTGGACGCAACCTGGACTATTAGAGCCAGACGTACTGCTCGAATCTTTAGGATATTGATGGGCAAGGTCTTCTTGGACTCTGACCACTTCCCTTGAACTGTGGTCTCTTCTAGAACTGCTCCCCAGCCCTATAGGCTGGCATCCGTAGTTACTACTTTCCAAGAAACTGGAATGAAGGATTTTCCCTTCTGTAAATTCCTGGTTATCAACCACCAGTTGAGATTCTGGAGTACCAAGGCTTGGATCTGTTTGTTCCAAGCAGACAGAATACTGTGTTGTAACAGTCTTGAATGGAACTGGGCATAGGGAACTGCTTCGAAGGAAGCTACCATCTTCCCTAGTAATCTATGCAAAGGCGAATGGAAGGACCCTTCTTTGCCCTGACCGCCTGGACCAGCTCTCTTAGACCGTTTGCCTGAGGCAAAACCAGGCCCAAATACTACAGTCTTCTTACTGGCTGTAAGGATGATTTCTCTAGGTTGAGAATCGTCGATACTGCCTGGAGGCTGTTGCCCCAGGCCTTGAAGGGGAAGTTTTAAAAGAAGGCGTCTATTCTTTTTCTTAACCGGCAGAAGGGTAGTCTTACCCCCAGAAATCTTTTGAAAATATTTATCCAAATCTTCCCCAAACAACCTTTCTCCATGAAAGGGGAACCCAGCCAAAAGCTTCTTGCATGGTAACTCGGCTGACCAACTCTTTAGCTACAGAGTCCTGCGCATATGTATCAACATAAGCGCAAGACGCCTGATGGATAGAATCCTTGATAGCGTCACTGCAAAGTATAGTGCTCTAGGTAGTTCAGTTAAACTTTGGGCCTCTTCAACTTGAGCAGGAACCCTCTTAATAACCTGCTTGAATTCATACTGAAGGGATTGACAAATGCCTATTGCTGTCACTGCAGGCTGTACCACCGCACCAGCTACAGCAAATGAGGCCTTAAGTAAAGATTCCAACGTCTTATCAGCTGGATCTCTAAATACTTGTGTGT
The DNA here is from genome assembly GCF_042186555.1 of Aquarana catesbeiana. Taxonomy (NCBI): domain Eukaryota; kingdom Metazoa; phylum Chordata; class Amphibia; order Anura; family Ranidae; genus Aquarana; species Aquarana catesbeiana. The sequence goes on from NC_133336.1 coordinate 238,931,191, forward strand.
TGTCCACTGGACAAGTTAAACTTCTGTTCACAGAGGAGATGGCAGCATCTACCGCTGGCAACTGCCATCTCTTTGAGAACTTTTTCTCCATAGGGTAAAGAACTGAAAATTTCTTTGGAGGAGAAAAGTGCTTATCTGGGTTTTCAAGTTTTGCACCCCCACAACTAACGCCCCAGAGCTTGTGGGGAAGAGGCCCTTGTCCCCATCTGCATGGGGACAAGGTGCTTTTCCAGGCACTGTGCAAAACAGATGACAGTCTGTCTCCCACTCCCTTCCTACCTTCTGTCCAGACTCCAGAGCCTCCTCATGTGCAAAAAACGATGTCCCTTCACAGGCGCGCTCGAGCGCTCTGCCCCGCCCACTCTGCTCCCGCCCACTCAGCTCCTGCCTCCTGCTGTATGCAGCCGACTCACGGGCCTGGGAGGCTTAACAGTAAACTTAAATTCCTCATCATCCCTGGGCATAGTTGCCAACATTGTAAAAAAATTTATAGAGACTCTTTTTGCAAAGTGCGCCGTGGCGATAAATTGGCATGGTTTAAGTGCAATATTGGGCGTGGCTTAAAGGGGCATGACTCAAAGGGGGTGTGGTTAGAGTCTGAGCTGAACGAGGGATGGAGGGAGAAACAAAGGAAGAAAGAGAGAGAAGGAAGGAAAAAAGAGGGATAGAGGGACAGCAGGCCCAGATCCCACACCACAATAGAAATATGTGTATTCCAGAAAGTTTTACAATAAGCAGATAAAGATACTTACGACATCTGGTGTTAGAGCTTCAATCATCCCGGCGCCATGGTTGTTATGGTGTGATTGAAGCGCATTATTTGTATTATTACATTGTAATATAAAATGAATTAGTTCAACTCACCATAATGCAGAATCAGTGGGAGCTCTGAGGGTGTCACTTGCCACCAGATGCCATCAGGTGTCCCCAGCGGAGTGCTTCCTTATATCTCAGGTGTCCCCAGCGGAGTGCCTTCTTACATCTCAGGTGTCCCCAGCGTAGTGCTTCCTTACATCTCAAGTGTCACTGTCCATAGCCAGCGGAGTGCTTCCTTACATCTCAGGTGTCACTGTCCCCAGCCAGCGGAGTGCTTCCTTACATCTCAGGTGTCCCCAGTGGAGTGCTTCCTTACATCTCAAGTGTCACTGTCCCCAGGCAGTGGAGTGCTTCCTTACATCTCTGGTGTCACTGTCCCCAGGCAGCGGAGTGCTTCCTTACATCTCTGGTGTCACTGTCCCCAGGCAGCGGAGTGCTTCCTATAATCTCAGGTGTCACTGTCCATAGCCAGCGAAGTGCTTCCTTACATCTCAAGTGTCACTGTCCCCAGCCAGCGGAGTGCTTCCTTACATCTCAGGTGTCACTGTCCCCAGCCAGCAGAGTGCTTCCTTACATCTCAAGTGTCACTGTCCATAGCCAGCGGAGTGCTTCCTTACATCTCAAGTGTCACTGTCCCCAGCCAGCGGAGTGCTTCCTTACATCTCAAGTGTCACTGTCCCCAGCCAGCGGAGTGCTTCCTTACATCTCAAGTGTCACTGTCCATAACCAGCGGAGTGCTTCCTTACATCTCAAGTGTCACTGTCCCCAGTCAGCGGAGTGCTTCCTTACATCTCAGGTGTCACTGTCCTCAGGCAGCAGAGTGCTTCCTTACATCTCAGGTGTCACTGTCCCCAGCCAGTGGAGTGCTTCCTTACATCTCAGGTGTCACTGTCCATAGCCAGCGGAGTGCTTCCTTACATCTCAGGCCCCCCCCTCATTGGAGCCCTTCTATATCCCAGCAGAGCAGGAGACTGATATATGAGACTGAGATATGACAGAACACCGCCATTACTGAAGCCTGTGGGGGAAAAAATAGAGGCGGAGCCGGCCGGCTACAATTGAAATTGATCTGCGGCACTGCCCATCCCCCCAACCCTTTCTAAAACAGATGACAGATGACAGACAGGCCGGGGGTGGGGGGTGGGCGGCGCCGCAGTTCTATTTCTATTGTAGCCACTTGGCAGGCTCCACTTGTCATTACTAAGTCAGCTGGTCTTCAGGAAAATGGCGGCCGGCGGAGACATTATCTCCGCTGGCCACGGACCTCTAGCGGCGGCGGGCGGCGAAAAATCAGTAAAAAAGGATTTCTTTTGGCAACTATGACGGGGTCCCACTTGGCTGCGGGCCCCATAGCGCCCGCGTGGCTTGCTATGGCGGTAGTTCCGCCAATGCCCATACAGCTTACATACCCTTGTGCGCTCTGTGTCCCTCCATCAGCCAACCAGACACTCCCAGAGTTTAAAGCTTTTAAGCAGTGAGCCTTGTGTCTGTGCTTTGTCTCACATGCACGCCGCTCCACGTGCACGCCGGTGGCCTCTAAGCCACACCCCCGATGACTTAGGCTCCGCCCCCCCTTTTCCTTTTTTTTGAAAGGATGCCTTTCGCATGCTCGGCGCTGAGATAGCCGGCCCTGTAGTGAGGGTGGATTGAGGGGGGGTCTTCAGCAGGGGGGAAACTGACCTCTCTGATGGTGGGTGGTCCCCCCAAACCCCTAATGATGGCTGACAGAGCAGGAGAAATAGCAATGCTGCCGCAGAAGCCTTTGCTGACACTTGAGCACAACACAGGGGATGTATGGAATGTTGGAAGCCAGGTATGTAGCTTTTACACCCTCTAGTGGCAAAATACAGGCAAAGCATCGCATACTCACACCAGAAAGATCAAGTGAATCATGTATATATATATTACTTGTAATCATTCTGACTTACCTGATCCCACCTCAAGACTGCTGAAACTTATCACAGACAGATCCAGCCTTCACCCATCACGGCGGGCCGTGTCATGCCAGACCTTCAAGGCCTGGGTCCCCTTTCACGGGTCCACTCCCTTGGACCTGTACAGCACCCTGCCGGAAAACTCTTTGGCTGTATCAACATGACCAAGGTGCAGGGTCCCAGGGTCCAGCTCTCAAAAGAGAAGCATTACAGGCAAAAACCTTGTTTCTTCTTCCACGATGCCCGGGTGCTATCAATTTGGCTTTCAAGCACTTTAGATGGATCCGTTTGTACAGCCTCTTGATCCCATCAGGAATTACCTAGCGGAGATCTCTTAGTACTTCATCAACCGTGACCAACACCTTAGACACTGGCAAAAAAACTGAGGTACTCCCTGTATGGGAGGGGTTATATAGGGAGGGGAACTTCCTGTTTCCTTTTTGGTTATACCAGTGTCCATTCACCTAAAGGTGGCCCATAACCCATTTAGTTATTACTAAGGTGCTCTGTGTCCCACGATGTACAATAAAGAAATACTTAGATAGTGTGTTACATTTACAGTGTACATCTTAGGTGGAATCTGTGGCTTACATATCTTTTAATGGATTTGTTTATCATCACGGCCCAGGCCATTTTTCAGTTTTCAGCTCTGTCACACTTTGAATGACAATTACTCAGACATGCAACACTGTACCCATATGAATTATTATAACATTTTTCACAAAAATAGTTTTTTAGGGAGTATTTATTAAACCACTGTTTTGTTTTTTTTTGGTTTTTTTGCTATATAAAAAGGAAAAATGAGCAAGATTTAAAAAAAAAAAAAAACACGCGTATTTCTTAGTTTCTGTTATAAAAGTGTGCAAATAAAAAAATCTTTCTTCATAAATTTGGGTGAAAATGTATTCTGCTACATTTCTCTGGTGAAAAAAACAAAACAATTAAGTGTATCTTATTTGGTCTGTGTGAGAGTTATACAAGTCTACATACTATAATACATGTAAGAAAATGCAGCGCTTATACATATATATAAATAATTGACAATATATAATAATGAAAATAAATGCCGTGAGCAGTAAAACCCACACTGAAATATAAAAATAGTCCACCAAGTGAAAAAATGGTGTGAATACAAATGTAAAATGATATCCACCAAGTGAACAAATGAACAATATTGCTGAATAATGAAATTCAAACAGTTCTGGTATCAGTGAATAATAAGAGAAAAATAAATGTCTAAAAAGCATCGATAAGGTAAGTGACATCAAATGTGAAGAGACTCGGTGAGGAGAAGCTTGTAGAAGACACCACCACCAATTGCATGAAGGCTTACCGGAAGTAATGGACTTAAAGCGGAGTTCCACACAAAAATGGAACTTCCGCTTTTCGGAACCCTCCCCCCTCCGGTTTCACATTTGGCACCTTTTATGGGGGAGGGGGGTGCAGATACCTGTCTAAGACAGGTATTTTCACCCACTTCCGGCATAGACTCCCATGGGGATGCCATGCCTCTTCCTGTCCCTCCGCGCTGTCTCCTGGGAAACACACAGCTCCCAGAAGATAGCGGGGACCAGTTACGATGCGCAGCGCGACTCGCGCATGCGCAGTAGGGAACCGGGAAGTGAGGCTGCAATGCTTCACTTCCTGATTCCCGCACCTAGGATGGCGGCGGCAGCTACCGAGAACCGAGCGGATCCTCGGCGTCGCCTGCCGACATCGCTGGACCCTGGGACAGGTAAGTGGCCATGTATTAAAAGTCAGCAGCTGCAGTATTTGTAGCTGCTGGCTTTTAATATTTTTTTTTTTTTGGCGGTTTAGGTGGACCCCCGCTTTAAAGGGGCTTATACCTCTTAAGTCAAACAGGCTTATGGCGATAAACACTGTATATGGAAAACCATCAGAATTCCTGGACAGATCTTCGAATAGTCTTGATTGACATCGGGTTCACAGCATACAGGCACATGAGGCTCAAAATGGAAGGAGGGAAAGCTAGAGGATATTCTTTGCTCACACGTTGAAACCAAAAATCAAAGAAAGGTTTCACATAGTGTGATATCGTTTAAAAATTGCATTTATTTAAAAAAAAGTAACAATGGAACACTCACGTTTAAGAAGTGCATATAAAGCTCATAGAAGGATATGAAGAGGCGCAGTAATGTTGGCAGAGGTCGATCGGATGCGTTTTGTCTGCTTAGACGCCATCTGGGGTATAAGAGCCAGAGGCTCTAAAAAGGCTTCAAAATAGGGTGGGCTCGGGACGCAGAGCACTGCGAACTAAGCCCACCCAGTTATGCGTAGCGCTAATAAATTGTCTCAGCATGAATTGAGACTAAAAATTTGTGCCAGGTTTACACTGTATGTGAACCACTTGGGTGGTGAGAAAACCAAAAAGAACAAATGTAATTACAAACACATTGATTACAATATGCAAGTGTTAAATGCTGAAAGCACAAATTTAAAAGGACATTTTTCACTCAATGTGATGTCTAAATGACATAACTCTAATGAGTAAGACGATCAACTGAAACCAATAAAACAAGTGAACAGAGTAACGGTGAAGTAAATGTCCAAAAGTGATTCAAAGTCCATCAAGGAATAAGCAAAACATCATTGTGACTTGAAGTGAAGGTTGTGCAAAGAAATTGCTGATAGATGATCCACCACCAATAAGTAAAAGGCTTACCAAAACGATTGAACTCAAACAGGCGTACGCCTAATGAGTCAATCAAACTTGTGGTGGGATACACCAGGGGATAAACTCAGGTGATCCCTCCCAATGACACTCCAAATGGGTACAGTAGCCTGCAATGGGGGTTTTTATAAAGGGGGAGCCAGATGAATAATCTCCCCCCGTATGGTATGGTTATGAGGAAAGAAAGAAATGGGGCACATAGTGTAATTCAATTTTTAAAAGAAAAAGTATTTATTGTATAAAAGGAACACTCACATTTGTGGAGATAAAAAAAGCGCTTGTTATAAAATATGATATGATGCAGTGGAGTCAGCAGAGCCCGTGGGACGGGTTAGACCCTTTGCCAAGTTTTTATTGCCATCTCCATTGCGGAGATTTGCCCTCCATATTTGTTCTGAAAATTAATTGGTTCAAATAACAAATGCATCCGAGAGTAAACAAAATGAAAATCTGTGGTGTGCATATGTCTAGTATTTCTAAAAATGACACTTACTGAACACAGTGAGATGATAGTCACAGATCTTTGTCTCTTTATCTATGAGGGATTGTGCTCGGTAGTCCCCTTGGTCTTCCAGTCTTAGCTCAGTTATTATTAAGGATCCATCAGGTGTGCTGCTCAGTCTTCCGTGATAATTACTATCTTCAATTTCAGGTGATTCTTGTGGTTTTGTTCTGGCAATTGTTATTGCTTTTGTAATAAAATTCCAGGTAATGGATTTAGCCCCAGTGTAACAGAGATGTAGGGTGACAGCTCCTCCCACAGCGCCTAATACATCCTCCTTTACACTCGGTGCCTCACTCATCACATCTGATAAAGAATAATAATACTTCATGTTAGCTGGCAGCAGGCTTTGAAGTGTTAGGCTTCCCTTACACTATTAATAATAATAATAATATTATTATTATACAGGATTTATATAGCGCCAACAGTTTGCGCAGCGCTTTACGACATGAGGGCAGACAGTACAAATACAATACAATTAATACAGGAAGAATCAGATAAACTAGTAGATTTTTTCATACAAGCACTTCTACAAACATGTATTCATATATTCAATGACTTAATGAAAATTGTCCTGAAGCCTAAAAATGTTTTTTGCTTTTAATATTTCAGAATTTTCCACCCTGCTCCTCATAACCCATGATTTTTACTCTTGTCTGTCAATGTCGGTGACGGTAATTAGTGGTAACTAGCTGGTAGTTGCAGCAGCCAATAGCATGATTCCGTCTAACTCCACCCATACAGGGCCACCCAGTATGAGAGAGAGGGAGGGACTCATGAGATAAATTCCTCCTCCTCCTGCTGCCTCTTCAGCTGTTGAGTGCTGTAACCCTACCCGCTCCCTCAGCTCACCACATTTCATGTCAGACAACAGATGGAGTGAAAGAAGATACAACACCAGAGGTGACCCCAGGACAGAGGCATGACTTGGAGAACTGGACATTCTGTGTCCACCTGTCTGAGTACTACAACCCCACAATATCACCTGTAGTTCTCTTCAGCTGGAGGATCCATGGTTGCCACCTCATCCCTTTAAATCCGAACACATATTAATTACATAGGTTCTGTGGCTGATTAACGTGGTAATTAAACTCACTTGGTGCCTTATCTGAATTTAATTAGCCTCAGAACCTGTGTAATTCAAAGGTGTTCGGGTTTAAGGCTGGGTTCACACTGGTCCGACAAACGCTCCGACATTGGGAGCTCATGTCGCATGACGTGTGAAATTTAATGTTTCCCTATGGGAGCCATCCTAACTGGTCCGACACAAGTCGTTCCGACTTTAGAAATGCTCCCTGTACTACTTTGGTCCGACTTTGATCCTACTTCAGCCTATTGACTATCATTGAAGTCGGATCAAAGTCGGATTGCCGTCTTGCATGATCCGACTTCGGCACGCGACTTGTGCTCAGATGTTCTTGAGGGGGAACTCCGCGCCAAATTTTAAATAAAAAACCGGCATGGGTTCCCCCTCCAAGAGCATACCAGGCCCTTGGGTCTGGTATGGACCTTGAGGGGAACCCCCTACGCCGATAAAAACGGCGTGGGGGTCCCCCCCAATCCATACCAGACCCTTATCCGAGCACGCAGCCCGGCCGGACAGGAATGGGGGTGGGGACGAGCGAGCGCCCCCCCCCCCTCCTGAACCGTACCAGGCCGCATGCCCTCAACATGGGGGGGTTGGTGCCTTGGGGAGGGGGCGCGCTGCGGCCCCCCACCCCAAAGCACCTTGTCCCCATGTTGATGAGGACAAGGGCCTCTTCCCGACAACCCTGGCCGTTGGTTATCGGGGTCTGCGGGCGGAGGGCTTATCGGAATCCAGGAGCCCCCTTTAATAAGGGGGCCCCCAGATCCCAGCCCCCCACCCTATGTGAATGAGTATGGGGTACATGGTACCCCTACCCATTCACCTAGGGAAGTGTCAATAAAAAAAACCACAGTACACAGGTTTCAAAATTAATTTATTGGGCAGCTCCGGTATCTTCTTCCGACTTCTCCCGGTGTTCCGCCTCTTCTCCCGGGTCCCGCCGCTATCTTCTTCCAGCTCTATTGCCAGCGAGGGGCCCGGTCTGCTGCCGCTGTCTTCTCGCCGCTGTCTCGCCGCTTCTTCTCTTCATCTCTTCTTCCGATGTTGACACGACGCTCTCCCCGGCTGGAATGCTCTCTGTGCGCTCTGCTCTGACTTATATAGGCGGTGACCCCGCCCCCTTATGCCGTCACAGTCTCTGGGCATGCTGGGACTGTGACGGCATAAGGGGGCGTGGTCATCGGTGATGATTGTGTGTGCAATTGTAAGAAAATATGCTCCTCAGTAAAAAAAAAAAAAAAAGTCATGTGGGGTTGGTAACCCAACCACTAATGATTAGAATATCAAACAAACATTCCTGAAATGAAAGGCCAGCTTAAGTCTACCATAAAAAAGATATAACACTTATGTTTGTTCACTGAATCACCTTTTTAGCTTCATGTTTTTTTCAGAAAAGGATCATCTTAACATGGTGCAATAATCCCTGTCTGAGTTTTTTTGCTAAAGATCTTTAGGTGTGTTATATTTCAGTACAATTGATCATCATTGCATTCAGTAGACAGGCTACAAGCACTCTGCCAGAAATCTCAATGCTCTTTAATTGTATATACACTATATTACCAAAAGTATTGGGACACCTGCCTTTACACGCACATGAACTTTAATGGCATCCCAGTCTTAGTCCGTAGGGTTCTAAATTGAGTTGGCCCACCATTTGCAGCTATAACAGCTTCAATTCTTCTGGGAAAGCTGTCCACAAGGTTTAGGAGTGTGTCTATGGGAATGTTTGACCATTCTTCCAGAAGCACATTTGTAAAAACACACGTATTCCTTAGTTTCTGTTATAAAAGTGTGCAAATAAAAAAATCTTTCTTCATACATTTGGGTGAAAATGTATTCTGCTACATTTCTCTGGTGCAAAAAACAAAACAAAACAATTAGGTTTATCTTATTTGGTCTGCGTGAAAGTTATACAAGTCTACATACTCTAATACTTACAGTATATCTAAAAAAACGATGAATCCTAATGTACTGACTGTCTATCCAATTTCCTGAGGCCCTATAATGTCAGGACAGTACAAATACCCCTCAAATTACCCCTTTGACTCCTTTTCAGAAAGGAGACAGTCCAAGGTATTTAGGAAGAGGCATGGTGAGTTTTTTTAAGTAATTTTTTGGTCTCTATTTTTTGGGAAAATTAGGATATGAAATAACAATTTTTTTTCACAAAGTTGTTATTTTAACAAGTTATTTCTCACACACACTATAGGCATACTTAGAATTACACCCCAAAACACATTCTACTACTCCTCCCAAGTATGGTGATACCACATGTGTGAGACTTTTTTACAGCCTAGCCACATAGAGATGCTCAAAATCCAAGGGACCCCTTCAGGCATGCTAGGGATATAAATTACGGATCATTTTTGAATGCCCTGGAGCACTGGAACAGTGGTAAACTTTAGTGAGTCTTTTGAAGACTTATTTTTTTGCCACAAGTTTTTGGAAAATTCAGAATGAAAATAAAATTGTAGTTTTTTACACAAATATGTCAACTAAGATGCACAGCACAGCATGAACATACTTAGAATGACACCCCAAAACACATTCTACTACTCCTTCTGAGTATGGCGATACCACATGTGTGAGACTTTTTCACAGCCTATTCACATAGAGAGGCTCCAAATTCAAGGAGCACCTTCAGGCTTTCTAGGGAAATGTATTATGCATCTAATTATCTGACTACCTATCACACTTTTGGAGGCCCTGGAGTACCAGGCAGTGGAAACACTCACAAAATGACATCATCAGTAAAAACCCCAAGGTATATTTTAAAAGTCATTGTGAATCTATTGAAGACTTCATTTTTTGCTACAAGTTTTTGAAAAATTTAGAAAGAAAATGAAAATTAATTAATTTTAAACAAAGTTGTCAATTATAAGATCAGATATTTTTAACACACAGCATGGGCATTCCTACAATTAAAACCCAGTACACATTCTGCTACCTCTCCCAAGTATGGCAATAACATGTGTAAGCCTTTTTCACTGTTTGGACTGAACATTGTATATATCACACAAATCAACCAATTGTGTCAAAACGAATGTTTTGTAATTATCGCCTCTGTGCAAGTGGTCAGAGAATATAGTCTAGTGTAGCATCACCTATAGCAGCCCCCTTTCCTATAAGTCAAGCAAGCCTAGCCTACATGGCTGCACCAGGAATTCCATGTTTGCTGACCAAGAAGTACAGGAGGCTAAAGAAACGAAGAACAAAAGAGTTCCCCGTGGTTTCAGGAGTGCAGTTGTCCACAGGGGGTGACTGGAACTGGTGTCTCGCAGGAACATAGCCATTTGGATGTGCAGATGGGTCAGTTCAGGTAGTAGGCATAGACATGCACTGGTATGGCAATGATCAGTAACACTGTCACTGGCTGCACTCTTCTGGTGGCACTTGGACTGGTATGACGGCCACCAATGACACTTTTGCTGGATTACACTGCTCTGGTAACATTAGGGACTAGTGTGGCAGCAAGCTAGAATACTGTTTCTGACTAACAATGGTCTGGTGACACTGGAAGTGGTGTGACAATCGGGGAAACAGTTGCTTGCTTACATTGGTCTGGAGACGACTGCAACTGGTGTAGTGGTTATAAGGAACTCTGAGACAGGTGTGGCAGTGCCTAGGAAAGTTGTTGCTGGCTGCACTGGTCTGGTGTGGTGGAAATCAGGAACACTGTTACTAGCTACACTGGTATGGTGACACTGGGACTGGTGTGGTGGTGGTCATGGACACTGTAACTGGTGTGGCAGTGATCAGCAACACTGTGACTGATGTGGCAGTGATCAGGAACACTGTAACTGGTGTGGCAGTGATCAGGAACACTGTATGTAGTGAATGGGAAAAGCAACACCGCTCCAGGTGAAGTGATCCTGCCTCTGATAACTGGGTACTGGTTCTGTCCGTGATCTGAATGTGAAATCCAATATAGAAGAGAAGATAACCACATTCAGGTTTGCAGAGGATGATATTTTTATTCCATAAAATTCATATAAAGTATCAAAACATAATCATGACACAATCATGATACAGATAGAAATCAGCAAGGTTGACAAGTTTCATGCTCCTTTTTATGACCAAGCAAAGCTTTTCATGAAACGCGTCAACCTTGCTGCTTTCTATCTGTATCGTAATTGTATTGTGATTATGTTTTGATACTTATATTGATTTTATGGAATAAAGAATATCATCCTCTGCAATCTGGAGTGCGGTCACCTTCTCTTCTACATTCGATCAGGAACACTGTGACCAGGGGCGCCCCATCCATTAAAGGTGCACAGGTGCAGCCCCCCCATCCATGCATCCGGCCCCCATGCAGGATGCTGGATGCATGAATTCCAATGCGGATGGGCTGTTTTATTGAAGCACGTGATTAGAGCCAGGGGCTCTAATAGGCTTCAAAATAGGGTGGGCTCAGGATGCAGAGTACTGTGAACTGAGCCCACCCAGTTGTGTGTAAAAATAAGTGCAGCGCTAATAAATTGTCTCAGCATGAACTGAGGCTAAAAATTTGTGCCAAGTTTACACTGTATGTGAACCACTTGGGTGGTGAGAAAACCAAAATGAACAAATGTAATTACAAACACATTGATTACAATATGCAAGTGTTAAATTCTGAAAGCACAAACTTAAAACTACATTTTTCACTCAATCTGATGTCTAAATTACATAACTCTAATGAGTAAGACGATCAATTGAAACCAATAAAACAAGTGAACAGAGTAACGCTGAAGTAAATGTCCAAAAGTGATTCAAAGTCCATCAAGGAATAAGCAAAACATCATTGTGACTTGAAGTGAAGGTTGTGCAAAGAAATTGCTGATAGATGATCCACCACCAATAAGTAAAAGGCTTACCAAAACGATTGAACTTAAACAGGCGTACGCCTAATGAGCCAATCAAACTTGTGGTGGGATACACCAGGGGATAACAGCCTCGGCAAAACACAACCTCCAGTTTGGGGATAAACTCCAGTGGTCCCTCCCAATGACACTCCAAATGGGTAGCCTGCAATGGGGGTTTTATAAAGGGGGAGCCAGATGAATAATTTCTCCAGTATGGTATGGTTGTGAGGAAAGAAAGAAATGGGGCACATAATGTCATTCCATTTTAAAAAGAAAGAGTATTTATTGTATAAAAGGAACACTCACATTTGTGGAGATAAAAAAGCGCTTGTTATAAAATATGATGTGACGCAGTGGCGTCAGCAGAGCCCGTGGGACGGGTTAGACCCTTTGCCAAGTTTTTATTGCCATCTCCATTGTGGAGATTTGCCCTCCATATTTGTTATGGTGACCATTGTCACTAAAAAATAAAATGATGACAAATCCAAACTTTTAGAGTTGTCACCAGAACATGAGGTGAGTAGGAATATTCCAATTAGGACACCTGCACTGTCTAAGAGAACTGTCTCAAACGCAATCTATCCAAAACTGAGCTCATAATATTTCATCCCCTACGTGCCCCTTCTCCTGACTTCTCTTCCAAAATAAACGGCTCAACTATCAACCCATCCCCCCCATGCTAAAGTCCTAGGTGTAGTTCTGGACTCTGAACTCTCCTTTCAAACCCACATCCAATCACTGTCCACATCTTGCCGCCTCAACCTACGCAGCATCTTCAAGATATGCCCCTTCTTAACCAATGACACCACAAAGCTTCTAGTGTACTCCCTGGTCACCTTCCGCCTCAACTACTGCAACTCCCTCCTCATTGGACTACCTTTAATTAGGCTATCTTCCCTTTATTCCATTATGAATGCTGCTACCAGGCTTATCCACCGCTCAGCATCAGCTACTCGTCTCTGCCAATTCCTCCACTGGCTTCCAATCACCCAACAAATTAAATTCAAGATACTAACAACAACTTACAAAGCCATCCACAACCTGGCCCCTAGCTACATCACTGACCTAGTCTTAAAATACCAACCAAATTGTTCTCTTTGTTCCTCCCAAGACCTCCTGCTCTCTAGCTCCCTCGTCACCTCATCCCATGCTCGCCTCCAGGACTTCTCCAGAGCCTCTCCCATCCTCTGGAACTCTCTACCCCAATCTGTCCAACTATCTCCTACTCTGTCCACTTTCAGATGATCCCTGAAACTTATCTCTGCAGGGAACCCAATCTGCCCCCACCTAACAACTGCACATTTATTTACTCCATCAGCCCACCCCCCACAGTTATTACCTCCCGTATCTCTTGACCTTCCCTCTTAGATTGTAAGCTCTAACGAGCAGAGCTCTCTGATTCCTCCTGTAATAAAGTGTATTGTAGTTGTACTGCCTACCCTCAAGTTGTAAAGCACTGCGTAAACTGTCAACGTTATATAAATCCTGTATAGTCATAATAATAATAAAAGAGGGGAATTCCCATAATTTTGGGAGATTTCCACTAGCTTTCCTGTTGTGTCTCTCTCTGGGAGTGAAAATGATGGAGAATGTCCCTGATGGTACATAGACAGTAAAATAAACTAGAAGAGATTTTAACCCTTCCATACTGTATCTAAAACAAAAAAAGCTTTGTCTATGCAAAATGACATTGCTAAAGAAATGATTGAAGGCATTCTTACAGATCTGGAGGTTCAACAACACAACGATCCAGAAGTAGAAAGGAGACATTTTCTTTCTTCGTGTCAAATGGTAAAGTCAATTGTCGGTGGTCGTCTCACAGACTGATCTATACTGTACATTCGCTATAAACCACAGGAAGTATGTGTAAGCAGCACAGAGAAAAGAGAAGTTTTGTATCTCGAAATATTAATTTAACTCTCAGTGGTGGAGGATGCTGTAGGTCTGATTTACTAAAGTGTGAAGTAAAATGAAGCTGCGTAAATTTAGCAAACCAGATCTGTTTGTTGGGTAGGTGCAGCATGGTGCAGTAATCACACAAAGGCCCAGAGTATGTATTGAAGAACTTACAAATTGAACAACAGCCAGACAGTCAGAGCTCACCCGACCCAGAACTTACAGTCAATGCAGCGTAGAGTCAGTGGTAGTAGGCCCGAACTGAAGAGCGTTTGCCAAAAGGAGGTGGAATGCGGCTTGGCCGGGCCAACCCAAGAGGGAGCTTTCAGAAGTACATATGTAAGCCCTGCTCTTTCCATACTCCTCCAGAACCTCTCTCTACCACTAGTGCCATCCCTGACCGGCGGTATGCTCTCCCAAACTAGCCACTTTATAAATGCATGCCAAAACCTGGGGGCAGGGATTTAAAAAGACTCTGCATGACCCAAGATGGCCACCACACTCACCTGGATGCAGCAAAGCCAACTGGAACGCTGGTCATGGTGACAGAGGGAATCAGAGAAAATACACGTTTTTTTCTTGACTTCCCCTCCAGCTGCGGTACCACTCTGGACAAGCACCATCTACAGTGGAGAAAACAGACTTCACCTGCCTACATTAGAACATAGTATGTGTGTGCGTGTTCTTGGGGTATCAAGAATATATTGTGTTGAAGGATGAGGACATGATGCTGCTAGGATGGGGGAGGGGCCTGATCGCACCGCCAATAGGGAACGTGTCAAGCTGATTTGAAGTCCGGAGGGAGACTCGCGGTGTGAGAGGCTGCAGTGTCTCCATAAATGAAAGCCCTCGGTCCCCGCTGACACCCAGTATTTTCACTGGTCAGATCCAACCACTGGTAAAGCAGCCCTGGGCATCTACCCCCTCAAGACTCCTCAGCCTGGGAAGGCGGTCCTGTCTGGCTGGGAGTGAGAGACCCGTGCTGGCAGGGAGGAGGAGTGAAGTCTGAGGAGTGAACGGAGAGGCTGGAGAGTGACCAGACATGGAGGAGAGGTAGGACGCCGAGAGCTGAGAATCAGAGGAGCAGCAAGAATTGGAGACCACAGAGCCCGTTCGCCCAGTGGAGGAGTGAGGGGGAGAGAACAGTGAGCAAGATTAATGCCCAGTACACACAGTCGGATTTTCCGACGGACAATGTCCGATCGGAGCGTGTTGTCGGAAATTCCGACCGTGTGTGGGCGCCATCGAACATTTTCCATCGGATTTTCCGACACACAAAGTTGGACAGCAGGAGATAAAATTTTTTGACAACAAAA